>NC_081143.1:9868775-10186147 GCF_958295425.1 Solea solea
TCCAATTGTGTAACAGATATTCTTTACTGATAAAGAAAAAAATAAACAGCACATATTTAATATTTTTTTTGGATTGGATTGCATTTTAAATACCCCAGACAATGTCCAGTCAAACTCAAACTGGCCAGTGCTCCGCATATTTTCCGCTGTCAAGTTTTCTCTCTTGACTTTAAAATGGATGGAATTACAAAAAGACCAGAATCAGATATTAGGATTTAGATATGGGTAACCTGGGTGTCAGGATTCAGTCGCCGCAATTTTCTTTGCATAAATAATAAATCCTCCTCAAATACGCAGGTAAAATACTGTCGAGACTCGGGCACTCTTAGCAATTCCGCACACATTAGAGAAGTTCGATATGAACTCAAAATACTTTTTTTAAAACTTTATATCGCTGCTATCCATCATTCCTCTTCCCTGTCCTCAACTTCCTGCCCTCTGCGTCACTAGCTGTGACAGCTGGCAAACTCACAGACTGCATTACTGCTTCTTCCATGACTGTTTGGAAGTATCTGATTAAGTCACTTGCCCGCACGCGTCCTTATTAGCCCAGTTCACAGATAAAACATGGCTCTCCTCGCAACCCCGAGTGAATGTCAATGCTGCGTTCATGTTAGGGCCCGCTGGTTACCAGCTGCAAAGACAATGATCGCTGTGTCAAAGCCTGTTTTCTGAAGTCGGTTCAGTCTCGTTCAAGTCAGCTTCTGGGTCAGAGTTCCAGCTACACTAATTACAGTGTTGACATCTGTTGCATTTCTTTCGTGATTACTACATTGTGAGTTATCGTCGCAACACGCAGAGTTTAATGGAAGATCATTTGAAAAGAAATACATACGGTATCATATACAATCAAACAGCAATGTACACGGACCCTTTTAGTTATGATATGCAATATGAAATGATCAAGAGTAAAACACTGTATTTACTCATGCAGACATTCATATTTAACTATATGATAATATAGGATTTCTTTTTCCAAACCATCTCTATCCACCAGCTGCACTACGGCTAAACGACACGAGCAAAAATAACTATTTGCTACTCTTCTGACAGTGATTGCGATATGAGTTGTGACATGTTTTTATAACGAGTATATACGGCATTTTCCTAAAAAACAAAGTATAGATTAATGCAAAAGTAATCCCTGTCAGTCATCCCTAATGAGCCACTAGCAGCATGTGGTGGTGGTGGTGGTGTGGTTTTTTTTCTTCCTTCATCTACAGAGACGCTGCCCTCTGCTAGTAATTACTGTTTTCTCTTTGTTCTGGTTCAGGAAGTTTCTGGGCAGCAGCACTTGGACAGTGTGTTTATATCATGCAGCCAATAACAGCAAGGGTGCAATCAGGTATCAGAAGATGCAATAATGATAGACATGGCACCTAAGGAATATTACGTCAGTGAGGATAAACACTGAGGGGACTAAGGCAGCTCAAGCATCAAAGGGACTTTGGGGATGGTCTTAATGAGCACGGACAGAGAGGCCGGAGATGGAGAGAGACACAGGTGAGTCCTCTTTTCTGTTAGACAGGTAGGAAGGACCTCTATTGGCATTGTGTAACCAAAATTCCACAACGAAGTGACTTAGCTTGAGGCGAAATCAGCATTTCTACTTCCTCTAATGTTCCTACAATAGTGGAGTGCAGTGTACACAGTGTACCGAGAACTTCTGCTGACAAACTACAGAAATCTTTCAAAGGCGTCCGTAAATTAAAGGCATTATTAATTATTAATCATTAATATGATATGATGCTACAGTCTGGTCAACATCAGCTCACCAAACCTTAACCAGCCAAACATAAAAAGTCCGCTTGACGCACTGTGAATCCCCACATTAATGGTCACGGTCAGAATAGAGGTCTAATTTAGAAAGGGAGAGTCTGTGAAGCCCACAGTAAACGACAGGGAGGTGAAGAGGAGGATTTATCCACACAATGTTGGTGCAGGGGTGAAGGTGTCACTGTTGACGTGCAGGATGAGAATCAGCCTTGTTAAAAAAAAAAAAAGGCTGGTTGGAGCGAAGCATTTCTACAATGTTGCACGCAAGAAAGTGAGAGACAGAGATGAGCATCTGTGGCTGTTAGGGTCAGGCGGGGGCGGCTGAGGCGATGACACAGTGAGTGTAAGCTACCAGAGGCGAGATGAGGTTGGCAGAAGGTGAGAGGATGAAAATAGGCATCATATGTCAAACTTAAAGACACAAGTGAAACTAATAACCTCATATTGAAACACTTTACAGCTAACACAGTACAGCCATTATGAGTAATATGCCACTTTTTTTATTGTCTTCACAGATCCGGAGAAAAGCCTGGCACTGTCTGTTATCAGTGTACTACTGGGGGGAAAAAAAATGTGCTGTGTTTCGTTTGCATTTGTTTGACCAATCACAGTCATCTTGACCACTACAAAGCCCAGGATCATGGGCTGTGATGGATATAATCCATCCGTATATTTGTTTAATCTGTCTCAGCACCAGATTCTCAGTGTTGGGGCATTCTCAACGACTCACCGCTAACTTTTTGAAACTTTTGGCTTTGAGGATGTTGGAATGTTAGCCATCATTTCTGATGAGGATTTAGAAATCGGTGATGGCAGAAAAGGTTGGCTAAAACGGATGTAACATTCATAAGTGCAATATCACGATTAGCAAAGGGCCACCTTTATGTTTAACTTAAATAAAGTAGTAAAGATGTGTTATTCTGTTATTAGTAAGTTATTTAAAGTCACTTTCTGTACCTCTACTTCAGTACAGTTTTTCAAAGACTCCAACCCTGACAAATTTCCCTTACACCAATGCATTTGTGTCATTTCTGTATTTGTGTCATCAGTCATTTTAACGGTGCCTTTGTACCATAAACGCCTGTAAGACATTTTCATGAGGGCGACAGTGGAGGACAAATGTGACACCGTGTTAACAACAAAGAACTGTGACCAGCAGAGGGACGGATTGTGCCAAATGGATGCCTGTGAATAGAAAGTCGGCCTCATACTTGTGTTACGACCCCGACTCATGAGGCAACATAAAACCAGATGTTGTTATTTAACTTCTCTAACAGAGATGACATTCTCAGCTTCCTGCCGCGGGACAGCACATCAAAGTTTGCTCACAGCGAACTCGAGTGCAGCATCAAAGATGCACATCAGCTAAACTGATACATAAATAAAATAATCAATACACTGGTAACACTTTGTTCACCTTTAAAAAGAAGACAAAATATTAAAAATAAAAGGGAAACTCAAGGAGGGAATGGGACTGGTGGATGTTGTTTTAGCAGAACATAAAATATTCATAAGAAGAAGAAAATCCTCAGAACAGACCTTGTTAGGTTTTACCTCATATCTCAATAAACCAAACCACCCAGACAAGCCTAGCACTTAGAGTGGTTGCCTCTGGAGCGGGAGGTTGGTGGTTTAACTAGCATCCCATCCACAGGGGACAGGAAACACTACTAGAGTGTTGCAGACACGGGAGATAAGCACTGCCTGGACACTTCTTAAGGGAGTGTAACCAACTGTGTATTTCTAAATAAATCACATTTAAAATGTCAATTTAAAAAGTCAATCTATGACTCTAATAGAGCAAAACAAAATACACAAAACAGCTCCCCTGCTTCTGGTGTATCTAGGCAGACAATCCCAACCCCCCCCCCCCCCCCCCCCATGGTAGAGCTTTCAGTAGATAATGGGCTCTGTGTTACACCAGGCACAAAGCAGCACATAGCACAGCACCACAGTTGTTGTTAGTATTCAACCAACGCAGTTGTCATTTTCACACCCAGAGCTCATGTCGCGCAGGTAGCAAATGAACGTGAGCTCATCAGTGCCCCCGTGGGCATGTCGGGCACATTGCTATCTTGAGACAGCAGAAAGCCACTGCGCCGTTTGACAAAAAAGTATTTGTTTACTTATTTAAACTTAGATTTGTGTCAATATTTTCAAACAACACCATTTAAGAAGCAAAAATAATATCGATTTTATCATTCAAAAATATTGTATTTTATTGTTGGACCGGAAGTCATCACAGGCTCGGAGTCGCTGTCCGTCTGGAACTCGTTCCACCGTCAACATCCGGCAAAATAACTGTAAGTATCTAACGTTTATAATCTGAAAAACGTCAATAAAATATATTTTTTTTGCTTCTTAAAAAGTGTTCCGAAAAGTGTTGTTTGAAAATACTGACACAAATCTAATTCCATACTTAACCTGTGCTGTCTGATGGAACTGTTGATGGGACGGAGGTTCAGTAGACAGCAACGGCCACGTACCCATTAGCGCCGCTTTTCTGCAGAGAAATCTGAACCAATTAAGTCTTAAATTTAACGTCCAGGAAAAGCACAAGATAGATAAGTAGTTCCACTATGTAGGGAAAACAGCGGAGCTTGACAACATTTCAAAATTTTTCACTGCCCTATTATTGAAGCAGTGGCAAAGAGTTATGTGGGCTGTATGGATTTTTATTTATAGGAATAATATATCATAAAAGAGTTGACAACATTAGGCTTTCAGTGTTTGCCGACTACAGAGCCCTTTTGTCTTGCAAGAAGAGTGAGTCACTGCAGGTTCAGAGTAGTTTTCTGTTCAGCCAAGAAAAATCAGGAAATCTCACTTCTGGCACAAAATACATGACGTTTGTTCAATTTACACTGCGTTTATTTCAACACGAAGATTGTTCTTTGCAAAAAACCTCAAATGGGGAAAAACTGATGTCGCACTCGCACAAGCAAATTTGATGTGATTATGCAAGGAGTGACTAAGCCCTGTTAGCGGGTCCACTTACCAAGCAAAACTTCCACTCAAGATTTAAGAGCGGGAAAATGATACAAATAAGGGTGAAACACACAGAATTCCACAAACGGCTAAAAAAAAGAGGACAGTAGTTTAATAGTAAAGCAGAGTCAGGGCCCAGGGCTGTTTGTTCTTTGAAGAGAAAATATCACTTAACAAAAGTAGCAGAGTGATAAATGGAAACAAGGGGATGAATCATATTGCTGACAGTCACTATAACCTCTCACTGCATTCTAATCTAATTTATGACCGACTCATACACTTGTATATACATACACAGCACTGCATCCACTCTTAACATCAGCGACAGTGATAAACTGACCAGCACTTCCTTCACTATCACGCGATTCACTTTTCAGATCCTCCACACTTTTCACTCGCCTCCTCCCCCACCCACCCGATTCTGTGACAGAGGAATATGTATTTTTTTTCGAAAAAGAATGTCAGCAAAGAGGGATGTGTGGACTTAACACAGATTCATTATTTTGACTGATGCTGCAGGATTCTGCCACTCACGGCAGACATAAGAGGATTCGGCTACATGCTTTATGGTTTATAAAAAACCACAAAGGAATCTTTAAGTCCCTTTACGGATCTCCCTGGTGTTTTCTCTCGTCTTTCAACTTGATCCTGACAAAGAGAGCGGAATAGTTTTCCCTGCAAATAAAGTTAGTGGGAAAGGCTGTGTGGAATACTTTCCCTCCTTTTTCATTGGTTGTGTATTCAAAGGCGCGATCGATTTGGATCAATACTGCGATGGGGATGTATTTGGGTCTTTAATCTCTGAGATGGAGAAGCATGAGTGGAATACCAGACGTGTAGGTGGAGTTACGGTAAAATACTGCAGAGAGATTAGAGAAATGCATGGTGCCTGGGCAAAGATGCCGTCATTGGCGCAGACGCACCGTTGCGAAAGATAAAAAGCAATCAGAATTAGGGGTGAATTTGTCGGACTTGTTTTCTTGAACATGCGAACGCTTACTTTCATTAATCTTTTCAGTTTTCCCTTCAGTAACGCTTTATTCACAATACAATTTAATCATAATATATCCGAGGTGCTTTGGTAAGGCTTTCTAAGAATACTGCTCCTACTCCAAAAACAATTCTGAATTAATGAAGTGGCTTACTGTGGGTATTATGCATATTGTTCACGGGCAGTATAACAGAGTGAGAGTAGTTTTTCACTTGGGAACCATAATAGCGTAACCCTTAGGGTTGACAGTGAGTCATTACACGTACACACCGGTCGGATATTCTGGACACCTGAAAAATAAAACTCAGAAACAGCACCCTTCACAAAATGATTTCTCTTTTTTTCCCCTCAAACTGTCCAAATTGCCGCAACAAATTCAGGAGGATACTGCACCAGATGATGATAATTTATGATTCAGCTGGTAACATGACTATAACTATTGAAATAATGGCAACTTTTAAAGAGACAGGTAAAACCCAGGAAATTCCTCGCGATGTGACAGAAAGTGTGCTCAGCAAGAATGCTCTAACTGGCACCTGCAAAGTACGCCCACTAAGAGGGCTTGTTTTTCCTACTGACGGGTACAGACTGTTAAAATAGGTGTCTGACGACAGTGCACATACAGGATTCCTGCAGAGAAAAAACTTGTTTCCAGCATGTAATGAAAATCGGTGTTTTTTTTTTTAAATATCTTCTCCCGGGAAGAGAACATTACGAACATGAGTACAAGAGAGAGTCATTTGTGGAAGAGCACAGCTTAGCTTATTGTTGTCTACAATACAAAAACAAAAAAAGACAGATGGAGTACGCAGCACACGTTTCAAACGTGCCACTCTTCACAAAGCTTCCGCTGCCAAGACCAGACCACGCTGAAATTGTGACCAGCTAGAAATGGACAGAGAGCCCAAAACGTGCAGACCACCGTGTTTGCGGTGGCCATCGTAGCTATTGTGGGATGATTGCAGATGGTCAAAACATAAAAATGGTCTATTTTTCCTGAAGAAAACACACATTGCTACATAAGCAGAGGCAGCACTGCGGAGTAGAAATAACATTAGGGGGCATTGATGCAGAATTGAGAGCGACACCATCGCTTTGAGATTAACACGGTTCAAATTTTGTAAGCAGCACGTGCTTTGGGAGCGTTTTTTTTTTTAAAGAAAATACTCTATAAGTTAGTCAGACTTATCTTTGGTCTGAAGTAAGATGTGAACCTGATTGATACAGTGAAATATTGTGATATTTTGTGTGGCGATATATCGCTTTTGAACGATTTTTTTTTAAGCATATGATGTTTTATCTGATGTTATTTAAAAAAAAAAATATCTGTGGAGTGGTTAGCACTCTTGCCTTTGCAGCAAGAAGACCTGGGTTCAGGTCTTTTGCATGTTCTCTCTGTGTGTGCATGGATTTTCTCCATGTACTCCATTTTCCTCCCACAGTCCAAAAACATGCAGATTTGGGGATTAGGCAAATTGGGCACTCTAAATTGACCATGAGAGTGGAAGGGTTGTTTGCCAGCGCAAACCCTCCCCCCCCCCCCAACTCTCATGGGGAGAATAAAGCGGTAGAAGATGGTTGTTACAAATAAACTTTAAACTTTTGGTGGATTAGCATAAAAAGGGCAATTCATTTCACCTATATTTTACACGCCAAGTACGTAATTCATCGAGTCTATAGCAACTTCACAGTCATCTCAGCAGCTCCCAGGTTTGGTTGCTTAGTAACAACGGACGCAACAGCCAAAACATTTTGGTCAAAAACAGCTCTCTCTTCTGCCACACATTTTTCACACACACCTCTTAAAGGCCAATCACACAGCAAACCATTTAATCACCTGTTTGTGCACTTTTGTATAATCAACCACTTTCTTAGCCGTTATTTCATTTTTTTTCTACCTGGCACCAAATCCATGAAAAGCAATAAGGCAGTATAATGTTCAAAGAACTTATGACCCAGAAGAAATTGCCCCAATTTTAACTGCAGTAATATCCCGGATCAATATTGAACCACTTCCAGACATTTATTCAATTCTCTCAAGATGTGTGCCTATTAAGGGATATTTTACAGTTAAAATGTGAACTTGTCTTTGCTCCCTAGTAGGCAAACTATATGTAATGGAGACTTCAGGGTTGTTCTTTTATAGTCATTTCAATAGAGTTGACATTTCACTGGTTGGCAGAACACCAGTTATCTTTTGAGAGAGAATTGTCCTTGATCCTCTTTTGAGGTGTTAATTACAAACAGTTCAAAATGAAGTAGATTCTTATTTAAAAAGGGAAAAAAAAAAAAAAAAAACATGTCAGGGTTTTTCAAAACTATGTAACCAGAAATGTTGCTTCCCACACAGATTAAGCATACTCTGCATTAGACATAAACATGACACTCGGTCATGATCTGTTATTGTAGAGACATTACACCCAGTGGTAAAGCAATGTCCTTTAACAAAACAAGTGGAGTGCTCAGCCCACAGCTGAAACTGCTTCCTCCGTCTGAGCAACCTCACAGCAGCTCTGATAAATGATTCATGAAAGACTGTATCTGGATTAGTTATAAAAACCCGGCGCCTTTGTTGTATTTTTAACAGATTGCTCACAAATGGTCACAACATGGAGGACATTCTAAAATTATGCAGTTATGAATACTGTGCATATTGCAGTCAGATTCTCAAATTAATGAGGATTCTTCTTGTTTGTCGGGAAGGAATGACAAAACATGACCCAAAGAACTGCTTGTTAAATTTTTTATGAGTAATGTGACTTTGGCTGCATGCCTCCATGGATGATAGTGCCGGGGGTCGGTTGTTAGGTCAATCAGACAGTCCGTCAGATGGTTGGTCCACTTTGCAGCAGACTAAGATATATACACACACACACACACACACACACACACATATAATAATAATAATAATAATCTCTACAAACACTGAATCGATTGCCAAAAAAAATTCCCTTCAAAATGTATCATCAGTGAATGAATTCTACTGATTCCGATTTCGTTTTATCCAGAGCCACCATGTGGTGGTAGTGGTATTCTAAACTGGTAATGTCACTGCAGACAGGCATACCAATGTTGGCATTTAACTGAACTGCTGGGTTCCCTTTCTCTCTTAAATATTGGAAGGTGAAAATATGTTGTGATTTGGCACTATATGGATAAAATGAACCCTAACCCTCTGATTGTATAACAACACCCTCATAAACAATACAATTCAAACAATGTTGTGCTTGGATGCAAAACACGAGCATGGTTTTTACCACATTTTGTCCACAATCTCAATATTACAGGCAGAGTAACACACTCAAACTGTTTTTTTTAAATCTTAGTGATGACATATAATGCATTCCCTAGCCCCTCATCCTAACTTTAACCACCACAGCTAAGTGCCTAACCCTAAACTAAACCTAATTCTAATAACCATAGCCCTAAAGCCAGCCCTTTAAAGTTGTGGGGCACAGACAAAGTGCAAGTTGAAAATGTCCTCACAAAAATAGGTTGGTATGTTTTTTGGACCCCACAAAGATACAAATGCATGTATTCACAAACACACACAGATACAAAGACTCTCCTCCTAAAGGTAAATGGCACATTGTGTGACATCTTCGCAAGACACAAGGCGATTCCCATCGCTTTTAGCAAAGCTGCAGGTGACTGATTTCTAAAATCAGTCACCTGCTAAATCATATGACAGACCCCCCCTCACATGGCCTGAAACATAACTAAGCACATGCGTGTGTGTGTATATATATATATATATATATATATATATATATATATATATATATGTATTATATTATATTATATTATATATATATATATATATATATATATATATATATATATATATATATTATATTATATATATATATATATATACACACATATATATATATATATATATATTATTATATTATAAGTTCATACCCACACACACTCTTACCCCCAATGTCACAGAGGCAGAGCTCAGCACCACAGGCAATAAAAGAGGGAGCTCGGGGCCCTCGATGAGCAACAGAGCACGACGAACAGAGCGAGAGAGGAGGAGACGGAAAGAAAGAGAGGCGGCGGTGGAGGGGAGTGAGCGCTCTGAGCCACAGTGAAGTCGCAGGCAATGAGTGATGAGGGAGGACGAGGTCACAGATCATAGACAAGGGAGGTATGAGCAGTCATGTATGGCAGCATACCTCCCTCACTCTGACTCCGCGAGCACTTCACAGAAAGTACATCAACACTCAAACCCCCACAAAATTAAAAAGATTTGTTTATCCATGTATTTCTGCCCAGGGTTCATTGGTATAACAATCTTAATTTATGCATATAAATATTCAAATAATTGCAATATCTGTTAGTTTATCGTTTCATATGCTCTGTTTTTTTTTTGTTATCTTTGAACAGAGGAACAAACTGCCCGAACAATGCTGATTCCAGATCTGTTTTCTGTAACCTCGCTTGTGCCCCAACCGTCAGTTGTAACTCACAGGATGTGACCTGAGATCAGTGCCTGGAGGCAGTTTGTTAAGCCTGCTCCCCTGTGAGTGCTTTGCAGACGGGTGTTGCCCAGAGTTGAAGTCTATTAGTTCGAGTTTATTTACAGCCAAATGCCCAGAGACCCGCCTCTGTAATGTTGTTTCGGGGGAAAATAAGAGCTGAAATTGAATGAAAAGAATCACAGCACATGCATAATTCATGGATATCATTATCAAGTGCACGCAGAAGCATAGATGAGCGAATGCATAAAACAAAACAACAACAAAAAAAAAAAACCCAGAGTGAACACGTTCTCGTGAATACAAACTGGAAAAAAATGTACACACACACACACACACACACACACGGGTCATTATGTGTGTTTATTATAAAGGGTCTTTTCAGTCATTTATCCAAGTGCTGAACTCGGGCCAATTTTCCCAGCATGGGTCCTATTTAGGCATAATAACACCACAACAACATCACAGCAAGAGTTGAGGACGGTTCCGACAATGCAAACAAGGCAGGAAGAACAATGAAAGTGGATATTTAGTGAATCAAAACTAACAGCACTGGATGAAAATTCTTTGTATTCCCCAAAGAGGATCCAGATGCATTCTGGCGCGCGTGTATGTGTGTGCGCACACGCACATATGTACGTACAAAAGACAGAAATGAGGTTCAGACAATCATGAAGGAGGGTAATGAGAAAGACGAGATGAAGGCAGAAAATTAGAGAGCGCGAACGATGCAGTGGGAGGCTTGGAGGAGAGCAGGAGGTGAAATTAATGTATTTTCTTTTTCTATAACTCAGAACATTGGACCCTCTCATCTCCCTCTCTCGGGCCCTTTTGACCTTAAACTCTTTGATGTACTTCTACCGACCCAAGTAGCTCTGAAGGTGCGCTGCACGTACACACAGACACACACACCACACACACATACAAAAAGGGAAAACACAAAGACATGCAGCCTTCTACTTTACTTTCAGAACAAAATTCACATTAAAACTCAGATACACAGGCATACACAGAATACTGCACACATGCCACACATTTTCAGGTTACCATTAAGAGTGCTTACTGAAGCACTACCGTGGTGGAGAGAGAATTCAGCGGGATTCTCTACTGAATAGTGAGAGATTCTGGTCTCATTCAGCAGACAAATGAAGCGTGAGCAGTCTGAAGGGCACACACACACACCCCCCCCACACGCATACACACACACAGCCTTCCCTACAGTGAGCAGACAGACACATACACTGCTTTGCAAAGCTGGATTTACACACACAGACACACACACACACACTCGACACGCTGTGACATCCAGCAAAGGGAAGACTTCTTAATGGATACGAGGCATCTGGCTGTTCGTGCCAGGCCAAGACAGGAAGGTTGACCTCGCGAGGTGTGAACCTGATGTGCTCTCACGTGTATGCACACTGCACACTCACACAGGGCACCAATTACATGTCAAAGTTTGAAATCCCTCAAACTCTGATAGGGAATATCTCTCACAAAATCACACACATTCACATGGAGTTGGTAAAATAACAGCTGAGGGAGCGCGAGCGGAAAAAGAGAAAACTCCAGAAAGGAGGAGGTATTAAAAAGAGATGGGAGATGAAAGTGAATGGAGACGGCTCTCTAATGCCTTTCCTACTTCCCTCTTGAGATCTGTGGGCGTGTGTGTGTGTGTGTGTTGGGGGGGTAATTTTGTGAATACACACAGAACTATAGAGAGCTCTCTGAAAGATGAAGAGTATTGTTTGAGACGTGCTCTTGTTATGTTCCGTGCGTCGTGTTTGTAGACTCCTCACACTTGCTGAAACTCCCACGGCTCGTTCAACCTAATTGAAGCCTGCGCGATGAGACACTGTGACGTGTGACGCGAACAAAAGGTAAACGCTGGGCGAAAGAATGATGTATGTTTTCCAAAATCAATTCACTATTGTGTTATTTCTCATCTTTTCACATTTTCATCAGCGTCAAGTAATGTATGAAACTGGCACCTGAAGTTTAACTGGGGTGAAGAGTAGGAATCTCTTGGCACATCCAAATCCAATTTGATTCCAATTCAGGGGTCTACAATGTGATTATAAAACCATTATTGCCACATCTTGATGCATGTAGTGTTGTTGTTTTTGATTATTATTATTATTTAAAAAAGAAATGAATTCAAAATAGGATTAGAACTACAGTGCTTAGCATTTATGTTACATTTGAACCGCTGTCAAATTAGTTCATACAACAATAAGTTAATAAGATTATTAATAAGAATATTTTCAAGTCCAACTCTGTGTTTCTCAGTATTGGAGTGTTTAAATGTCGTGTTGCCCGATGATTCGTTTTAGGTCAAGAGAGACAAAGGCAAGAAAAGTGAATACTACTGCTAAAAAAAGGTTATGTTGTTGAGCAGTTTGACAGATGAATGCTTCTTGCCTTGCCCGCCTCTGCTCTGCTGGTGAAACTACACAAATGCTCCCTCAGTCAGGTCTGATAGTATTGATTGACAGTGCCCACTTTTTTTTTTTTAGATGAAGGATACTGCATACAGTCATCGTTTCGGTTCAAAAACAGAGGCACTTACACACTGCAGTTACACACTGCAGCTTTATTTTTTCTAAAATACGAGTTAATTACATTACTACAGCAGCAGGAATAAAGTTCACAACCGCAAATGCCGCTTTTCCACTACATGGTCCCGCCACGGCTCGACTCGTGGGCGGGGTCATCATAGCACGGCTGCATGAAACTACCGTGAAATTGTTTTATACGCGACACACTCAAACTACTAGTTATTTTCAATGTACTGAATCATTAGAAACAGTTAATTAAAAATATTTGTTCTGTACTTCCTGCATGACCACAGCACAGACTCACTAGACTGAAATACAGCAGTCTGTCGGGGGTTGTGATTTGGCTCTTTCAGCAGTGCTGTTGAGATGAACGCTTAACAATGAAGTTTTCAGGATTTTTAAGTCTTTAATCGATCTACAGTTTGGCATTGTTCGGTTTGATTCCTGTGTCGGTGCTCATGACTCTTCCAGTGACGACATGCCAATCTGTGGCCAACCGTCTGTGGCCGTCACGTATAGATGGTATTGGTTCAGCTCGCTTGTAACCTTGCTAGAGCAGGTACTAAAAAGTAGTATAGTAAGGTACTATAGTTAATGGAAAAGCAAAAAAAAAAACGTGCCATGGCGAGTTGAGTTGAGTCGTGCCGGGACCATGTAGTGGGACCAAAAGTCTCTACTTAATATCTCACTGGACAGAAATTCAAAATGTCCCTAAAACAAATAATCTTCCCAGCATCAAACTACTGAGTGAAGTTTAGAAAGAAACAGAACTCAGACATCAGTCCTGTCCTCTGTCCCTCTCCCTCTGCTGCTGCTGCTGCTGCTGAGACTCACTGCCTGCAGGTACTTCTGCTATCGCTGGGGTGGAGGAGTGGGGGCTGTCTCAACAAGTTTACAAGACTTTTTTGAGTTTTGTGGCAATAGAACCAAAAAAAAATATGCAGGTCTAAAGTAAAAACTTATCTTCAGTGGCTCCTCTGCTAACTGGCAAAAACAAACCACAAGAACAAAGCTGTGTCATGTTAAAACTCATGATAAAAATCAAAGTTTTCCAGATCCTCTCGGGCAAATACAGGGCGTCAGTGGTAGCTATTCGCTCAGTGTGCTCCTCTCTGACACTTCTCCTGGTTATTGTAGTTAGAGGCTTACAGTGACTGAAAAAGCAGCAGAAATGAGTTGAGTGGAAATGTTTTAACGGCTACTGTAGCTGAAGAACTGGTCATTTGGGAAATTCCGAAAGTTGTAAACTCCAAGCAGTTTAAAACAAGTTGTAACACAATGTATTACTTAGTGCCATGGTTCTCAAACTGTGGTACTTCCTTGGAGGAAAACCAGAAATACTGTTCTATTGTATATACCAGGGTATGTGATCGGAGAAAACAAAAACATTTTAAATCTTTAAAAATTAGAGACACCTTATCTCTTGCTCCATCTTAATCGAATTTCACTATACCAGTGTCTGAAGTATAGGTGAGGAAGAGGAGGATGATGAGAGAGCAAATGAGAACCACTGACTTCCAAATAGTGTATTTCCAGAACCCTAACAGACTAAGTATTTGGCAGACTTGTATAAAGTACTTGAAAGCAATACTTAAAAAGTACAAGTATCTTACCAGAAAATGATTTTGGTAGAAGTTAGTCACCTTTCAGAATATTACTTGAGTAAAAGTCTTAAAGTACCTGACATTTACTGTACTTAAGTATCAAAAGTAATTTTCTGATATAAAACGTATTAGAAGTAAGGTGCCGCGAAGCTGGTGCCACTTAAAACTAGCAGCAACAAACAGGCATTACGTCACCAACTCAACTTTTATTTTGTAGTATCGAGTAACGAAGATGGTTAAGGGACATGTATCAGAGTAAAAGTACACATTTTATTTAGTAAATGAAGTGGAGTAAAAGTTGTCAGAAATA
The DNA here is from genome assembly GCF_958295425.1 of Solea solea. Taxonomy (NCBI): domain Eukaryota; kingdom Metazoa; phylum Chordata; class Actinopteri; order Pleuronectiformes; family Soleidae; genus Solea; species Solea solea. The sequence goes on from NC_081143.1 coordinate 9,883,490, forward strand.
TAAATAAGGAAGCAAAGTACAAATATGTGAAAATTCTACTTAAGTAGAGTAACAAAGAATGTGTACTTCGTTACATTACAACACTTGTATTCGGTCAATTGACATCACACCAACATGGACTGGAATGGAATGACATTCAAATGCATACACACTACTTTAATATGGAGTGGGTCCCTCTTTTGCAGCCATAACAGCTCCCACTCTTTTTAGAAGACTTTCAACAAGATTCTGGAGTGTTTCTTTGTGAATTTCTGCCCATTCAGTGTGTAGAGCATTTATGAGGTCAGGCACTGATGTTGGAAGAGCGAACGCCTGGCTCGCAATCTCTGTTCCAAAGCCATTTGATGGGGTGGAGGTCAGGAGTTCTTCCACACGAAACTTGTCAGACCATGTCTTTATAGTCTCTGCTTTGTGCACGGAGGCACAGTCATGTTAGAATAGAAAAGAGCCTTGCTCAAACTCTTGCCACAAAAATGTAAGCATAGTATGTAAGCATAGTAAACGTTAGTTATCCCTCCTCCACCTGACTTGGTGCGGCCAAATACGTTTGTCCCTATAGCATATGTCAGATTATTGACTTTTTGGCATAGGGATAGTTATCTCTCACGAAATAATCGCTGTGAGAATCACGACAAATCTTGATCTTTTTTCTCTAATGCGTTTGAGAATTGCCAATCCACTTGGCTAAGTGTCGTTTTGTTGTCAACTGTTTTCTGCGGTGGTCATTAGCCTGTTTTAATAACCTACTGTCTGCATGTACTAGTGGTTGTTATTCTAAAAGTGAAAAGTGAAAAACGATAGACAAAGCCTGTCATTTGTACCTGTATGTATCACTCACACAGCTGCCATAATCCCAGAGTTGAAGTTTCTACTGCACATGGCCTCAGTGGACACCTCCAAATCAATCTGCAAACCTGTAATAAAGCTGTCTCATCCTGCCTTGAACCCTGCGAGTGTATTCAGTGTGTGTGTGTGGTTATAGCTGCAGGTAGTAGCTCACTCAGGCTGTGTAAGAGAAGGAAAGGGAGAGGACAAAGTGAGAGTGAAAGAGACAGAATCCCCCCCCCCCCCACACCAACCCTCGACTCAACAAACCCTTTATCCCTTATGCTTCATCCACTTTTTGTCAAAGTTCAAACACAGTGAGTCTTACATTTTGATGTATTCATCCTCCGTATTTACCCTCTTGCTCTCTCGCTCTTTCCTTTCGGATCACTTTCCCCTTCTAATTTTTCCATGAACGTCAAAATAGTTTTCCCTTTCAACAGTTCCTTTCTGCACCTAATTTCTATTCTTTTTAACTTAAAATCCTTGCTTCCTTTTTTTCTCCTTCACCTGACTTCCTCTCTTTTAGGAAAAATAAAATGACAATGACAAATCCCACAAGTTCAGCCCTGATTTTCACCACTCTCTTGTCTGCCACGTGTTGATGGTTTTCATCTAAAGTGAGCAGCTGCTCATCAAGATGAAGCAGTGTGTGAGAGGGAGACCAGGGCACATGCATGTGCACGTAGATAAACACACAAGTGCATGCGCGTACACACACACACACACACAAATGCAGACACAAACAAGAAAATGGGAATGAGAAGCAGAGCCTTGGGGCTGCCTGGAGCTGTTTCCCAATCAAAGCCACTGGGGAGAACAAGAGAGACCTTCACTGTCTACAGTGGGATCTCTTGAGTGGGCTTCAAACAAAAACACACACACTTTTGTCATTTCTTTTTAAAGAGACATTATATTGACCAACACCCATTTCCTGAAGACTTACCCCAAATCCCCCCCAATTAAGGACATGACCTTTGTCCCCGATTCAACAAGTTGTCCTTAATTAACTGTCTCGTCTAAAACTGTCCAGAATTACACACACACACACACACACACACACACACATACAACTGCATCAACTTTTCTTCTGAAGATCACAAATAAACCGCATGGCATCTGAGGGCTTCTGATCAAACAGGCGACAGTCTGACGTGCACACTGATGCAAATGAACATCCTCTCTCTCTCTCTCTGTTTGAAATGCACAGAAATGTGTTAGTTACAATGGAAGGAGGCTTCAAACAGAAACATGTGTGCCTACGTTTTGAAGTGCATCGGTCTTTTTTTTTGAGACTACAAAGGATTGTAGAGTGTAAAACAAAAAAAAATTGGTCAGATAGTCTGTAATGATGATGATGATGATCCTGCAGCTGTAAAGGGTGATGTGAATATGAAAATTAGATAAGTTTGGTATATAGGAGTTTGTACAAAGATTCTTCATCTTCTGACTCATCCTTGAGATATTTCCTTTAAATGTCACAACAATATCCCCATAATAGGTCAAATTAAGCGCTGATGTGGAAAGTGTCACATTTATAACAACAAAAATGAAGAAAGTCAGATGATTATTCAAAGAGCAGAATAGGAAGGTAACATCAATCTCTCGACAAGGCTTCCGTCTTATTGACATTAATTCAGCGCACATTTTGTCCAGTGTGCTTCCTGTTTGTTCACCGCCTGTATAGAGCAGCAGTAGTGAGAAAGAAGTAGTGACTTTTTTCTCAGCATTAATAACTAGTAAATGCAATTTTTGTTGTTTAAGATGTGAAATAATAATGCACTTCCTTTGTGCCATAAATTGAGTCATCGTTTTTTTCATGAAAACCATGGTTAGCAAGACGTGTAGACTTATCACAATAAGTCTAAATCAGAAAAGGTACCTGCAAGTGAGACTGATATCCTATCACCTATTAATATAAACTGTTAGCACACCAAAATCATATATAGTTGTAGTTAAATTGGTACATTCCAAATTATTTCAATCTATAAAAATTCTATCAGCCATGATAAACAATAATTCTATAAATATATTTCATATTTCTTTCTCCAACTGTCCATTTGTTTGTGGATAACCACATTTAAAATTTCCCACAATGTTTTGACAGTCTATAGACAAAACAAGAACATTAACCACGTAATATAAAATGTATTAATATAATAACCGCAATTAACCAATAATTGATCCATCATTTATAATTAATGTACAGCAAACGCTATGATGATGTAAAGATATCTACTAGTAAAGAGTAGACGAACCGTCCCAAGCTGCAGCGCAGTGCAGGACATCCAGTTTTATTCATTATATACATCCAAGCAGTATGCAACTCAGGATAGTTGCAGCTGCAGAGGCAGATGGTGAGTGTGCAGGGGTTCACTGGAGCACTGCACCATGAGCTAGCTATACTGAATAGGACTGGATGGAAAAATAAATCATGAGCATTAAGGAGCAGGGACCTAAATCCCCAAGGTGAGAGTGGTGTAGTATTCAAACCCATTTTGCAGACTGTGCAAACAATGCCACATCATAATGAATGAGCGGGTTAAACTCTTTACGGCGGTGCACTACTGCAGTTTATTTAGTTGAAAAGACATGTGCAAGGAAGTGAGAAGTGTGGCAGGAAGTGATGAGGACTGTGTGGACGCTAAATAATTGAGTAGTCACAGAAGACAGACTGTCTCACGCAGCTACCTGCATCAAAACTGCTGTAAATTGTAACTGTGTGGAATAACAGGTTGTCTCAAGTCGAAGGGCAGAAGTTGTCAATCTCGCTGCCTGTCAGAGGAGCCACAAGTAAAACTGCTTCTTTTTTTATCATTTTCAATGTAAGTGACAGCTGGATATGTGAAACATAATTTTTGTAGAAATCCCACAAAATAACAGAGTGACTGAAATTGACCAAAAAAATAACCATTGTTTTTTTTTCCTGAAAAGTTACAGTTTTGGGCAAAGGGTGGATATCGAAACACTTCTGTGGTCAATACCAAAGTATCAAAAAGCCTCTGGACAAACAACACCGCTATATTTATCTTACATTTACTTTACATTTAAAAAGTGGGGAAAATGCAAAATAATGTCCAGCTTATTGATTAAGATAATGTGGGTGCTACTTCAGGCGCCAACTTCAGCCATCATGTGGGTCACCGGTAAAGGGCTACCACTTGCAGCCCCACACACACACACACACACAAATACAAACCTTGTTTCACTGTGTAAACAAAGCAAACATTGAGCAAAGCTGGGGTTTCTGCAGATGCTAACACTAATTATGATTCCTTTGTGTTGCTACTTAGTCCAGATGCTGTCGGCTTTAGAACTTCTGCTTTAAGTGGTAAATAATCGTAGAGATCAGTCAAGCTGCAGCCACAGATGTCAGTCCAAATGAGAAAACTTGGCTCAATGAGAACACAGCTGATGTTACAGGGCTGTCATGCATTTATAGACCATTCACTACAGAGGACTCTATAAGTTTAAACAGAAGTCTCTGGCCTATGATGGTAAGGTAAGCAAATAGGAGATTTGTGGTCTCATCCATGTAGGGTGAGTGCAGATAGCAAGATTGACTACTTGGACCCTAGCGGACCTCTGTATATATTACAATACTTAGCTACTTAGCATACCAAAACGTTATTTTTGAGCAGAGCATTTCCACAATGGTTTCAACTACTATTTTTACTTTTACTCACCCCACAACTACTATCTCCAGCCCTTGCCCTGTTTGCTCATAATAAGTTCTGCTGCACCAGCCACAGTATGGACTTTGAGTTTGTGACCTTTAAATACCCATTAGGGCAATCGATATAATTTTTCCAAACATCAGAGTACAAAGATACATCACTCCTTTATCAACATTAGACCGAAGCGAGACATCTCCTGAGATGTCACATATGACAGACGATAAGCCTTCAGCATGATCCATTGTGCCTGTCTCAGTGGAAGCAATGAGAGCGATTTAACACATGTATCAAAGCTTTGGTTTACCAAAGTAAAGCCTCTTGGATTCCTTAAAGACTAAAGAACAGCAGAGCTAGTGCTTGGGGGCTTGACTGGAGCAAGTGGAAACTAAGTTTGACCCTCAAGAACACCTGTTAACACTAAAGTGCTGTGTCAGCACAGCGAGTTTCTGGGCAAAATATTTAATTCATGTGTTGACTCAGCCACCGCACTCCCCTGTGCTACTTTACCTTCGACGTGGAATGTGGATTTCCAGCGCACCTTGTGCTGCCTGCTTGACTTCAGAATGCAGTTCTCTATGATGCAGTGCTCTTGGGACCGTGTGTCACCGAAAGAGTGGACACTATAATTCACCTCTACGCTTTGCAAAGTAAATGTGCAACACAGAAGAGAGCAAAGCAAAGAGGAAGACCACAGTGTGTTAACCTCCATCTCTGCCCTTTAATGGATCCCATGAATGATCCCTCTGTCTGCTGACTGCACATTCGCACTGTCATCATTGAATACATTTTCTGGAAGGAACTTGTATAATATTGGATTGGATTGCCAATGGATGTCCTTTTGTAAATCAAGATAATCTCCCCAAGAACACAGAGAGCTTGAAATATCCTCACATTTGTTTTGAAGGGAGATGAAATATGAGATAGATTAAAATGAATGAATTAAAGGTGGTTCTGACTGAAATTGGAATGGTGGTATGTCAAAGTGCCGATACACACACACAAAGACATACAGAACAGAAGACTGTATCAAGTTGTGATTATGGATTTTGGAGATGGGCTGATCTCCTCTACAGTCACAAAGTTGTGTTAGAAGGCCTTTGAAGCTGGTGTCTGTCATGGCAAGAATATTCAGAGTACCATTCCTCTCTAAGCTTCAACTGATTTGGGCTGCAAGGAGAGATTTCAGACAGATCTGTAAGGTGCGTAGGTGTGTGTGTCACAATGTAGACTGATGCTATGTTAGAAGACTTGTACTTTGTGCTACATCTGCGCCTCTCGTATGCCAGGGTATTGAAGGGAAGCCACACTCGGCTGTCAGGAGAGCCACAGATTTTCCCAGTGAAAACAGGTGTTTTAAATATAATGTCATGTGTCTTTTTCACACAATAGTTCTGCCACCTGTCATAACTATGCTACTTTACATTGGGCAGCAATCTGGTCACCCTTCAAATGTATCCAATCGTTACCTTTCTGCCTGTTGTCAATATTAACAACGCTGGAGAACATGATGCCTCCATGCCTTTTACGATAAAGGCGATCATTGTTATTGCGCCCACTTGCAACCTCAATTAAATTTAGAGGCCGTTATGTCCTGGCTTTAAAGAGCCTCTGACTTCCTCCAGGGGCTTAATCCCATAAACCGCTATGACCCACTGACATCATAACTTTAAGCCGCCAGGCAAGGCGATGTCAGACAAACCTCCAGAGGAAGTGAAATTGATGCAGGTTTCTGTGAATTTGTGTGTATTTGTGTCCATCATGGAAAACCACCATCACTTGAAACCAAGGTGTTATATTTCATCCTATAATTTTATTTTATTTTCCCGGACAAGAAACTGAGATGAGATTAAGATGCTGTGTGTTCTCTCACGGGGTGTTTATTAATGGATAAATGGAGGAAAATCTCTCAACAATTGCTGAAGCCAAGTTGTGCTGGTGAAGCCACTTCTGTGTTTAAACACGTCTCTTAACAAGTCCAACTGCGTAGATTACTGTGAATATAGAATACTGAACAGTGTTCCACACCAGGGCTGTGGTGGTAAAGATGGTGATGTTCTTCTATTCCATGAATGAATCAAAGGGTTTACAAAAAATACAGAGTAACAAGAGAAAGTTTATCTCCTTCCTGATTAGGAGTTCACTTGATGTACAGCAGCAATTATTTGTGGAACTAATGTTTATTCTCATTACCACCTACTCGGTTGACTGTTTTCCAAATTAATCCACTCAAATTAGTGCCCATAAAAACTTCCAAGTCCAAGATACCCTCTTAAATGTCTTATTTTTAAGTTCATTAATGAGAGATTTCTAGTTCAAGCAGACATTTCACGTAGTTTTATCCTATTTGTGGCTGAACGTACAAAGTAGCTGCAAATCCCTGAGTGTGTGTGAGGAAATCCCAAAGTAGTGAATGTTGCTAAGGTGACCCATCCATCGTCTACCGCTTTATCCTCAACATCAGTGTTCAATTAACCTCTGCAAGTTTATGGACTGCAAGAGGAAACCAGACCAGGACCCAAGGCAACAGTGCTAGCCACTTGCTCCACTATGTGGCCCAGTTTGTGTTATAAGAAAAAAGCTGGGGCTGTAATAAAGAGTGACATTTGCATTAAGCAGAGGGTTTGCTTATATGTTTACAACCATGTCGTCGATGTACAGTACATCCCCGAATCTGAGGGCCAGCGCGCCGTGGATTAGCCCTGGGGAACAAAAGACAGAACACCAACGTGTTTCTGTGATGTTCACAACAAGGGATTATAAGATTGCCACTGACAGGATTAAAACAATACCTACTGTTTTTCTCTGTCCTTCCACAGAACCCATTTTTATCCCAACCTCGCTTCTCGCTTCCTCGTTATATTAGAAGATGATATTTTTCTTTGCTCTCCCTCTGTTTGCAGCTTTTCTCTGCTCTTATCCCACCCCTACTTTTTAATGGTTAACCTGTGTTTTGGTCTTTCCCCTCTTTGGGGAGGATTATGTCAATCCTGCCTAATCCTGAAATTCCACCTTAATGCCATGTCTCTGAGGGGTACTGTCATTTATGAAGAAATGGATTTAGCTGAAAATGTGTTTGTCCGTAATCTTTTTTCTTTTTTCTCCATGTTTTGATTTGAACGGTTATTTATTTAGGTGTTGCCAAACTCATAACTCATAATAAAACAGACCAGTGAACCAGTGAGACCAATAATGAAATTAGAAAATGCATGGTTGTCATTCTGGAAATACCTTCCATCGGCTTTCTGACTGACAAAAAAAAAAAAAAGAATATGTTCAAGGTTTTGTTCGACCGAGGGAATATAATCAACTGACTTCACCAGGCACGACGGAACTAATTGAGTCAATCAAAAATGATTACCCATCAACCTGGCACACAGAAGAAATGGTCAGAGAAAATTGGGTCATTATGATTGAAGGAGAACCTGTACCAAGAGTAACCCTAACCCTTTTCTAAATTTGTCATTCAACTGCAATAATGTCAGGCTCACTGGAAGTGTATGGATGATGGACTTCCTTCGTTATGCGTCTCATGGATTCAAACAACACCCTGTGAGGATACTACAATGAAAAAAAATAAATGAAATTGGGACAAGAATCCGGCTTATAATTTTCTCAGAGTAGAATCCAAAAGTAATTAACAACACAAAGATTGACTGATAGAGTTACACTCACAGCAACAGCCAGCGATGATAGTGGATGTTGACACAGCTGATATGTGGAGATGAGATGAGTGGCCTGTGACCACACTGATTGGTCCAATGTAATTAGAACGTCGACAAAAATAAACACTGGAGGACACAAGTTATTCTTGTCTGGGAGGCAAAAGCAATCACACCCAGACGAGTCACCCGCCTATCAATAATGACAACAGACTCATAACCCCATCTCAAAATATCCAAACATAGATGTTTACACATAGATAAGGCCCAGTCAGGACGTGTCCATGCACAGTTAAGAGCTGGAATATGACATTTTGTTTGAAAACTGTAGTCGTTTCAGTTTACAAGCACTAGCTGCAAATAAGGACGCAAGTATTAACCTATTTCACTATTAACCAAGGTTAAAAATGTAAGTTATTTAACATTATAGGCTCAGCACTACCAAGTGTTTATGGTCACTTCTGGAGATTTCTGGAAATTTTACAATGACAATTTATTGCAGACGCAAGTGGCAGACTACAGGTGGAACATAAGTCTGGAGCATCACCTTAAAGTTCTGTTGCACAGAACTATGGACCACAGTCGCCACGGAACTACAATGTTAACGCTTGTTGCCACCTGACATTTAATAACAGCTACAAGGCTACTTTAGTTTAAAGGCTGCAGTTGCTTCATGAAACACTGAGCTGGTACGATAGTACCATAAAACAGTAACATAAACATGTCACTTAAAGTCAACATAGTAGCAGAGAGTTTGATTCCTTTCAGCACCATGTAAAACCAACAGCAGCAAAGCAGGAAAAGGAGGATTGTGCCAAAATCCGCCCCAGGGTTAGTGATGGAAATAGCAATGCATTACAATTGTAAAACTGTGAGGCAGTGTCTTAAAAGTTGATAGTCAATATATAACAAATGTGAAAAAAATAATAGTTGTAGAAGAAAATCTTGGTGTGTTTGCCAATATCCAATAGAACATTTTGAAGCCAATATCTGCCAATATCGATATTGTACCAAAAATAAAGTGCATCTTTAGTCTTAACGTAAGACTAGGGACCAAACAGCTTCAATAATCAAATGACGATCAACCTCTGAGGCAGAAGTAATCAAACACAGAATGCCTGGAAGGACAGACTGGTAATTATCGCATATGGACTGCTATAAGAGTTCATTCACTGTCAGGCCAGTAATGATATGATAAATGTATGGTGATTCCTCCATTCAAGGGCTGTTGCAGAGCAGCATGGACATGTGTCAGCCATGCCTCGAGGGTTTGCTCCCGGTTACCTTTTGATTGTAGAATGGCAGGAAAGGTTTCAGCCAGGTAGATCTTCAAGTTTAACAAAATAATAAGTTGAATAATGAGACATTTAACCTCTCAAATGTAGCTAAAGTTGGCCAGTGCTCGGTAATAATCTTGTCTGTTCCATCTGCTCACCAAACTGTCATTCATTTGCCTATTTTTTAACCTTCATATTTATCATTCGCTCCCTCTGACTCACAGCATCTCCAGATTGACACTTCTGGTTGAGCCATGGGGGGCGTTCACTGCTGTCAGACAGACTCTTTCTGACAACTCAGCACTAGTGGGCATGTCCAATCTCCAAGACCCACAGGACGACGACACCAGTTCACATGAAGAGGCTTTGAAAAGTGCACTCTTCCATTTTGTATTCTGAGTTGCTCTGTGCTCCAAGAATACAGCTTTTCTTAATGCTTACAACTAGCCTTGTCTCCATTTGTGAACTGTGCCATGACTCTGCTATCATCCCCATCAGCTACTCACGTCTTGCTCTTCTTCCAAATCTTCCTGACCTTCCTCAAATAAACCTATCCGTTGTAATCAAGAGCAATCCAGTCCTTTCTCCTACATTCACTTTGACACACAGACTCCCTCTCTCTCTCTCTCTCACACACACACACATGCACACACAAATGTGTCACCTTTTTGTGCAGGTCTTTTTCTCTCCCTTACGGACTTTTAAGGCAGAGGCATCTGCATCCATTCATGCCCCCGTCTCATTTTGGGTCACCTACAAATGTCCTTACATGATGACCACTATCAAAAAAAGAGATTTTGATAAATCTTAAAAAGAAAATTGGCGATCTCGATTCACTACTACACGTGATCTCATTTCTAAATGGCAACGATTCTTCTGCATTTTATTTCATGAGCTGCATCGCTTAATACACCAGAGTCCTCTGTTAAAAGATGAGATTTTAGACATTTTCTTGCTAAATGATGGAGATTAACCCACGTTTTCAGGATTGTCAAGTCTTTTTAACTGATCTACATTTGGGCATTGTTCGGTTTGATTCTTGTTTGACGACGTCATGGATTTCAAAGCCGAGCTAGTGGAAACAGGCCATATGTCGGTTGGTTGAAGGGACCTGCTTGAGGTCAAATCACATCTTCAGTTAAAACCTTTTGCCAAAAGCAAGCATGTTACGAAAGCATAAGAAACGCAAATATACAACTGAAAGCATCTTTAATTCAGTTACATTTTCATTATTACTCAATCAATGAAAAATTGACCTTTCTCAGACAAGGACATTCATTCTCAATAGTTTTGTGTGGCACAGATCTCACTTAATGCGTCAAGCACTGTGAAGTTGAATTCAATCTGTTCCATAAACCACAGATATGATGTAAAAGCTTCACTAAACTGTTGCTCTGGGGTATCGATCATCATATTGCCAGGGAAGGACGGCGATATAACAACACATTGATATTTCGACAAACTGCTAGTGTGGAACCAGATACACCAACAGGTTTTCCACATGACCTGAGAGCTGTGATGCAACACTTACGTGGACACACTGGATGCTTTAATGGAAATACTTTTAATGAACTTTGTTTCAATGTTCAACTGTATCTTCCTGTTGCCATGACAGTTATGCCAGCACCAGGCTTCAAGAACTCCCACCATTAAGCTTTAGCATGACCCTTATATTTAAGTCCTCGTAACTCTTATTATAAAAAAAAGCTGTTCAAGAGGGAATACTTACATTTAAAATTTGAGACACTGAAAAAAAATGAGACTATATATGTACCTTTTTTTTTCCCTTCTTTCTCTTTCTCATCTTTGGCAAACACACATTTACACACATTCATATGGTCCATATCTCCCAAGAGCACTCTGCTCTCTGCTCCCCCTCAGTCCCAAGGCTAGATGATCACAGACAAAAAGAGAGAGAGCAAGAGACAAGAGAGAGAGCAGAGGGAGCTTGGATTTTGTCAGTGGGTCACACGGTGGCGGCATGGTTAACTAGCTAATATGATTAAATTTAGCAGAGGCACAAGTTACATTGTCAGCCCACATCAAAGTCTCCCCGCTACTGCACGAGCAAAACGAGCCCCACTGTGGAAAGAGAGACAGAAAACGAGAGAGGCGGACAAGGAAAAGGGTGATGTTTAAAATATAAAAGAGAAGCAGGATGGTGAGAAAAGATGAGGCAATAATGAGGCAAGAAGACGAGGAAGGATGAAGTGTTAATACATCAAGTGAACTGCGTGACCTGACGAGACGCAGTTAACGGCGAATCTCTGTCTGTTTTCATCTGTGTACAAATGAAGGGCTATTGACAAGTACTTATGGTGTCAACCAGCTCGCCGACCTTGTGGTTTGATTATCTGCCTTGAGACAGAGTTTGTGAGCTCACTTCTCTGATGGTTTATTGCAGGGCATGAAACATCTAAATTGGTTTCAGAGTAGAGATACTCCAATTGACCCATGTTCTGCGTTGCCTCAGAAACACACACAACAATAAATAGACGTGTTGCACCAAGACGAGACCTTACGAGGAGAAAGTGAAATTATCACAGTGGTGACCTTCTGTCTTTTATTTTGGCTTAGGGCACTTCACATTCTACCTTTCCTCAAGATATGTCTTTAGTTTTAAGACATACCATTATTTCCTAATTACTATCGCCTACAATTACTATAATTATCATTTTCAGTGGATACAGAATAAAAAATATGTGACCACATTAACTAAATCATTTTAAGTTAAAAGGATAGTTCAGGTTTTCTTGAAGTGTGGTTGTAGAAGGTATTTGACACAACAACAACGACGACTTCACCAAAGGAAAAAGCTTGCCTAATAAAATGTAGACCTGCTTAAGTCTAGAATATCCTAAGAACATGTTTGCTTGCTGCTTGTTGTTGTCACGAGACATTCATAACTGACTAATCAATTTTTTTTTTTCTTGTTTAATCAATTATAATGGTGGAAAATGTTGAATAGTGTTTTACCAAATTTCAACATCCTTTTTGTGGATACAAATCAAAGATATTCAACGTACCGCCTTAGAGGAGCAAATAAACTAGAACATTTTCACATTTACAAAGCAAACAGAGAGAACTTGTTTGTATTTCATAAATAAAGATTCATTTAGCAGACGGAAATCATCAATTAATCATTGCAGCCATAGAAAGACAGTCTTTCCAAGATGGAACAATGAAGTTTGTCGACACTACGTCTACCATCTTTATTTTTTTTAGGGTGATATCTTTATTGAAATTAAACATATGAGACCATGGGACCGTGACTTTTCCTAAATATGTGTATTTATTGTTTAAACAATGTTAGATTATTAAAACAACAAAACGCAAAAAGTTCTGGTCACGTCTACCTTTAATTACCATAGCGATCAATTTGACCGCATGCGTTATAAAATATGTAATGTGTATTTGTATATGTGTCACTGGTGGGCACGTAACAAAAAAAAGAATTAAGATATTTCTCGATTTCTTTTTTCAAAAATACTACTTCTAGTAATACAAAGCTAAATGCAAATTGGTGAAGTATTCCTTTAAAGATAAGATTAGTTTTTTTTCTTTGGACATCTGTAATACACAAGATCAGGTGCCAATGGTGTATGTGTGCATTCTCAGCTTAGCTCAGCAGTAGGACCATTTTGTTTTAATTGGTTGTCTAATGTGCAGGAGTACTTTAAAAGGCACATTATTTCCTTTCGATTTCTTGTGCTCCCAAAAATCGAGATACGGAAACGTGCAGTCATCAATATGTTCAAAGGGAACAACACAGTCAAATGGGACTTGTGCTGTGAAAAGCTCTCTGCCTAAAGCAGCTTAAATAATGCAAAAAGATTACAGCAGATTGCACCAGATTGCACCTGGAATTTAAAATTAGCACAACGATTAGTGCAGAGTCAAACCTACATTTGTCAAAATGCTGCGGTTATAATGTCAGCTGTCTAATTAATTGTCAGACTTGTTCAGGTGATGGCGGCAAACATTCACGCCTGTTTGGTTAAGCTCACTATCCAAGCCAAAAAAAATCATACATATTACTCTGAGGAGCTAAACCGCTGGTAACAGAATTATATTTCTCAGCTGCTCTATGAATATAAGAGGACTTTACATTCACACACACAAACCCCCCCCCCGGTGACAAACCATGAAGGCTTTGAAAGATCTAAAAATGAGCCGTGCACGAGTCAATACAAAAGACTGTTAGACTCTGCTGAAAATATGGAAACATTTCGCAGTGATCTGATCACACTCACTGACATGAAAATGAAAGTCATTAGCAGAAAACCAAGGAAAACAAAAAGGGGCTCAGACAAATTGGACACAAGCCAGTGAACAATGTTCTTGGTTGTTTTCGCTAATTTAAAGAGACAATGGATTTGTGCGCTGCCTGCAAGGTTCTTCTCCAACAGCACTTCAGTGCGACGGACTTTTTGTTCATGGCTCATTATCACACTCATGAGATTGCGAGCAGTTGACATTAATGATACCTAAAACTGCCTGTAAGGTGTCTGGTGTACATTCTGTGCAATTTGAGAGCTACCCTGTGTCACCTGCAGTGAGTTTTACGTCGACTAAAATGTTTGCACTGACTGCTTAGTGGAGCAGTCTGTTGTGAACATGTTATTTTTAAGTGTGTTCATTAGTTTTACAGGGTCTTAGCTGCCGGGCTAATTTGTTGATATTTTGCAACAAGTTTTTCCTGTTCCTATACTGATTCTGTTCTTCAGCCAATTTAAGTTGTGGAAAAAAACAAATACTTGCTAAATTACTTATTGATATTCAAAAACTGGTTCACTGCATCTTTTTATGTGTCCAGATTTACCAAATATTAAGTGAATCCCTTTCATTGATGCAAAGCTTCAGGTTTCATGAATAGTAAAGGATTTTGGTATAAAAAGACTTATATCCCAAGAGTAAAAAAAGAAAAAAAAAATAGACGATGTCTGTGCAGTGTATACAGCCAGCAGCAAGTTGTCTTTGCATACAGAGTGGCTGAAACTCACTGCTATCAAATGTTAACAGTATTAGACCTTGAGAAACAAACTTAAAACATTATAACAAATGGAATAATACAAATTGTGATTGCGTGATTTTTTCCTTTTGTTTTTTTAATTTATTCACTCATTCAACATCTACCGCTGGACAGGTTGCCAGTCCATTGCAGGGGAAACATATACAGTAGAGACAAATTCTATGTTAGCATGTTTTTGGACATGTGGAAAGAAAACTGCAAAACTCCCCACGAAAGGCCCAGACTGGGACGCAAACAGGCAACCTTCTTGCTGTCAGGCTACAGTGCAAGCCACAAGTGCCACCATGTGGCCCTTTGTTTAATCACAAATATTAAAAGAAATAAATGAAGTTATGATAGATTCATACTTCTTGCAATGCAGCGTTACAAACTATTTATCTTCTGACATTTACTCTTAGCTATGTGCATCATAGTGCTCAAGTTTAATGCTGTCCATCTTTCCATCCTCAAGAAGAGGAAAAAGGAATAATTATGGAAACAACTTCACCGAAGTGACAGGTCATGTACTGCACGCCAGATGTTAATATGAGTGAGACATTGCACTATGGAATGCATGCCTCACTGCGGCTTGAGAGACACTTGCCAATCCTGATTGGCTGAAAAACATGTTCTCAGCTACCCATCAAGAGGGTTGCTTATTATGACTGTAATTTGTTTCGCGTGTGCACACATTGCTTGGTCGATGGATTTGAACATGCATGTTGTGAGCATGGACGTGCACAGATTGTGCAGATGCTCAAGCACCTGTCCTTTTACCCTCTGACCAGATATGGTCCCCTTTTGAAGGACATGGTTTTTATTCCTTTATCCAAGTTTTTCAAAAGCAGGAATTTGCAATTTGAGTTGCAATTACTGTGAGACAGTCATTTTGCATTTTTGAAATAAACCAACTACGCCTTTTTTTATTATTATTATTTGAAACCCTGGCCTTGAAATGTCATATTTTGTGGTTGTACCCACAGTTGTACACACATCATTGTGCACGTGTTGAACCTATTTTTCATATGTGGATCAGGTGTTATTAGCATTTTGAGCATGATATATAATATATCATGCTCAAATGCTAAATGCGATATATATATATATATATATATATATATATATATATATATTTTTTTTTTTTTTTTGTTAAATCATAAACCTTCTATGCTATCACTAAATTTTTTTTAAAATGTTAAATCAAATTATACTATATTATACTATAATTATAACATAGAAAATCTGGTGTCAAACAAATGCAGGACTCTCTTTCCCAAACGCACAGTCTTTACGCGGTAAGCTCATGCTGCACTAGAACAAAATAATTGAATAGTCACTTTTCCTGCTTTGAATGGTTTCTTCTTTTCAGGTCACCTATGATCATATTTCATACTCGGCCTTTGTACTATACCTCCAGTGCGGATCAGTTTCCCTTCTCCCTTCATATGCATGTGTTGCTACATCCGCTTGCTGCATGTAGTGAAGGGCACAGAGAGCTGCCAGTCTGGTCCTCATTATTGCAATATGTGTAATACCTTTTACAGTTGTCAGAGTGAGGGGGTAAATCTGGCCGCAGTGCCCCCTCTGGCAGGAGGCCTGTCACATCAATGACCGATGCTTCTGTCCGATTTGCTGTCGCCCATAGATAAAGACTGATTCTAATCTCTGCCCGAGCTCTCTGCACTAAGATAATTAAAAGCATCACTTTTTACATGTAACATTTTTTTTCCCATCTTTTTTTTATTTATATTTTTTGGGCGACGTATCACAGCTTTGACATGTTCCCAACTCACAATGTGACATGATGCTTGCAACTGGAGAAAAGTGTTATTTTTTCTCTCTTTAAATCTTTGTGGAGATAATTACAGTGTTTACCGGTAAATTGTCAAATCCTATACCTGACATTTGAAGGCTTCAGTCAGTTGAGGGACTCGCAACAGTTGGGGAAATCATATTATTGTTTTTTTTGTTTTTTGCAGTAAGCCTCGCTGATTATGAAACCACAGAGGATTATAGAAAAATGTTCATTAGAATGTCAGTAAATGTTAATTGCATCCAGTGGGAAGAGAAATATTGGATGGAGGCAAAAATACTATAAATGCAGACCATAAAACAATGACATACACCTCCTGACAGAGCTCACAACCAACACTGTATATCAATTCATTGATCCATCGATAGCCCAATCCACACACTGCTTCACTTTACTAGATTGTACATCACACTCGTACGCAAAAGGTATCAGGCAGGTATACAGGCACAAATACACACACTTTATGTCTCTTGTACACAAATACGTGCACACACACACACATACACACACAGATGGATTGACTAGCATATTTCACCAGGAGAGGGTAAAAACACTCTATAACCGAAATGTCAAGGTGTTTTAAGGAAGAAATATGCTTTGGCACACAACAGCAATTGATGAAATGTGACCTTGACTTCCTCTTCTTCCATTTTTGTTGCATCACAATAATGAATGGTGCTTGGTCAGGTGAAAAAAGAGGGAAGGGACCTTTTTTTATGGGTATTACAATCAGTTGTCAGGAGATCGGAATAAAAAATGAGTTTTAAATGCAATGCTGCATGCATGATTCACCGCATAATACAGAGAAACATCCAACAACTAACACAGATCATTCTCTGTTTATAATAACTCCTACTAATTACTTTTTAGGATCAATAAAAACCTGTGAATTGAATGGAAGTGTTCTTTTAGCACAATTTATAGGGAGAAAAGTGTAAGTGTGTGTGTGCGTCTCAATTGAATTGGGAAATTAAAATGTGTTTAATGATTTGGCTCATGCGAGAAACGACCAACGTATCATGAGAAGTTTCAGAGAGTAAAATGAAGAAAATGTCGGTTACTTTCCTACAGAGGCTATCAGGTTACTCATAACATAAGCAGTATCAATCTCTCAAGACATCAAATATGTTCCTGATATTCGCATTATCACATTTTTTTGTGAGCCGACATTATGAAATGCGTCACTGGCTTCGCAAAATAAAAAAAGAAAGAAAGAAAAGCACGTCGATTGCATCACAGAGAAAAGAGCACTGAAATGTCTTGTACAACACAAGAGTCATGGTCATCAGGTACACCATCCAATGCATGAGTTACCTTAAATTAGTGACAAATGAAACCATAAAATGCAGACACCACCACCCTCAGAACTATAGGAAGATCACCCTCACCCACATGGAAGTGTTTGGTTTTTTTTAACATCTCCAGAATACATTTGAGACTGGTTACTGTTAGGCTTCATTCAGATTAGCAGCCACCCAGGCCATTCATCCGATTATGGCCGTTCTCCCTCATGTCGCACGGCCAAATATCAGATATATCCTACCCAAGACCACACATTGAAGCAACACAAATCTGACTGACTGACTGATTTCTGTGTCGTAAAGCCGTAAAGAGAGCAGAACTAAACTATTTCACCAGCCGCTTAAACACCAACGGCAACCAAATTAGCAGTATATTACATTTCTATGAGAGTGTTGGCGTTAAGACTTCTGAGTGTACAGAATGATACAGTCCACAATCACATTGTCGACAAAAGTAATTTGATGCAAAAGTAAAACAGCTGAGCATTTACACTTGGTGTGAATGTATGATTTTTCCCCCATTTTTGTGTTCCAGGTTCCCATTACATCTCATAATTATTATCAGTGTCCCTTCCTTTACCATCATCCCTCTCTATTTTACTGTCAGCAGCATTTCTCCACTATCAGTTACACTGACACCTGACTCCCTTGCCTACTTATCCATTTTGTTTGACCACTGTTTCTCAGTTTTCTCAGTCTTTTCTATGTACTGTACCACAATAACTTCATTTTGGCCATACCCATTTTCTTTCTTACTAATCCTTTCCCAGAATCAACTCGCTCTTATATCTTTTTGCCCATAGCACTGCTGTTTCATCCCTCCTCTCTACATCAAGCACCTCCCCTCTTCTCTATCCCATCTTCTTCCCCCTGGGGACCAGGGCCCTACCTCATGAAAGAGTCATCAGCGGGGCATAGCTCTTAATAACAGCTAATCTGTTTAAGCAGCCGCTAAAAAAGGTCATGGCATCAGCTAGCAACGGACAGAGGGCGGGAGAAGGAATGGTGTATTAGAGGATTTAGAAGATGGAATAAGAGGCCACAAGAAGAGACAAAGAAAGAGGAGGTGGGACAGCTGAAGCAACTGCTCACAATCACCATATATGGTATATACAGCATTTTCTCATAATGGTATAGATAAAAATCTAACATTGTGACAGTGCACAAGGTAATGGCATATGTTTAAATCTGGGCACCCTGGTACAAGATCTTAACTCAAGTCGGCTGAATCCAGTTTTGGTTCAATGGGAAAGTGATTTGTGAACACTCACAGCTATCAGGTGCCATTATGGCCTCTGCAAATTCTCCCATAATGACTGTAAGGAGACATCCAATGGCAAAATCAATCATAGATCTATGCACTTATTGAGAAGCCATCACAGACAGAGAGAAAAGTAAAGAGGAATGGGATCAATATGATATTGCAACACTGAAACACACATTGTACAGGAAGATAGCAGAAGGCTGCTCAGTAGGTCAGTCCAATGGCCAAACCTGGAGGAAAACAGTAGTGTGTTACCTATGGTAACAGGCCCAGTTTATATGCACAAGAGTAACACGTTTGCCTACATTGTCCGGTACAATCGGCAGTGATGCAAGTACAGCACAGATGAAACCGTTACCATCAACAGGAAATCATTCAGACTTGTTTTAATTACTGCACTTCCCAGTAAATACTGTCCAGTGACATCACTTGGAGTAAGTGGTCTGTGCAGCAATAATCATGGAGTGAGAGTTGCGGTATCAAGGGCCTGTACTTTTAGTCCCTGCTCTGGCGAGGTTCAAAGCAAGCTGAGCCGATACAATGCGTGACACCGAAAGACTGCCGTCCACTGATTGGTCCAGTGTCGTCACTGGAAGAGGCAAATGAAACCGAACAATGCCAAGCTGTAGATCAGTTAAAAAAAATACTTAAAAATCCGGAAAACTTTAATCTTTGATCTCCAACATTTAGCAAGGAAAGGTCTACAATCTCAATATTTAACAGAGGAGTCTGGTGTATTTAGCGATAGCAGCGATAGTGGTAGACACTGCTTTCAACCCCAGCAAGAAAACATTCCTCAATCAGCCGATATTTTTCGTCTGAAAACAGTCCACAAAGATACCCTAAGACACCCACAGAGACACAATTCAGTCACACAGCCCTTTTGAAATTCTTCAGGAGCAGGTGGACTTCCCACTTCCCAACACAAAACTAAAAGACAAAAAGCCACTTCAGAATTCAACGACTTCTAGCCCCCCGTGGGACTTAGCGGATTAGTTAGGAGTGAGGGAGCGAGACAAGAGAAAAACTCCAGAGTGAAAGACAGAAAGACATAAAGAGGAAAATAAGAGAGAGCGAGAGATTGGCTTCCTCTTTCTATTCCCATTGTGGGCCATGGGCCGTGCCGTCTGAATAGCTATGCTAATAGGCAGCTGAAAGTACGAAGAGATAACACAAAACCCACTTGACTTCCTGACACCTACTTGAGTGGGGCCACAGCGTTTTCCATGGCTAGTTGTTATTCATGGAGCCTGAAAGTAGCCTGTCTCTCAGCCTTACAGGGTGGACGCCTATTTTCCATCTTTGGAGAAAAGTAGTGGGGCACAGAGCAGGTTCTCTTCATAGTGGGTTACCATTACAATTCACGGCTTATATATTAATTATCATTTAAATGCTTGTAGGACTGAAGAGGGTCCTTTTGAAGGTGGGAGTGCATATTGGGGTCTTACTGTGGGCATGGAGATTCAACCTAATCTTTGGCAAGAGGTCAGCAACTGTTGCAAAGTAATCATCTGCAGCAGCTGCAGGGTTTTGAGAAATGGAACAGAGATTTGGGATTTTTTGGGGTTTTTTGACGGACGAGGAGAACATCGCTGATCATCACTGAGGAATTACTGCAAACTCAAAGAAAGTGTGAAGTTAACTACAGGTGGCACAATGATAATGTTCTGAGACTTTCCTGAAGAAGCAGGTGCTAGTGAACACAAGTCAACACTCAATACATGCTGAAAGAAACTCATTTTAAAACGCATTTGTCAAACTGAGGGGCTGATAGTCACCATCAGATCATTATTTATATAAGCGCAAAATCCAAATGCATAAATTGCAATTAAAAAAATCTATTTAATCATTCAAAAATTTCATATTTTATATACTTCACCACACGAAGTGGGAGTGAAGTATTGTTTTTGGTGGCTCTGTGGGTCTGTGTGTGTGTGTGTGTGTGTGCGCTTTCGCATTTGCTTGCACTTGTCACTATGACCAACAGAGGTCACCAGAGGCTTGTTGCGTGAATCTTTATTGCATCGTTTCAAATTGTGATTTCTATTTTTTAAAAAACATACATTTGTTATCCAAGGCAGAAGTCTCCGGTATTAGTCCCAGCTGTGGAGACACTGGTACAGATGCCTGCTTGTAAGAGTATAGTTATATTTTTTTCAACTCTGTATATTGCTATGATTGTGTGCTTTTGGCGGGTTAAGGTTTCCATTTATTGCTTTTATTTTCCGCATTCTGGACCTCGAGTGTCTAATAAAGTCTGCTGAATTGCATTAAAGAGGAAACTGATAAATAAAGCAAAGACTACAATATAAGATGACGGAGACGAATAGAAGTTTTATACAGCCATTTAACATGAACTTTCACAAGGATCTCAGAACAGAACATACATACTGTAAATACACCCGGGAAAAACTCATCCAAATGCACTACAAAGTGTTACCATGGTAGAAACTATTCCCTGTGACATTTTGAAGGAACCCAGTGTATTTCAGAAGCTATTCCTAGCAAGTGATTTGTCTTGTTATTTCTGTAACTCGTTCTTGAAAAATGATATTATTTTTCAATCAAAGTGGTGGCAAAAAAGTGCTGGTTGCTTTTTTCCTGTGTGCCTTCATCACACCAATGACTAGGTTATACCATGTGTTTCATCACAAGTCCGTCCAGCACTGGCACTGTGTGCTTCATCCAAATTTAAATGATCTTATGATCCAAAGAATGAATTGTGTCTGTTCCAAACAAACAAAAATCAGCTAATCCAATTCTGTTCTAAAGAATTTCACTTTTAATGAGGAAGGGTTCTGATACATGGCAGAAGAGGTAATCCTTGTGTGAACAAAGTGTAAAGACAGCAAATAGAGTGGCATGGCACATACAGTTGGGTTGATTAAAGGAGATGTGATGGTTCCTGATTAAAGGGTAGGTTTTGTTCCATATCTTTTGGGCTATGACAGCTGAAGATGGCAGCTCACTGCCATGGAGGGAAACTCACACCCATCACAGGGAGAAGTAATGAGAGGAGCCCCTTTCTTGGCACCAACGGAGACTAGTTGAAGTATATTTCTTTTCAGCCTCACAAGTCATACAGTACAGTCGTGTTTGATCAGCATTCAAACAGCTTCCGCCTTCTTCACACATTAGGATTGAATCAATGATTGGTGTCACACAGACTTTTTTAAATAGCAGAGAGAAGGAGAAAAATCACAAGTGTTTAAACTCCATGTGGCCAAGTTTGGAGAGCTTTCATTTGGCACGGAGACTAAAATGTTACTTTAAATTTTTTTTTTTTTTGCTTTTTCAAATCATTGTATTTAATTGCCCCTGGGCATGGTGATGAAAAGCTCCCTACAAATGAAAGACGCTGCAAACAAAGCATGAGATCTGGCCACTAAATAAAGCAGAATCACTTGAATGCTATTGCTCTTCAAGTCACAGATTGTGTCGTCTACATCACAGCCTTATTTTGACGCCTGTTTAAAAGTCACAAAAATGTCAATGTCTACTTTTGTATTCAGGATTTAGGCATAGAAACACATTTTGTTTATTCATGTATATATTGTACTGGTAATTGCTGGGTGGAAATCTGTCCTGAAACATAAAGCTAGATCTTGCCATCATTGTATAATGGAGGCAATTTGCATCTGCTTTGACCAGGGCTGCTGTGGTGAGCCTCTGTGAATCAAGGTTTGATTAATGCGTCCAACCACAATTTATTAGCAGCTGTTCAGGAGGCTTTTGATAGCGTGTGCCTCTGGAGAGAGGGAGCGAGCGAGACCGATGGTGTTATTCCATGGTGTGAATGCCATGTTTATACACCACTCCCCACACTTAATTTGGTCATGTCAAACGACTTGAACTACTTTTAAGGTCACATCTGTGAATGAATCAAAGGTTGATTATGAAAACAATAATTTGACATGACAAGAAGGACCAGCGATTACAACATGAAGTTGGCCTAAACCC
This sequence comes from Solea solea, assembly GCF_958295425.1. Lineage (NCBI taxonomy): Eukaryota > Metazoa > Chordata > Actinopteri > Pleuronectiformes > Soleidae > Solea > Solea solea. Next base: position 9,906,277 of record NC_081143.1, read on the forward strand.
CAACTGAAAATTCTAGTACTGATGCAATTAATACTCTTAAAAGCTGCAGTGTGCGACCTTTGTTGACTTTTGTAGTTGCTGCTGTCTGGTTGGTCTTCGTGAATGGAAACAATTTGTAAAATAACATTTGTGTGCTCCATTCTTCATCTGAAAACAGGCTCTGTCAAGCAAAACTATCAGACATGACTGAGGGAGCTTCTCTGTGTATACAGCAGCAGTGTAGAGACAGGCGGGGACAAAGATCCTTTATTAGGTCCATATGTGTAATGACCTGGTTTTTGAAAGTAGAACTCAATTTTGAAACTTTTTGTGGGCGCTTTGTGTTTTATGTTGTGTTACTCCAACCTGTTTTCAGGCATTTCGCTGTTTATTTTGATCATGAAAAATCAAGAATTATCTAGGAGTGCTGAGTATTCAAATTCTGTTTGTGTATTAAGTTATCCTGAACAAAAAAGTCCTTCAACCATACTCATATGCTGGTTGCTCAAAGGAAAAGGCATTGTATATTTGGACAATCATTGGGCCTTTAACTCCTAATTTTCATCAACGCTAAAGTCTGTGCTACCATACTCCTAAATATATGAACAAAAAACATTGTAACTCAGTATCTGATCAGTAAAAATTATTTTCACTATGGAAATCTTAATTAAATGTATCTTTAAATTAACACATTTTAAAGCTGAGCATGAAAAAGTAAGCTATTTGTATGCCGTTACATTGACAGGGGAGTTACTGGAGCTGTTCATCTTCACCATCTATCACACAATCCCTGGCCGAGGGTAAATCTGTCAAAATCCAATCTGCGAGACCGAAACAGTGTACTCATTGCATGACCTTACTTCCAAATGCCATTTTCAACACCACTAGTCAAAACCACTTGTTGAGAAAATGCATACGTTTACCTTACCAATAGTGAGACAGATGCATGGTTACAACAAAATGGAAGAGAGGATTGCCAGTGCAAGAGGTGTGGGAGCAGAGGAGGGTGGAATGGAAATGTTGCCGAGGCACAATAGAACTATATAAATCTCAGCAAGAGCATTTGATCAAGAGCTTTTGACAGGAGCAGGGATGGAAGAATGTGGTCGAGGGAGGGGATGCGTCGGTGAGGAAGTGTAATACCATGATGTGACTCGCTACAGACGTTTTGTGATTTTGTGCACGTCCAGAATAGTGGCCCTTTGTCATGCCAAAGCAGAGCAGTGGCAAGAGTATAGCGCTGTGATATTTCCAGCTCGCTGCAGTGACACATGTAGTGGCTTCAGGCCATGCAGGTTTAGTTAGAGTCTGACTCATAGTCATGATGTAGTGTCTCATACAGCGATAGCTCTGAGACATATGAGCTGGTATTTCCAGTGCCAGAAACAGGCCGCCATTTCCCCAGCTGGATTTCAAAAAAAAAAAAAAAAAACTAAAAAAATAACTTCCCATAGGAGAAATCTGGATTGATTGTGCTCTCAGGGTTAGGAACAGGTCTAAACCAACTGTGTCTACCCCATTCCTAACATGCTCACTGACAAAGAATTCAACTATGGGAGCATAAAATAAATTAATTGCCCTCGTGAGATTTATTGACGAAGTTCTGGCCTGTGTTGTGCATCAGGGTCAGAACATAACCACAGGGCTCCAGAGTGCGACTATTTTTGGTGCACATGCAACAAAAATCTATCAAGTGCAAGTGAACAAATTCATTGGTCACTCCGGTGTACCTGACATTTGTCTGAGTGGGTCATTATAACTTGCAAAAACCCACCCCTACTCCTCAGACTGATTGGCTCCAACCTTAATGTACTTTTTATAGTCAAAGCCGTACAATTATACCCTCAATTATACTTTAAAAGGGGAAATACTTGAATGACATTGGACATTGGTCTTGCTCACATGTGTGTTCACATCGGCTGCGTGCCTGCTGCTTTTCACTCAAGCTGCTCAAACTCATTTTCTGATTTATCTGCGACAGAAAATGTCACGTGATTGTGTTTACTCAGACGGAGAGAGAAAGAGGGAATCCGCACAGCTGCTAACAGTGTTAAAAAAATAGAACATTTACGTCTTTCACATATTCAAAGGTGTTAAGTGGTAGAATGTCAATATCATTATCATCAAGAGCCGCATTTATAAAGCTTGTGTATGCATAAAAGGTGGCATACTCCACTTTCTATGCAAAGATTGGGATTCATAAAAAAACAACGTCTTTAACTCTGACTCATGCCTATGCACATTTACGGGAGAGAGGAGAAATGACTGCGACTTCGATGGCAGAAGGATGAATAACCAGAAACCATTGTTTAAAATAAATTCCTTGCTCAAACGGACGAGACGCACTTTTTATACATGCTTGACTGATATACTCCCGGAAACACACCCAAATGAATAATTTAAAATAATGAATACAGATATGTATTATTGAAAGATGCCATTTTTAAATAAATGCTGTAATTATTAAATACTTTGTGGTATGCATTCTCTGGTATAAGGTAAACACGACAGATTACATTTTTTAAATAAAGAGAAACTGGTGTGGGGACGTGCATGTGCATGACTTTAAAAATCCACATTTTTTTTGCTTAAGCAAATCCTGTTTTTCATACGTACGCCAACTTCTCAGGCATACCTACGCACAGTTTTATAAATAGAGTACAAATAAATCAAAATGTTATGACTCATGGAGACTATAATGCAAAGAAACATCCGACATCTCAGGTTCTGCAGTTCATCTAACAGAAGCACACTCATGGACTGCCACCATCTCCCTTAACACGTCTTTTTTTTCCCCCACAGTGATGCATTGGTGAGGGTGTGACAACCGCACAAACATTTTGCAATAATTGTAACAGCCCCGGTAACCACTCCACCACCCGCTGCCCCGTGCCTGATTTAGTTCCAAGAATGACTGACTACTATAATTTTATTTTACTGGGAGGAGTTTGTCTATATGATGAATGTGAGCACGACAACTGCAAGGACAGTGGGCATGTAATCAGTGTGAACCCAATCATAATGCAACTCTGCTGAGGCCCAATTTATATTCCATTGCTCAACACTAAATGCCCCCTGTGGAATTTACTTGTGCCACGAACGGCGTCATCTTCAAGTGAAGCGCATTTTCTCTCTTTCTCTTGCTGAACCAACACACTGACCATCTCCACTTCTCATGCTCTTGTCCTCCCAGTAAACGGTAACGGTGATTCATTTCGATTTTATGATTTAAATGTTATAAACGTAGTTGAGGAAGTGAAGAGTCTGATGAAAGACTAGTGGCTTACATTATGAGAAACCAGTATTTCTAGAGCTTGACCTGCACCACAGAAACCTTTTTTAAGTGCTCCAACTTCATTAAAATGCAGACCTAAATTGCTCAAGTGCCACTTCAAAAGCTACTGCTGGGGATGGCATTTGTAATTTGCATGCAATTGGCATAAGGTGGTGCAGACAACTTCATAATGCTGTCCTGACACGAATGAAACAAATACAATATGTGCTGTTGCAGACAGGCAGGCAGTTCGACGTTTTTGAGGACAGATGGTGGAAACTGAAGAGATTGAAACTAAACTACACTGACAATCTGGCGGAAGATAGGAAGTGGGAAGAGGTGTGAAAGTGGATGCAAAGGGGCGAGTTCAAAGAAATTCAAACAAAAGTCTGAAGACATCTGCTGGTCAGAAAGTGAATGGCTTGGACCAGTACCTTGACTTTTTTGTATTGCGACGATGTCATTGTAGGAACTATTCATTCATTCATTGTCTGAGGGGAACGGAGCCAGTCCCAGTTGATGTATGATGAAAGACGGGGTTCACCCTGGACAGGTCGCCAGTCCATTCAGGGCAAATGTGTAGATATGAACAACTATTCACTCTCACACCGACGTTCAAATGTGTCCAATTAACCTCTGCAGAGCAGGTTTATGACTGTTGCAGGAAACCAAGTAAACCCACGCACACACAGGGAGAACATGCAGACTCCATGCAGAAAGGCCGAGGCGGGATCTGCACCAGCGATCTTCTTGCTGTGAGGGTCTATGTACCGTGACTAAAATAAAAAAAAAAATTGATTATTAAGTTAATGTAGTATGTAATTCACGTAAAAATTGCAAGATTATAGGAATGCGGTTCAGAGTGCACAAAGCTAAACCTGCAGTAATGTTGTCAAATACAAGCACTGCTTTACAATAAAAGCACTTTACTCGCATATGAAAGTGGAAATTAGAGTGTCACTGTGAAAAATGATTTGGGTGCGCCTGTGGTGGGTGGCTGACTGAGCGCCTAGAGATGCCAGTTCTGATTCGGTACTCATTTTGCAAAGACCTGGAGCATTTTATCAGGACCTGAAGGGAAGAGTAAAGTGAGATTAGTGGATGTGAAAATACGGTTGTGATGTTTATGCTGCAGCTACTCTCGGTCTCTTCTCTGTATGGTGTTTGAGTGACAGCATGGCTGAGCTCCTTCAAGAACTCAAACCAAAGGCAGAGCTGAGAAGCAGTGGAGAAGAAAATGGCTGTAGAAAACTAAAAGTGTATACATCTTTGGGTGATCCTCTACCCATCACAAAAAATTCTGATTGATCCGTCAAAATCTGTAGACAGGAAGTTGCCTAAGTTTACATTTATTACATGCTTAATGTCATCTACTGACATATTTAGTTGAATCCAGAGTAACTTTATTTTATGACTTTGACATTTCATATTTTTCTCTTGTAAAAAGTACGAAAATCAGTCAGCGAGATCTGATTATGGTAAAAATTAAACAATCACAACAACTTTCATTCACAGACGCAAACAGAAAACATAATATTTAGGTAGCAGCTTTTTAATTTCAGCCAATGCTAGCTCATTATTTACCATCCAAATTAAATGGGAGGTAAAATCAAATGTTTTTCGAACCACAATCCAAACAAAACAAAAAAAGGCTACTGGCTACTATATTCATGAAGCACCAAGCATTCCGGTCCTTTCTAGTGAAGTCCTAAGTACATCTTTTCACCTTATGCATAATGCATGTTTATTTTCACTGTAACTTAGAGATGTGCCAATACCACTGTAAGTATGCGTACTTACTGAAATGATAATATAATAATATAAATGATTGCAATACAAAACCACATCTGTTTAAAATCCTAAATTAATCTATGAATATAACAAAAACAGACAAAACAATAAAAATAATTTATAACAAAAAGGTCTGCATGCATGGACAACTACTAGAAAAACACCTGAACAATAAAAAAAAAAAAAACTTACATTTCTTTAAGTGAAATAGTTATGTTATAGAATTTTGCTGCCCTAATATTGCCTTTCTATATTCATATTATACTTTAAACATTAGCCAACCCACATTAGATATTCCATGTGGGTCAAAAAGGACAACATGCAACACAGAGCCTGCATCTTTCCAGCCGTTTCTGATGGACTTATTTAAGAATATTGTTATGCATACATATCTGTGGGGAACAAAATCAATAAAGTGTATTGTGATTTCAGTGTGTTTAATACACATGTTAAGAATCGAAAGCATATTCGTACAAATCACAATAGTGAAAATTGTCATGCCCATTTGCAATAAGAGTTTTTGTTGTGATCCATTCTGCAAGAGTCCGAGAAATTGTATGTACTGACTATTTATCGAGCCCAACCCTAGACCTATTCATCATTCTAGTCAACATCTTACACATTTTCAAAATACCTTACCTGTTCAAATAATGAGCTTCTTTGTACGTTGTTAATGGTGCAACCTTGAATGAGATTGAAATCAAAAACATCTTTCGGCCAATGCTGAAGACCATATGTACAGCATTTAAAGCAAATCCAGGCATTCGTACAGCAACATTCATAAAGATCTCTTAAGGAATCATCTCCATGTAGCTTTTTATGTTTTTTTGTTTGCTCAACTGTGTTTGAGAAATTCTTTTCACTCTTAATTATCTTATTTCACTGCATGCATTCCAATGACGTGTAGAGAGAGAAAGAATCCGTTGGATTGTGAGATTTTAAGACAAGGGATAGATGTCACTCGACCTCAGGGGAAAACACAGGTGGTGAGAGGAAGGTGGGTTTTTTTGGCATTGCCGTCTGAGCAGCAGCTTGTCGGAAATTACACTGTTGCAGGGGAACAAACAGAGACACCCAAACAACAACATGTACACACTTTCGTGCATGCCAATTCAGACATAATGCACGAATGTCCTCAATGTTTCATCATCAAAGCCCGATCAGGCTGCGCGAGGTCTGAAGGGGAGAATATGAACCAGATAAAACAAATCGTTTGATGTGTGAAAGACAGACACTGCAGCTCCAAAGTACTTAAGCTTCTCCTCCCAACGGACTGACAAGGGAGGAGAGGAGCAGGGAGGAATGAGTGCTCCGCTCTTTTATTACCATCCTCTCTTCCGCTCATCACGGGGAGTTTCCTAAGCCTTGCGTCATTGTTTATGCAAGGTCTCGGTGTCAGTGTGTGATGTCAATTAAATAAATAAAGTCAATATTGACAGACATTTCAAAGGCGTGTTGGGAAAGAGACGGAGGGGCAAGAGCATGAGATGCTGAGTGAATGAGGAATCGCGGGAACATGAAAGCTGATATGCACCTACGTGTACATTAAGTGTATGTGTGTTGAACTACGTCATGAAATTTGTGCGATACAGCTCATGTCTGGCACTGCTTTGATCATTTTTTTTTTTTTTTTTTTTACTTTTGTCTCTTTTCAAGTAACTTTCGGAAATCTTTTGACACATTCAGCCATTTTATTATCTGCTGTGAGAATCTCCCAATCAGCCAACATCATGTTAAAATATGGAATTTCATGGTCATTATTCACTATCTTGTAAAGAGAAACAGATGGCAGATCCAGTTTCTTTGTAGATATTAAAATATTCAGCAAGCTTCCATTAATTCTTTGATTGTCTAGCTTGACAAAGGCCTTTTTAACTCTGGTTAATTTCCCTTCAAAAGAGTGGAAGACTCTCAATGAGTTATGACCATGAATAGGGCTCTTTTTCTAAATCTTTAAAGATGAAAGGTTCTCTCTACTCTCATGTCAACTACCCAGCACACCTGAACCTTTTAAACTGCAGACAAGGTTTTTAATATTAAAATCTCTGATCTGATCTTAAATGTATTCAGATGGTAAACTAACAAATATATTCACTTGATGATTTCAGAAAACACTTATCAAGACGGAAATCATGAATCTACTTTGATTCAGAGCTACAATTTCTACAGCTGTGCAGGTCACAAACAACTTTATTATGGGCGATCAGTGCAATTCACAATTAAAATGACCATATCTGCAAACACTTGCTCATAGGACCAGACAGAAGAAACAATGAGATGCGCTTTGTCAGGGGGTGATGAGCATGCTGACCAGATGCCAAGCCACCTGCGCCAAGACTTTAGTGAGAAAACAGGACCATACATGATGAAACAACAACAACAAAGGAGAAGAGGCTTCACCAGTATGGCCTGGAAAAATTATGACCAACACAAGACCACAGCAAAACTCAGTTATTAAAACAATCTTAGTATTATACTTTTTTTTTTCAACTTTCGATTTTATTACTGTAATTACTTTAGGAGGTGGACCACTGAACCAGTTAATTTGCCTTTGCCGATTTGTGCCTTCATCAAGCAGGGTTATAAAATGACTCCATCATACCTTGGTTGTAATGAGTGGTGATTTGAGTTACTGATGCCTTTCTATCATTTTGAAACCAGGCCATTCTCCACTGACCTCGGTCATCAACGAGGCAGTTTTGCCCAGACAACTTCCACTCATCGATATATTTTCTCTTTTGCCGTCTAATTTAAACAAAGTTTATAGATAATGTATGTGAAAATCTCAGTAAATGAGCAGCATCTGAAATACTCAGACCAGCCCATCTGGCATCTACAACCAAGCCTGAACTTGTCGTCTCGAAGACGCATATTCTGCCATAGGACTGCCTGTTTAGATATTTATACTAACAAGTTGAACAGGTGTACCTAATAAATTGGCCAATTTTTTTGCCACCATGGGATCACATACATCTTTCCGTATGTGATCCCATTTAAACATGGAATGAATGCATCATCCATCATTAGGATAAAGGGATCATTATAGCCCTCTTTATTTAGAGAGTATTAATAAATGTAGTTATCTGGATTCTGGTTTATATTATCAACTTAAATAGACAGAGCAGATGAAGGTAGTAGATTTGTTGATGTATCATGGACGCTTTGCAGAGTGTTCTACCAAGGGACTGCTATTGAGTAACAAAATGTTACTTGTCAAAGGAACATAGACATAGACAGGTATCCATAGTCCAGTTGTTTGGCATCCTAGCCAGCTAGGCTAAGGTTACAATCAGCGTCATTGGAAAAGCTTGCAGTATCAGTCGACGAGTTTCCTCTGCAGGTCCCATGATTCCCCAGTTTCAGGTCTAAGCAGGACCTCATAAATCTTCCAAAGCAACACTGTTGTAAGAACTCACTTAACCTTACAAACAAAGTCAAAGAAGGAGGGGGAAAGGCTGTAGAGTTCTTTTCATAAGACTGCTTTTACACCTGGCAGAAATCCAATCACAATGTAACCCAGACCACTATGGGTGCATAAACAAGGGCCTGCAAGTTAAGCCCTTTCTGCAGTGGCCTCTGGTGTGTGGATGCTGTCTTTTAAATATTAGTCACATGCAAAAAAAGTGGCTCTCTCCAACTAAAACCAATGACTGCACCAAACAAATAAGGTTCTTAAACTTATTGCCAACATGCAAATACATGTAAACACGTACAGTATTTGCTCAAACCATTAAAGTAATATATACTATGGCATATATAAATACAAATCATTTAAAAACTATTGTATCCAAGGAGACAGTAAGAAGTCACCGTGTGCATGGACCCACAACCTTTCATACTTAGCTTGCAGGGTTATTGGAGTACAGGGCAAGGCCCCCCAAATTGTACTATGTAGTTGAAACTTCCTTCATGCTGGATCTTTACACTTAGCGTCCGCACCTCAATCTGAATATGCGCAATGGAAGTTATACCCTATACAAAGATGACCCAGGTCGGCTCATTTATCCCATTCAGGAAACAAGAGATTGATTGTGCCTGTGCCATCGCTGTAATTATACTGTCATCACTTAATCAACCTTATTGGATTCTTCAAGCGGTCACAGTCCCCCAGGCTGGAGCTGGGGGAAAGATTGACTTTTTCGGACAGAGAGAATGAGAGGGAGAGTGAGGCGGAGAAGGACAGAGGCAGAAAGGGAAAGACCAAATTAAGTGTGGAGTTATTTGAGAAGCAAAGCAGTAGGGTAATGAGGACAGTGACATCACATATGCAGACAATGGAAGTAAAAGAGTGCTGCGGATATAGGAGGGTCTCAAAAAAACAAGAAAGTGGATCAGAACTGGGCTCATGGAGATGATAAGAGATCAGGTGGGAGGGTGCGGGCAAGGATTCAGACTGATTGTTCCCTGAAGTCTGTGTCTGCCCCGTCAGAGAGGGGGAAACAAATGGTTAGGGTGTCACCAGGAAAAGCAGTTTAATAATTCATTTGTCTATGGGGCTCTGCAGAAAGGGCTGCTTTGAAGCGTAGGGCACAGATGGTCATCAGAGTGAAAGAGAGGCCAACACACACCAACACCCATGCACCCACACATACATGCACAGACAAAAAAGCACTATGCTGGAGACTGGCTTATCACCTGTGTGCACGCCATATGCCATGGTGGCTGACAACCTGCTCTCTAGGCCCATGCTGAGAAATGCACACTAACACACGCGCTCCTCCACGCACACAGATCTTTCCCATTTTATAACCGCTCCACCTTTCCACCGCAAAGATCCTTTCTTGCATACTAATGTGCAATTGTGTCTATGTGGGCTGGAAATATAAGAATTTACCAGCTGATAGAAATGCCTGGCAGAGTGTCATCTCCTACACACGGGGCCACATCATTGCACACATACCCAAAATCAAATACAGGAAACACAAAAAGCCAGGCGTTTACACACGAAAGAGCACATGCACGCACATAAACAATCAAGAGGATGTGACGAGGAAGGTAAAATGTGCTTTCTGTCAATCCATTATTGTGTGAAATTACCCGCCATAATGACAGCATTCTCTCCTTTGCCATTTCACATCTGACTAAGCCCAATCCCGACACTGAATCAGCTCTTAAAATCTAATGATGCAACACCTACTGTAACAACCAAAAAAGCCCTGCATCTTGCCATCTCGTTAGGACACATACCTGCGCTCCAGCCACTAAAACAGCAGCCCACCTTTCATTCAATTACTGTACTGACTTTAATGGTCATGAGTTCTCCTTTTGAGCATGGCATGCTTTATTCCTCTCCCCGTGTGGCTTGCAAGTGATTACTTCAAGGCAGTAAAGGTCTTATTGTGGGCTCTGCAGTTTGCAGATGTACTGCAAGATCCTTTGTTTGATAACTTAAAAAGAATAGAGCAAAGAGAATGTTTTACTAAAAACTTACTTCCAATTTACTTCCAATGTTCATGTATAATGAACAGTTAGAAACTAATAAGGCTTAGGGGGGAGGCGCCATGGATGACAATATTTGGTTAATGCATAAATTGGACAGTTGGCAGTAACAGGGGAGGGACTCTTGATTTTTGAATGAGGCTGAGTGGATGGGTCAGCGGTGGTATGAAGCCGGTGGTGTGAACCCAGTATGACCCATGTGGCCACATATTGATGAAACGTACTCCAGACGACAAGCACCATTACCCGGTGGATCGCCGCAGCTCAACAGAGGAGCAGAGGTGGCTGGAGGAGTTACATGGAAGAAGCTGGGGCAGCTGAGAATCAAGGGAGGAGATCGTGATGATACACACAATGCATCCATGTTCAGTGGCAACCTCTGTCAAGTCATGGCTCATATGAAATTCATAATATTGGTGTTTATTTTTTACTTGCAAAAGAAAAATTCTAATTGATTTTGGCTTGTGACACGTCACATGTACAGTACATAGGTCATGTACAGTCATGTACAGCAAAAACACAAAAGTTATTTGTTGAATATTCAAACATTCTAGATAATTACAAAACATAAGGTTTGTATTCCTTATAGTAGAAAATTGTTGGCTGAAACCAAAAAAAAAAATCCGGAAACATTAAAACATCGAAATTATGTACATTTAATATGTATTAAATATAAATATTCATGCTTCAAATAATAAATCAATTAAGAATGATCATTAAAAGAATCTTTAATGATCTTTATGACGAGGATCAAGCACAGTTGTGATGAAATGCAGAAGATCCGAGTGAATGTCGCAGGGAAATCAGAAACTGCTTCGCGTCTGCGCAAAGACACTTTCCAGCATTTAATAGGTGCTGTTCCACCGTGTACTCACATCTTGTTGGAACCGTTTTATTGGTGTTTCAAACTTATCTCAGACACTAAGCGGGAATAGACGGGCGCGTGTTGGCCGCAGTTTTTGCATGTGTCATCACAATATCCTGTTTCGGTCTTTCAGCTGAAAACCAAAAATGCCAATTTTGGCCGAAATGTTTTGGTGGCCGAATTGTCGGTGCATCTCTACGTTGTAGACATAGTCCCTCTGTGAACTGCAAATATTGTAAAAACTTTTTTTTAAAGATTGTCCACCTTCAAACAACTGAACATCGAGAAATGTATTGTCCAAGTCTCCTTTGCAGTTATGGTTGTAGCCTTAAACCTTATGTGCATTTCATGGATTCAGCTAGTGATCGTTTCTGAAACCTTATGGTTGTCCTTGATTGTTCCTTTCTTTTGTTCACTTTCTTGTCTGATGCAAACTTGCATGAAAATGCAACCCATTTCATGCCTCTTTCACCTGCACTAAACCTGTGACATGACTAGCACAGGCAAAAACCATCTCCATGGTGACAAAGTGAAATTATAGGTACAGGGTAGGTGAAAGTGGAGTGGTGGGAAAGAGGTGTCAAAGTTACACAATCATCCATGACAAGCAATCACTTGGGAGTTTTATAAAAGAGGACCACGAGGGTGGACAGGACAAGAGAGAGAAGTGATAGATGACTGAGGTAAAGTGAGGAGGGAGGGATGATTACATGGATAACGTGATTACAGACATATAAGGCGATGAGCCTGATGAGCCTTTTACGGGATAAAATACAAAAGCATGGGAAAAGGACACGTTGGGACTGAAGAGAGAGCTGAGTGCATGGTGAAGGAAAACAGGAGAAGGCAGGTGGTGGTTAGCAGCAGAGGGAACTCGGTGAGTGTACAAGATTGATTGGTGATTGCTCTTAGATTTTGTGGCACAGAGTGCGGAAGCAATAAAGAGCAGGAGAGAGAGAGAGTTGTAAAGAAGAGGGAATATAAACTCCCAGATGCCAGGTATTTTTCCTACCAGGAGGCGAGACGACAGGAGTCTAATGAGTTCCCTCATAGCTGGGCGGGTTCCATCTTATGAATCAAAACAAGCATTGTTACACACACACACACACACACACACACACACACACACAAACACACACAGACACATGATTGCTTACATACTGTAGATGTAATGAATTACTGAGCTCTCAACCTAAAACCTTGGCCCTGTACCTCATCACGATACATGCATACATCATTTTGCACAGTGGATCGATCCCTCCGCGGCCATTTGACATAAATACACATGGAATCGAACGCTACCGGACGCATTTCATCACCTGCTGTTCTCTTGAATCCCCACGGACATCCTCCGGAGAATCATTCACACAGTGGGCATCAATATATTGATGTGGACCAAGCAAAAACATGGGAGACCTGCTTTGTCTTCTCGAGGTGTTGTGATTATTCTGCTTGATTGAGATCAGCAAAATGGTACAACTTACTTTGAATTTTGGATCTTAAATGGAAACATTTCCTCAAGTGTCCTCCACATCGGCTCATCACCTCAATCAACTCACTATCACCTGCATTTACAACAACACAGATTAATAGGCATCTCTTGTACTCCTCCTCTCTCCACCATGAATATCTCTCTGATTTACTTTGTTATTCAGTAGCAACATCATTTATTGAAACTGGCACATGCCCCCTGCACTTTTACAGTATTGGCTCCCCTACTTTTTTTTACAATCCAAAACCTGTAAAAAGAAACTGCAGGCATAAGAACCATTCAGTAACAGCAGCCATTCCAATACCCAGTGCCTCTACAGCCAGCCAGCAACATCCAAAAAAATATCCAAACCTCCCAAATTACAGAAGACATATGTTTTTAAAAGCATGTCCTGACATCTTTAGAGACAATTTGTTAATTTGTTGGCAATATCAATGTCACTTCAAGTTATCTAACTGTCAACCACAGAACGGTGATATTTGAAGCAGTGTTTCTTCACACAATTAAGTGTTTAATTTATTTTAGGAAATTATTTATTATGACTTTAACTCAAGTTTTTTTTAAGCAGGAGGCAGCTTACTACTTCGCTTGACTTTACATTACTATCTCATGTCCAAATGATTTGTCTAAAACACTTAAGATTACAAAAATGAAAAAAAAAAACAGGTGTCTCATAAAGACTGTTATATTTAGAAATATTACCTCAAAAGGAAACAACTTAAGTAGTTTTGAAATGATGCACCTGTCGTACAAAATAAATTAACTGCGGACTCTCTGGTATTTTATGAAATATCCATGAAGGTGAGCAGTGATAGATTTGGCTTTTTTTAATTTGTAATTGAAACTTATATTGAACAAAGAATTGTATCGCATCAAATCACCACTTCAACACTTAAGTATTGTTATTTTTTTGGAAATTGTTTATTGACTTTCAAAAGTGAAATGCACTGAGCAGGTAAATTAGAATAACGATAGAACAAAGCAATGACATGCAGAACTGCGGTTTCACATACACGTTCTAATCCCTCAAATTTCACAACAAATACCACACAGCCTCAAAGCCACTCCTTTGTGAATTTACACGATTCGTCTTCAAGTATTACGATCTGTATCAGCTTGCCTCTTGTAGCAAAATACCCAAGGTTCAACAGCAGATTTGCCTTTACAAATTGTCTTCTCTGCTGCCTTCAGCAGTCTGTATGCCTGCAGGCTGTCTGAAATCTTTCCGTGTGGCTGAATGCAAAGCTGTTCTGTGACTTTTTTTTTTTAACTTAATCTGTGTTTTCATGTTTTGTTTAATAATTTTGCCATGTGAACACACAGAATTGCAGATGCTAAGTTTTTCCACATTTGCCTCATGGGGGCAGGGAAAGACTGTGTTCTGCCCACTCGTGGTAACATGGTGTGGAATCACTGTCCCCACAATGCTTTGTGTTACTCCGTTATACACACCTGCAGCATGTGTGTCCTCACAGTCACACTCACAACATATTGATAGCACATGTGTTAATATAAAAAAATATCAGCCACATGTCTAGATACCAGTACCCAGCTAAAATATCACCTTGTACATGAAAATATTGATTGCAAAAGGAGATAGGTCCAGAGTTGAGCTTGATTGTGTCGGGATTAAACCGAAATTGGAGTAAAGTGAAGGGAAATAGATTCTTAAACCAGCCTCAACACAAATGCCAATTATCATTAAGACTCCAATAGCAGCATTTAACTGCTGTCAAACACTTACATTATAAATTGCTTAGAAGACATAACCCTTAGGTCTGTTAATTATTGCATATATCAGATATAGTTCTAAAGTCAAAAAATTACCATGATATGAGAAACAAATAAGCCAAGGTCTCTCTCTCTCTCTCTCTCTCACACACACACAGGGTTGTCACCTTTTCCAAAAATCAAGTTCAAAAAGAGTTGTAATGACCCATAACGCCAAAACAGAGAACTGATAGTCAAGGCAAACAGTCCAATTTAATTTCTGATATAATTTGCCAGAAGCACAACTGTGTCAACCAGATCAGGATCGAGTGCAGCTCTCTTTTTATTTTCAATATTGTCTGTGGATGAGAACATGCGCTCAGATGCACAGATGTCCCTCGAACACACTCGTTTTTATGAGCCAGCTCACAGAGAGTATTAGGTTAGGTTATTAATGGGTATTGGGTGCACATCGGGTCTCCTCACCAATGCATATGATACATATGATAAATAGGTGCTTATGAGATATAGCCTGCATTTTGAGCTCATAATTACAGTTCAAACATGAACTTTACATCCCATGATTAAAATAATATCCAATTTCGAAACACGTAAGTGGATTTCTTATAAACATATATAATGTTTGTACAGTCCGCTATTGTCACCTTGTCCTTTCTCTCTCACGTGACAATTCTCCAGTGCTGGAAACAAGTTTTCAGCATTATATAAACAGACCATCTGAGGTAACAAACAATGCAATCTGCACAGCACTATATAGGACAATGTGAAATCCTCACTTGCACTTTATATTGTTTTTATATAAGTGATGTTTTATGTCTATTTGTGGCTGTACTCTACATGTGTCACTGTGTCTTACAGAGTGTAATTCTGTGTGAATATCATATGATCTTGCCTAGGGACTACAGATGGAAATTAGCCTATGGCTAAAATCTGGTTCATTAACATACACATGTGCATTCATGTGCACTCTCCCTGTTTTCAATAAATAACACTTTCAGTCTCGGCCTACTGCTGCTGACATGCAAAAAAATAAATACCAAAAAGGTTTCTACAAGTAAAACAGACAGTGGGACTAAACATGTGCAATGTGCGTGAAACAGGGTTACACTGATTGTAAGTGAATCTCCTTGTGCATGTTTGGGAAACTTCCTGGCAGCCAACACGCTTCAATTTATTTAAATTTGGACTGCAGTGCCCATTTTGAAGGTGAATGACCACACTTTTACATATTATATTTTTTACCACAGAGGCTGCCTGTGTGCTTTTTATTTGAGTACACACAATAAATACTGTATATATATGCTATGACTTGTACTCCAGCCTTCCAGCTGTTTATATGAGCCATACTGCCCTACCTCTACAGTATGTCACTGCACCAGATTGACCGTAGCCTACTAATAAAATAAAGAGAGATGCTCCCACTGTGATAGTAACACTAAATCATTGTGGGCCCTTGTGCCGTGTTGACAACCCCAGCCTCCTCTCTCTTTACTGTGACACCGGGAATATTAAATTATGCCACCGCAGGGGCCACAAGCTGAGAGAGAGAGCGAGAGAGCGAGAGAGAGATGAACTGAAGTGGAGAGAAGTGGAGGTTGTAGCATAGACAGGTTTGAATAAAATGAAATATTTTTGTTATATTAAAAGAAAAAATAAGGTTGGATTTAAAGTACGAGAAAAAGGGAGGGCACAAAGAGGATGATTAGTAAAGTGTAGCTGGAGGGGAGAGATCAGGTGAAGACAGTATTTATGGGATCAGGTGAAATGGTCAGAGTATGCGAGACCGAGGGAGAGATTAACAGAGGGGCAGAGCACGGCTGGGTCTGATTACCATGAAGACAGAAAAAGGAAAGAGAGAAGGGAGAGAAAAAGGAAAGAGAGAAGGGAGAGAATGAGAAAGGCTGAAAGTTTTAAAAGTAGTAGACGCGAAGGAAATGGCTGTCAGTGGATGTATGGCAGCTGTGAAGTAGAAATCAGAGACCAAGTGGTGAAAGATGACATATATGACCTTCAGCCACAGACCTAATGCACTTAGTCCTGTTCTTGAATTACTGATATCCGTCTCCTCTGATCAACAATGGCGGCTTTTATTTATTTTTTTTTAGTTTTCCTCCACTAGCAAAAGGGATGCTGTGGACAAGCATGTACTGTGGCTATTGCACAGACTTATTCAAATTGTAAATAAATGTGCAATTTTTACAATTTATACATATATACACACACATATATATAAATATATATATATATATACACACACACACACACACACACACACACACACATACATATATATAATATTTCAAAAATTTTAAATATTAAATCGACAGACTATTTTCCTCCCTTTGACCAAGTAATTCAAATCCTCTTTTGATACACATAATTTATTCTAATCTTATAAAAAATAATCCATACACTTCAAATCTACATGTAACTATACAACATCAAAATTGCAGTAGGCATTTTGTTTTTCTGCAATGGAATGTCTTAAATTTCACACACAACTCATTCATGAATAAGGAGTAAATACATATGGAAAAAAAATCAATTAAACTGATTTCAAAAATATACTTCTGAGAACGTCTTCATTTTCAGGTATAGGAAACACCAGATGATAGTAGATTAATCATAAAAAATAATCGACAGGTTAATCGACCATTAGTCGCAGCCCTAATTAGCACCCATGTAGAGACAAAACTGCCTTACTGTGAAGTTTGTATACAACCAACAGACAACACACACACTGGACAATATCACCGTGATGTAAAGTGTAGTTTCATTCATAACCTCAACGCCTCAAGACCAAAATCGACTCCATCCAAAACACTGAGCAAACACTAGTCAATCACGCAGCTAACATCTGCTACACACTTTCACTCGTTTGTAATGTATTAATTTATCAAAATCAATCATGTCTGCATTCTGCCAAGTCTGAATCACCGTCTAACAGGTTCCTGCCAGTCACACTAACACTCCACAGTAAACCGACCACCGGAGTCACTTCTGTCGCCAATTAGCACACAGCCTTACTGTGTGCTAAACTGACAACAAACTGTCTACCTGCTCATTAAAACCACCAATAAACATCGGCTCAGTAACAGGTGTGAACTGCCTTACCTTGTGCTTCATGTTGTCTTCTGCCTTACTTCGCTTGGAGTTGGAAATAAAGGTGATATGTCCACGCGTGGACACTGAGGTGCCAAACTTCTTACCATCCACGCTGCAGGTGTTTTAATGACAGGTCATCACGCATGCGCATATAGCATTTAAGCTAGCTGTTATACCTGTAGTCGAATTCCATCTTTATTGGGAATTCACTGTTTTGTGTATATATATATATATATGTATATATATATACACATATATGTATATATATGCATATATATACATATATACATATATATAAAACTCAGTAATATATATACACACATATATATACATACATATATGTATATATATACATATATACTTATACATAGAGAGAGAGAGAGAGATTGAGATGACTGAAAATATAAACAGAAAGAAATAAAAAATTATTTTTATTATGAATTTCTTTGAAGAAAGTACTCATGTACAACATAAAGAAATTTACAGACATTTAACAAAAGGGAAAATAAAAATTATTTTTAAAAGAACAGAAATGCAGGGGTTGCGTTAAATAAAATAAAATAAAATAGGAGAAGATAACAACTGTCTACAAAGTGTTTTGATTGTTAGATTTGGGTATGGTTTTGTATGTAGTGTTCAATGTATTTTCCAAAAACAAAAAATATATGTTTTCTATTGCCAAATTTGCACTTATGTATAAAATATTTTGTCATAAAATATATAGATTTATAATAAAAAAGCATTTTATCCACCACTTCAGTTACTTGACTTAGCACTTCTGGGTCTGAGGGTGGGGCTGAATTGGAAGTAGGTTTCCACCAAAAAAATAATGCATGGCAAGTCTCGAAGTTTTCACTACAATAGAATAGAGGATTTTGAGAGAAATCTCAGAAAGTAGAAGAAGAGACGGCTTCTAAGTATAGCAAGTGCAAGAAACAAGCATGGAAGAAGAAGTGGGGTTAGGGTTAGGGCCAAGATGACCTGGAAAGCCCATATAACAAGTAAAAAAATGTCACGGTAAGGGCTATAGTTCTTAGACGTCGACGGCTATATTATTCAGCTAAGTCCTTGGTTACTACGGCCCTCAGTACACACCCTAATGATAATATTACTCTTATGAGAAAGTATCTCATACTGTCATAATGTTGACAGAGTATACATTTGCAAACAATCAAGGCTCACATGGTTTTAACAACACATAAGGACTTTAAAAGTGTATTTTCTAACTATTCTAGATAAACAAAATAGTGCCTTTATATTAAAAAACCTAATATGTATACATATACTGTATGTATACATCATCAAAGATCACAGAAATTGACAGACACAAAAAAAAGCCAGTGGTGTCCTGTGTTTTCCACAGAGCATAATGGGTGTAAATGTTTTTAAAATGTTTGTGTATTTATAATTTCAATTTAAAGGATTTAAAATAAACTCTTCTGAAGTTTAGTCTCAGAATTTCAGAAAAGGGACGGTGTTTACAATACAGTGTGTTAGTTTGAAAAGTTAACGTTTTTTGGGAAAACCTAACACTGGTTCATATTGAATTTAAATGTTGTACAAAGATACAATAATTGCACTAAATGGGTGTTAGAGTGTCAACTAACACTTTGTGGTTCGGACCCATAAAACTCTTACAGTGTTACTTGGAGAATTCCGATTTTACTGTGCATGAATAAAAAGAAAAAGGAGATGACATCTTGCAGAAGTGGAAAAACATAAAGAAAAGCATAAAAGTGCACCAAGGCCACCCAGTTTCCCACAGTGCCAGTAAACCCACTTATCTAACAAGGTTTATTGTTTTTTTTCCTATTCCTTTTTAAAGTTCTGAACCCATCAAATTAGAATAATTTTATTCCTACGTGAATATGCACTACATAATCAGGGAGTATACAATTTCTGTCAATATATAAAATGTTTGACAGTGGACCTTTAACACGAGGACGATCAGAGTCTTAGTTTTAGTTGGAGGGTTATTACAGATCTGCTGAAATAATGAAAACGAAACCCTACAGATCTGTCATGACTTACATCACAGTTCTTTTAAATGACGCTGTTTTTCTTCTTCTTCTGCTCATGTAAACTATGTTGTAAAGTGAATTTGGAGGTGAATGATTGTAGAACTCATTCCTTTAACCATTATTGCTCTGCTGAGGAAGGCCACTTTATAATGTACTTAAAGATTTGCTTTGCCACAGGATGCAACTTCAACAAAACAGGGAATGGAAGTGTTCCATCTTCACCTGCTTCTAAAGCTTCAGCAAAGGTCACCATGCTTGAAGTTTCATTTTTAGTGTTTGGGGGAGGGAACGCCTGGCGAAAATGATTGCAGTTAAAGTTCATAACTACAGCATGTTAAGCATGAATGTGAAGTAACCTCTAATCTTATTTTATAATGGTTATATTGCATGTTGAAAGAAAACGGCCTTGAGAGCTGTGGTTCAGTTCAATGCAACAGCGGCTCCTGCAATGAAAAAAGAAACAAGAGCGCTTCATCAGTTCAATGAACAAGTATCAATTTAGAAGGAAAATAAGAATAAAAACATATATATACATATATGCATATATATATGCATTGATTTGAGCAGACTAGCTTTTTCACAAAAAAGATTTTAAAGCGAAAATGTTATTTATTTCCAATATATGCTCTATGTTTAGCTTTGTTTTTGGTCCCTACCACCTCCCAAGGGAAAGAGATGGTTCTTTAGCTGCTAAATCCTCCACTGTGTGCACCAGCTGCTCAGCTGTTTTTTTGTGCTGTCTGCTCAGCAGGCAGCACAAATAGGTGGATGAGAACAACAGGAGTAGAAGCCAGGAGTACATTTACTCTTTTTTTTTTTACCATGAAAGCTGTTTTTTTTCCCTCAGTAATTTTACTCTTACTTGAGTAACTTTTTACGCTGATGTGACCAATGAAAAGCTGATTTATTAGCAGGTGAGTATATGTGCAGCGTGATGGTGTGTGTGTGTGTGACCGTGGACGTTTAGGGAGGAGACGCTCTCGGCTGTGCATGTCTTTAATGTTTTTGCACCTGAGCTGGGGCTCGCTATAATAAATTTAAGCATGGTGTCATTATGCGGCCATGACTGAGATTAGTTTTACCTTGGCAAAGACTTTTAATTACCTTAATCCCCTCCTCAATTATTGACTGATTTAATATACCACCCTGCGACCAAGGCAAAATGCACCTGCCGTGTTTGTGTGACCGACAGCGGTATGCTGCATGTGGCTAAAATCCCGACTGTTCGTCTTACACTGTTTTTTTTTCCCACTGACAATTAACAAACAGACTAACAGAGATGATGATCCAGTGTGTGCAGCAGCTCAAGGCGGATTTTTGTAACTCAGGGTACAGAGGAGAGGGCACCAACAGCTGCTGGGTTTCCTAAGTTTTGTCAGCTGCAGCTGTTGTGGTGTTAATGTTGCTCTCTGGATTTTCTGCTGTTACACAATAATGTCTGTGCACCTGCTTTGGTATGCAATTGCTTCCATTAGTTTGTCCGAGTCATTTATATGAAGGACGGATATATCATAAAATCTAAATGCAAGGAACATCTGTATACAGACACAGTGCAGTGCAGTTTGCCTGCAAACATGGCAGATGCAGTGTTTTGACACTGTTTCCATAAGAAATACAAGAGATATTCGGTTCATTTCATTTTAGCAACCACAAAAAATAGGCACATATTCAGCGGGTTACTGCACTCGTAAAGATGAAAACTGAACATGTACCTAACATTCTGACAGCTGGCTATATTATACATTTGTGATTTGTGACTGGGATGTATTAGTTGTTTTCAGTGCATTTGTCAGCTGTGAAAAGCATATATGCACCGACATACAGTGCATATAATATTTTTATTATATGCATACATCACGCTTATCAGTATTTTAGCACTCTCCTCCCCTCTAGAAATGAAATGCGGTCACATTTACTCACAAGATAGTACGTTTATCTGATCGCAGCGCTTTGACTTTCATTTCTTTTAGTTGAGAAAAGTAACAGTAAACTAAAATGCTAATGTTGCATAGGCCATGAAATTTGCTTTCCTAGTTTTGAGTAGGAAATTTTTTTTTTTTTTTCTGAGCTGAGCATGTGAACAATGCTGTAAACGCTCTGATGATGTTAAATCTTCTTTATTTAGAGGTTTTTGCACATCTATGTACATGGTGCGTCAGTGGTGCAGCAATATGGAGAAGCTCATGAAGCTGCTGCTGCTGCTGCTTTAGGTTTCTTATGGCAGTGTCCACTCACTTTTTGTGAGATACTTCTGAGAAATGTGATGTTCAGTTTTATGTGTCGTCTGGATGAGTCTGGAAACAGCATCGTAGAGGCTTTAACCCTTAGAACACAAAGCATTTAGGCTGCCCTTTGTCCATTACTACGTTGAAACTTATATTCAGAGGCTGTAAGAATGTGCAATTTTTTTTCAGGACAAACTAAAGGCAATCTGATGAAAAAGATTTTTGTTTTGTTTTTCTTCATTTTCACCAACTATATAAACACACCAGAGCAAAAAGTAATAAAAAAATGTTTTTAAATGGGGGTGAATTTATGAAATTTGGAAATACATCACAATTTAAATTGTCTATTTCATGACTTCTGCACAATACTCCTGTTTTTCTTTAAAAACAACAACACATACAATAACATTTGTAAAGCCTGAAGATATGACCTATAACACACACACACCCCAAGGATGTTCATGTGTATTATTCCCATGGTAATTTACCAAGGGTTAACCAGCCTTTAACCATAGAAGTGAAAAAAAACTGTATTTGATTAATCGGGTATATTATATACATATCACCCTTCTCTAAGTCTTTCATAAAGTTTGAATTGACAGAGCTGAGCACGTCCTCCACTGTATGAATCATACCCACTCACTTCATACATTCCCTCGTGGTTTTCCTTTTATGTGGCCATGCATTCAGCTCTCTATGCAGAAATCAAGCAACGAAACACGCTGAATTCACACCTGTTGACCTTGTCCTTCTCCAGTCCCTCTGCGATCACTCATCTACCACGAAGTTGCTGCTGACATAAACGGAGCACTGAGATGTTCGGATGAAATGGTGCGCCGTAAAATACCTTCTGACTGAACATAAACATTGATGTGGCCAGAGTGGCATTGTGGGATGAGCAGCTCTAAAACAAAAGCCTTATAAGAAGGCTTATGTTTTATATATATATCCTGAGTAGTGTATCTGTGAGACACTATTATTTACACACCTTTATCTTATCCGCTCCTTATCTGTGTCTCCTTCTCTCACTTCTGCTAATGTGACTGATTGCTGCAGGAGCAGAAACTGTACAAATATTTGTCCCAAACAGTTTAGATGGCCAATTTATCAGCGGGGCATCTCTCCTGATGGGCACGTGTCATTGATATGGACTCTGCCCCACTGTTTTTTACCAATGGCAGTGTTCCCCGACTCTGCTGTGTGCATCTGTGTGCATGTGTGTGGGCACGTGCTCTGTCTATTTGCTACTGAAGGGTGAAGAGAGGTCTCAAGGGTCTTTCCCTCCAGGTAAGAAATGACAGAGACGACAGCCAAATCTCTGCCCTGTCCCTTTCTCTATCCATCCGCCGTCCCTCACTCCCTCCCACGTCCGTCTATTGACAGGTCTGCGGCTGCAGCACGACGCTCACAATGAATCCCAATGATCGAGCGTGCATCGGGAGCCATTACCTGCACGGCACAAATGTACATGGTGAATATGAATCAACCCCAGTGGGTGTCGCTGACCATTTAAAACACGCACGTACACACACACACACACACACACACGCAGCTGTCCTCTAAAGGACATGATTTGACTTCCATTCATTTGGACAGCTTAACCAAAGCAGTATCCCTAACCTTAACTAGAACCAGTTAATGCCAAACTCCAACCTTAACCTGACCACAATTCACACATGACACACACATTCTTGCACAGCATTCTTAGTGAGGACACTTCAAAGATGAAAGTTACCCTAAAATGCCAAACCCTAACCCACAACTTAAAACCCAGTTCTAACCCTAACCCTAAAACCAAGTCTTCACCCTCATGAAAGCCCTTCAATTTGAATCAAAACGTGTCCTCACAGCTTAATACACATACACACGCACACACACAAATGCTCAGGTATGAATGCTAAATATCTCCTCACTGCACCCGTGCACACTACTTCTCTGTCAGTCTTGGGAGGGAAGGGGATCCATGCACAACGAAGCCCATGAATTATCAGCTGAGCATGAATGTCAACTATCGGGCCCACACTTGTATCCATCATTCTTATATGCTGATGTGTCGAAGGATCAGGCCTCGCTCAGCCGGCTGTGTGCATACTGTAGGAGCGATTTTTTTACATTTATACATGCAGTCAATTATTCAAATAATGTTTTTTTTAAACATGTGCAGGGAGCAAACTGCCAGAGGTGAGCAGCTTAACACTCTGGACTGGATCATGGAACTGTATATAAAAAATGGACCAAATATTCTGGTGTCAAAACAAACACGATTCGCCACATGAGCTGTGATTGATCGTCTATTTACATCTAAATGTGTAAATTAAAAGTGACATTGTTCTCTATCGAGTATTCACTGTTTTAAATCAAGTGAGAATTAAACTCATTTTCACATAGACTTCCATTCTCTGTGAGTTGTTTTTTTGCCACATGGTGGATAATTGCTCTTTCTGTCCCATCTCCTGGGCCTCACTTTTAAACTGGACGACTACATCCGTTTTTATACGCAGTCCCCGGTGCCTATGAATGATATAAGTGCAAATCCTTTGCCATTTACACTTGCAATCAATTATCCAAACAATGTTTTGTACAGAGAGCAAATTCCCAAAGGTGAGCAGATTATCACCCCAAACTGGTAATTTTCATCAGTGTTATTAGACACATTACATTTATTTGACCAAAAAAGGGAGCTCATATCATTCATGCTGCTGAAATACACTGATCTGAGTGAAGAGCTCACCATTCCAGTGGGTCTTTGTTTCATATGCTTTCAGATTTGTTTACGACCTCCCATCATGCACATCAGTGCCAGGAGACAGGGGTGTGATGCATACACACATAATGCATGTCGAGAGACTGTGATGGAGTGAAGCCTACTTCACTAAAACGCCTGCATAATGCTACACTACCTGACGTTGCCTGCATGCAAAGGTTTACAACAGTAAAATCAGTACAGTAATGAATGAATAAATGAATGAATAACATTTACATATTATTGCTATTCATCTTTCCTGTTACCAAGGAAAGTACCAGCTGGCCACAGTTGACCTTGGAGTCAATGACAAATACACATTACAGTGTGTCTATTATTCAGGGGTTCAGAAAACGGCAAACTTTTTTTTTTTCCCTCCCGGTTCTTAATGTCGCCTAAGAGCCATAGGTGTATAATTCTCTCTGAGGCAGAGACAAAGAATACGATTCCTGAAAGGGCTTTTCAGCAAAAGCAAGTATATATATGAAAAATAACTCAGATGAAGATGAGCTGCTGAACTGTAAAAGATTTGTAAGTTTATATACAGTGTGTAGCGGGGGTTTTGTGGTGGGTGGGTTAGGGCTGCAGAGTTTAGAAGTACAGCGTGCAGATATGGATCAGGGTTTGGGGAATTATATATATTCATACGGGGGACAGGATTGGGGTCGGCCTGTTCTTTGGATTGTTTTCCATGCCCGCGTCGACACTTGTGCAAAAGATTTTTGAAACACTCACAGACTCAAAACAAGTTGGGAGACACTGAGCGGACACTGAGGTTGCATTTTGGCATCAACAGAGTTACATAATTGTCTATTTAGACGTTGGTTTAATCCAAATGCGGCATGTCTCGACATTTTTCATCATCCTTATCTGTAATGGCATCACTCTAACTAATCACGGTGGCGTTTGGAAATGGTCGGCAGCTTCTGGCTTAGTGCTAATCCCTTCTCACGTGAAAACTCACATTTTTCCACTTCCTTTTCCCCCCCCTCTTTTCCTGTCTCACAAGCACAGACCCACTGTTCACCCTGCTCCAACCTCCAGCAGCCCATCACCTCCTGTTATGAGCCAGTGTAAATTGAATGCTGTGAATCAGGGCCGGCTGTTACTCCATGTGACTGGAGGGAAGTGGGGAGGAGAAAGGGACTGTATGTCCCCGCAGCTTTATAGGATGGTGTCTCACCAAGATATATCACCTCCTGGCCAGATAATACCATCATGTACATAACTACCCTGTGTGTGTGTGTGTGTGTGTGTGTGGGTGTGTGTTATACACTTAACTACCGGGTGACCTGCCGCTCAGCTCCTAATAAGAGGCATCTGCTGCTGTTTTACAGGACGGAACAGAGGAGGAGGAAAGAAACGGTGGAGAAAAAGCCACTCTATGAAAAGGGCTTTTTGTCAAAAGCAGGAGTCAGAATGCGTAACATTTGCGTTTACAGAGATTGGGAAAACAAAAATATAGGAGGGAGGGAGTAATTTGAGAGAGTGTGTGACAGAGTGAGGGCCTGGAGGGTGAATTAGAAGAGAAAATGAGATATAGAGGGAAAGATGCCAAGAGATGAGCACACAAACAGAGTGAGAGAGAGAGATGGAGAGCCAGAGAGAGCCCAGATGAGGGAGTTGAGATGATGGGCTGGCAGTTTCCAAGCACCAGGCTGTTTTTCAGGGCTGTCAAGCACATTGTGAGGCATTGTTTGAAATGCCCAGGCTGATGGCTGACATATTCCCCATGAATCTAGCATGCCAGGCCGCTGTCCACTACACTACACTCAGACACACACGAGCAGACATACCGTGCACTTTGTGCGTGTGTGTATGTGTGTGTGTATGTGTCCGTGTGTACGTGTGTGCTCGTCAGTGAAGGGTAATTGCCCGACCTTGGCCCATCAGGGTGACTGGGATGAGGAAGGGTGAGCGAGAAAGGGAGGGAGGGCAGTTGTAAATTTTGCCCCACATCAGTGTATTTCTGTCAGTGGTACTTCACTCTGGCAGTTAAGTATTACCCCTGGAAAATATACACAAACATGCACACACACACACACATATGCACGTACACACAAACATGGAGAAATGTACACACAAACACACGCCATAGAGGCACAATGACAGTACACAAACACATATCCATAACTCACTCTGGTGCCGTCAGCTCTCTCTCTCACTCACACACACACACACACACACACACATTTGTGCAGTATTCCTAGTAAGGACACTCATAGACATAATGTATTCCCTTATCCTAACCTTAACTATCACAACTAAATGCCTAACCCTTAAATTTCACCCCTATGGGACTAATTAAGGACTATCTTATCTTATCCTTAACCCTCAAATAGCCTTATTTAGGGGTAACAGAACATAAGGACCAGCCAAATTTTCCTCACTCCCTGTGGTTTCTAAGTTTTTTTGCTCCACACAAACATGTATGTACAAGTACACACACACACACACACACACACACACACACACAGGTGAATTAGTGTTAAATCCCCTCACCAGCACTGATCAGAAGCAGCTCATACATGTGGACATGTGTTTAGGGAAAACAAAAGTCTTTGATGCTTTCCTTTTTTCCTTCCCCCTCTGCTGTTTCTTTCTTTTTTTTTTTTTAAACTTAATCTCTTTCTTCATCCTCCCACTGTCTCCTACAATCTTCTTCTCTCCCGCTCTCTCATCTCTGTTCCGCTTTATCTCCCTGCCTTAGCTTATACTGTCTCTCTTCTCTCCTTCGCCTTCCACTTGTCCTCTCTGCTCCTTCCTTTACTGTTCCTCAATCTATCCCTCCTGCTTGCCTTCACCATCCATCCTTCCCTGTATGTAATTTTGTCTCTTCTCCCAGCCCAGGCTTTCATCTCATTCCTTCCCTGCCTCCATCCGTATGTTGCTAACCCCCACATCCATTTCACTCCAATTTTCCATCTATTCTCTAGGAATGTCCCTCTGCTGTTGTGTTGTTGTCCCCCCCCCCCCCCCTTATTTTCTTTCTTTTTCCCATCTTCTGCCTTCCCATCCTCACTTCACCTACAGCCATAGGGGGACAGCTGTTGGAGACAGACCTGCAGAAATAACTGTGTTGCTCCTCTAATCGATAAAGCCAGGCAGCGGTGGCTGCTACCTAGTATTGTCCAGTGTGTGATTGTGTGTGTGTGTAACTATGACTGTGTAGATTCCAGTCCTTTTGCCAAAAGGCAGAAATAGCAGATAACCTAAGAAATATCTACCCTTGCTATTGGCAGAGAAGGACAAGATTCAGCCCAGGTATATTCCTCCCTCACACCGTCCATCCTTCCCTCAATCCTGCCACTCACCCTTCCCTCAGTATATTCCCTTTCTGTTTGTCCTCCTCAGCCCTTTTCCCTACAATCTGAGAGGCAAGGAATTAAGAGGTAACAGTGAGATGGGAATGACTTCATAAAGTGTGGTTGCAGCTCACATCTTTGTTTTTTTAGCTCGGACTCTGACACCATCATACAGTAACTCCACGAAACACTCACTATGTCTCCATGACTTCAGAGAGCATTAAAATGACTATAAACCCAATCCTAACCATATTATATGTCTGCCTTCATTTTTAACCTTTATTTTTGACCTTATCTCACCGTGCACAGTCTAATTTGCCCTCTGTACTTTAACTGCTTTTATATTAACACAAGAAAGTAAGTCGTTTTTATGAAACAGCATCTAGTGGTTAACATGAGTAACTGCAAGGGACAACAAATGTTTTCTCTGGAGTATTTAAGGATATATGGGTTGTTCATTTATACAAGTGGTTTTTATATACCAAGTACCACCTGAGAAAATATAGTGCTCTCAAAGTATCACCATTATCGCCACCGTTAAAATACAGGGGTGTTAATAGGCCGAGCAAAGTCAGCTACAGACTTGTTACAGGGGGCAGATCACATACCCTGGTATATACAGTAGAGCAGTATTTCAGATTGTCCTCCAAGTACCACCAGAGGAAGCTCACATACCACTGGTCGTACATGTACCACAGTGTGAGAACCTCAGATGTAGACGGTATGGTTCATGCAGGAGTGGGCACGAGGAAGAGGTTCCCAGATGGGGGTGCGTGGGTGAGTGTGCATGGGAATGTTTAATGTTCATCTGGTGGATGAACGAGATAAAGTGTGACTCATTTATTTCTCATTGTCGTCGTTGTTGAGCGTGGACATAAAAGGTGTGGCTAAGTCAACAAACCGCTCAAAATTGAGTGCAAGTCGTGATCGGCGTTTGTATTTGTTCAGATGATATCGTGAGGCCAATAAAAGGGAAAAATACAATACTTACGCTCGTAAAACACGGGAGGAAGGTTGACTGTTTTGTATATTATTGGAACTTGCATGTCCCCCACAAGAATGACAAGTCCCTGTAACTGCATTTGAAAAGTGTTTTGTCCCCACAACATGATCTGGACCAAAGACGACTGATGAGAACATGTATTAATAGAAAAAGTCCTTTCAGTAAACACAGAAACACTGGAAATGTGTTTGTATTTGTGCGCGTTATTGATGACTAACTCTCCATCATACTGTGTATATATATATATATATATATATAGATAGATAGATAGATGTTTCATGTGTGATCTTTTACAGTCTCATTTGCCACCTGATGTGTGTAAAGGTGTGCGTGCAGGATGTGGATGCACTTGCAACAGACAACACTCTCAACATGCAGCCGCGTGAAGCGGCACAGCCAGTCAAGTGACAAATAATTTGCCGTGCTTTTCCAAGCTCCATTCAGCTCAATCGCAAGTTTGGTCCATCTGTCTATAACTCCCATTAAGATGTTTCTCCCCTTCTGATCCCCGCCTGTCTCCCTCCAATCATTTCTCTTCTCTGGCTAATGAGGATGTTTTCTACCAGGGGCTGTGTTTCTCCTCTCAGTCTCGTCCAAAGGCGATGGCTGAAATTTACTATCTTCCAAAGCGTTGCTTAATGGTGGATGGCAGTTTATAGGAGAAAGTTGGGGGAAAGACATTGGCTTGCAGCGCAGATTGGTGTAGATTTCTCTTGTTGCTGGAAAAAACACAGAAATGAGCGACTGTGGATTCCATACGTCAATTATCTGTAGTGTTTATTCTTTTGGGGTCGTGGAGCCAATCCCAGCTGACACTAGGCGAGAGGCACGTTACAATCTGGACAGGTTGTCAGCCGTCACAGCCACACACACACACACACACACACAGAGACAAACAACCATTAGTGAGTGTGCTTTGACGAGTGCAAAATAAAGATATACAAATTAGGAGGAGAGATATGCGAGTTATGAGAGTGAGACATTACAGACAAGAAGAGACAAAAAAAATAAAGAGCAGATTAAAAGGGAAAAATGGAAACACATCGAGACTAAGAAGGCACTTTAGGCTAATGGCCTACTGGCAAAGAATATTCAGTAATCTGTTGGTTTTATGGGATTAACTGTTCAATAGCACTTCTTTGGCTTTTACAGCTCTACACAGGTTCTATTTATAAAGCAGCTTTAGAGGAGAGGGGTATGTGATCATGGCTCACATCAGCGTTTCTAATCATTTTAAAAGACAGGAGAAGGTTTTAAGTGACAAGGTTTCAGGTTCACAGTGGCTGCAGATGTCTCCTGTCCATGTTTGCTATTCTTTTCTTTTTAAAGGAAAGAAAATATAACATAATCAGATATTAAAATTGAGGTAACGCATGCATATTATGCTTAAAGCAAGGATTAGAATTGAACCTATTTAACTTTCATTCATAAGCACAGCAACCAACACTATGCTACACGTAGCGAAAGCACATCAACATGGAATACAAAAAAAAGAGACAACAATTGCGTAAAAATACAGTACACCTGTGATCATATTTCATATTTTCTGAGCAAACTTCAGGTCACTCTACACCTTCACCTCAACCGCACTGATCCTATTAGTTGGTAAACAAACATGTTGCTGTTGCCAGAGTTTGATATGAAGGCTAAAATGAGCCATGTCGATGGTGACTGCTATTGGTCAGTGCTGATGAACATGCAAATGAATCCGAACACAACATGTGGCTCAGACACATACAACACACCCATGCATGCAGTAACATATCAGTATGAATTATTAATCGAGTGACTGTAATCACAAAACTATCAGGGGAAAAGCACTGTCAGGGTGTGTGTGTGTGTGTGTGTGTGTGTGTGAGATTGCTCTTCCCTACTGTGAGCTGTTGCTATGGTGACTGTATTAAACACATAATGTTTGTCTACCTCCAGAATTACATTTTCAACAACACTAATGTTTTCTGTGAACCTGCGCTATGACACACACACACACACACACACACACGTTCGCCATTCATGGCTTGAGGGGACATTGCATTGACTTACATTCATTTCCTGGAGACTCTAACCTTAACCATAATTACTACTACTGGCCTAATCCTAACCCTGACCCTAATCTCAACCTAACCTTAAAACATATCTTCACCTTAAAATTTAGTAATTTACGTTATGGGGACAAGGAAGACACGTCACCATAATGGGACTGTGTAAACAGGTTTAGGTCCCCACAACATCAGTAACACCTGGACACACACAGACACACACTCTTAGATATAGACGGACAGAGACAGAATCACCTTATTGTATATTGAATTAAGGAGAAGAGAATAGAAGAGAAGAGAAGAGAAGAGAAGAGAAGAGAAGAGAAGAGAAGAGAAGAGAAGAGAAGAGAAGAGAAGTTAAGTTTGCAATACACACCTTCAGCATTAAAATAGCAGCCTCTTGCTCTAAAAGAGGCCTCTATTTTGATGCCACACTTGTGGATGAAAAGGCAAGCCACGCTGGCTGGCTCTGTCAGGCAATGCTTTACTGCCATCTTCTGGTCAAACAAGGAATACGTTATTAAGAATGCAACACACAGATAATCAAATACAAATGGGATATGTATTGATCTATTGGGAGACACTGACACACACACATACTCGGGTACGCCCCACCCCAACTACACACATACACACACACACACACACAGCATTAGTGCATACTGTCAGCATGCAAAAGAAATCAATTTTTAATTTTGTTTGGGGGAAAAATGTAGCACGTGAAATCATTGGAGTGCTGTCTTCTGAAATGTGCATCTGTGCAAATGGACACATGAATGGACACACAAAAGCATC
Source organism: Solea solea (assembly GCF_958295425.1). NCBI lineage: Eukaryota > Metazoa > Chordata > Actinopteri > Pleuronectiformes > Soleidae > Solea > Solea solea. Next base: position 9,938,084 of record NC_081143.1, read on the forward strand.
TCATGTACCCTATACTGGTTATTCATCCACTTCCATTAGATATTGATTATGCGCAGCCCTCACTGACCTGAGGACCTCGCTCTCAGTCCATTGCCTATTTCTCACCTGTTGAGTGGTTATTATTGCTGCGAGGATGACCAGAAACCCTATTCATACGACCAGGATGCCATTAGACTTGCACATGTCTGCTTTGTGTTAGTCCCTGTTTCTTTGTGTCCCTTCTGTGTCGCTTGCCTCTTGCTCTTCTGTAAAAGTGCCATCATTAAATAAGCCCATTTTTTTTTTTAACCCTGCAATTTGCCCACAATCCATGCAAAAAGATGCCATTTTGGCATGTTTTTGTTAACACTGTTTCACACTGATATTAAGAGCTGTGAATATGGTGAGCCGCATAATAACAGATAATTCTGCTTTGCCTTCACAGAGAGGCTGAGCCTGATCGTCAAAGAGGTTAAGGTCTGAAAGCACACTGACAAAAGAACAGGATGCCAAGAAGCATTTATTTTATCAAAAACATTTTTGAAGTTAGTAGAGAGGTGAGAGAAAAGATTTTTTTTTTAAGCAAATCATCTCAAAATCTTGGTAAATTTCTCAAATAGTTTGCTCAAAACACGCTTGCAAAATTCACATCTCCGGTTTAATTTAATTTAATTGAATATGTGTTTTGTTTAGGTTCCTGACTATGTTGTATTCTGGTCTAATCCCATTACAAAACTTGATAGTTTTGCAACGTTCCAGTCCAAATTGAACAGAAAGGTCAAAATATTAATTTATTACACTTTACATTTCTTGGACTTATCAACTTCACCAACTACACTCATGCAGTCATTATGAAGTCCCAGACCTCAGATTGAGGTGATTTTCTCGATCTGGACCTTTCAGGATTTTGATTGGTCTAAAACCATGCCCAGGAAAATAATGCACATCTAGATGTTATACAGTTTGGTTAAATGGTTTTAAAGGTCTGGACAGAAAAAAAACCAACAACTAATAAAAATCAGATTTTTGCAAATTCACTTCTGCAGATTTGTCCCATTCTGATGCTCAAACTGCATTTCTTCTTTTATGTACATTTTAATATCTTTTAAAATCTTTTCCCTTGCATTTGTTTCCTGGCCTTCTGTTGTAAGGATCTCCCACAGCTGCTCCTCTGAAAAAAATAAAAAAATAAACAACAGTATCTTGTCCATTCAGGTGGGGAATGAAGAGCTTATTCATGAAAGAGACATGAGTGTAAAAGGGATCATGAGATCGACTGCTCGTAAGGTGCAAAGTCGGCAGTAATGCCAGTCCTTATTGCCTTGCGCTGGTAAATAAAGAGCTGATCCACAAGGCAGAGCTCTCAATTTCCAGCCACTTCCTGTTAGGTCTCACTGTCAAACCTCACTTAACAGCTACCAGTGACTGAAAGAATAAGAACAAAGACTCAAGCAGTCAGAGTGATGCTTCTCTGCAGGCTGCTGGCACAGTCTCATCCTCTTACAGAGGGGGCGAAATGAGCAGAAATCCAAGAGGAGCTGTGAGTTGAGCACTGACTGGAGCGAGGTGAACCTGGCAGGGAAGCTGTTCAGGTCTCTCCCTTTGGACTTCAAGCAGGTAGGGCTGACTGGGAAGAGAACCTGAGGAAAGATTCAAAGACCACAGAAAGGATTACATCTCAGTTGGTGTGGAGGTGATGTGTGGCTACTGTGGAGCAGCCGGCTTAAGTTGCCAGAAAACCATTTAGCTTGTTTTATTTGACCTGTTTTTTTAGATTAAATGCTCAGATGGATGGTCAAAAATGTGAGGAGCACACATGGGTTCATGCCAAGATGTTCACAGCGAGGTACACTGCTGGAGTGTCCTTGAGAATAATGTAAGTGGAACATGTGCTTTGCATTACTGGCAATGTGAAACCTCAATCCTTATATAGATCTATTAGTTTGTCTGCAGGTTGTAACAGACAGGACTCTTCATTCACCCCTCCCTTTCCCACAGCACAGGGAACTCACAACTACATTCACATTAGCAAGATGAAGTGACTCGTCCACATTTCCAGATCCGATTTTTCCAGCGCAGTGTGGACACACAAATCAGACTGCCAATTCTGGCTTTCAAATCAGAATCTGTCTCATTTCAGTATGTGGTCCTAAATCAGATCCATTATGTGGCTCCGTGACGTGAAAATCCATGCAGCCTTCAGCCGCTTAACTTGCAGTGAGCATCGTTGTCTTTCACGGGCGTCACATCAGCACAGGGAAAGCAAGCAACAACGGAGGAGAGTGCTGTTTTCTAGAGCTAAATCTGTCGTCTCTCCCTAATCCACTCCCATAGCTTCCATTTCTGAATTTCCCCCATAGAGATCAATAATCTTATCTTATTTTGCATATATATCCCACTAAGTGGTCTCGCAGTTGTCACAATAGCAAATAATGGACTGATAGTGAACCAAAGAGTCCTTTAATGAACATAAAACTGGAGAAAAGGAAACCTGAAAAGACACAGAACTGAAACAACAGGAACAGGCATCAGAAAATATGAAACATGGATGTACAAAAAGACACTTGGGAGGCAGAGATAAGTGAACACAGGTGAAACACATCAGGGCAGAAGATCACAGGGGAAGGAAGCGAATGCAGGAAGTAAGACTAGACAGACAGCGGACACACGAGGAAGAACTCAAAAATAAAACAGGAAACTGACACAGTGGAAAAACCTATTGTAGAAAAAAGACAAAAGTCGGTACAGTGTGAAGATACACCAGGCATAGTATTCCTTTAATTCATTTATTTTTCTCAATCACGTCCTTTAAAATGCTTTATAAAAACACTTAAAAATTACACCAACAATGAACAAAAAAGGAGCAGGAAGATGGAAAAACAATACAGAACTTTGTAATGTTTAAACAGGACTGGAAGTTAGGGTATTGCACAGATGTACGTATGTGTGTAAAAAAGCAAGTTCTCATGGAAACTTCGTATAGAAAATATAAGGTGGTCGGTGGTGATGCTGTTAATTACATCCATCCATCCCGTTCATCCTGAGTCATAGGGGTTGGTGGAGCTAATTCCACCTGACACTGGGTCAGAGGCAGGGTCACACCAAGGTCAAATTAAAGTCTGTGTCTCCTGTGGGAGGAACCTGGATTACATAAGAGAAATGCATAAAAAAAAAAAGTCCCTGGATTCAAACCGAGGACCGTCCCTACTATGGGGCACCAGTGCTGTTGGTTATTTGGATCTGCAGCCTTAATCGTCACCGTGGTAACCACTAACAGCGGGTGTCAAATAAATGTAGTGGTGTGCGAAAATGGCAGCATTTCCCAGATGTAGTATAAAGCAGTATAAAATGGAAAATAAACAGGGAAATACTAATGTAGAGAGCCTCTAAATTGCACTTCAGTTCAGTACTTGAGCAAATCCCATCTCTTTGTGTAAGTGTGTGTGATTGTTAAGTCTTTGGGACCTTTTCGAGCACAAACACCCACTTTGTGAGGACCAGATGTCCTAAAGAGTGTTCCAGGTATTACACAGGTTGTGGGGACCTAACTCTGTTAACACAGTCCCATCATGGGGACTTGTCTTCATACATGTCGTGTGGTTAGGATGAGGTTGGGGTTAGGTTCTTCACACTACTCTAAAAACATGGAACGCCTCGCGTGTCCATAGCCTTTTACAAGTGTCATCGTAACGCATTGTCCTGAAGTTCTGCAGATACACAAATCCATACACACACACGTACCTAAGTCATCAGACTTGCCGCAGCTTGGGGCCACAATTACAACTATTGTAGTTCTTGTAATCACTTTCAAAATGTTACCATCTGATTGGAGCAGACACATCCAATCCTGGGGCCAGATTCTTTTCATAAAGAGGCCAAGACCTCCACTCGGTTATTATTGCTGTGAGCAGCGACTGCATGTGTGTGCTTGTATGTGTGTTTGTGTGGTGTGCCGGATGATGCATGAGAGGCAAACCGGGAGCCTTGGTGTGTCTCATAATAACCTGAGGATGTGCGTCCTTCCAAAACAAATTATTTCTCAGCTAACGAGCTTCCATCAAAACAGAGGACGTTCAACTGTGCGAGGACCCACGGTGACGTACGAGTCTCCCGTAACAATTCCTCCCAGTGGTGGAGCGGCAGACGGAATTAGAAATAATCATCGCACGCAGAGCGACTATGTGTGAATAATTACCGAAATATCCACAGAACTCACTGGTGGGCATGCAAGTCGCACAACACGAAATTAGCATTAATGAACGTCTGGTGAAAAAAACCCGAAAAACAACAACAACATCATCCTTTTAAAATCAAACCTATTGATTTCACACAAAAAGGTTCCATCCCCTGCAGTCCACAACCACAGCACAGCAGCAGTGTACTTATCTCATCATTTCATCTATTAGATGAAATTACAGAGACTTTCAAAGATCTCCCCCACACCATCCTCTACCCGCTTCCGTAACAAAAGTGCTGCCTGGTCATTTTGGCAGCATTACCTGTCTGCTCTCGTATAATAATGTAATTATGTGGTGACCGGCATAATAATCTCGCTGAATTACATCGTGACCTCTGTCTGTGTTGGCCTGCTTTCGCAGCTTGTCACTCTGCGGGGTAATGGGGAAAGACTGAACCCAAACGATCTACATCTGACAACGCGGGGAAGTGCAACCGTGCAGGTAATGGACGCAGACGTGATCAAGGACAACGCGGACATAAAAGAAGACATTCACAAATATGCAGGAGAGCAGCGGGGGGAAGTTATGCAGGGAAAAACATTTTTTAAATTAAAAGTTTTCATCTGCCGAGCGAGCTGCATGAGTAACTTTTTCCTCTTAATCTTCCCCGGGCTTTGATGCAATCATTGAATTTCTTTTTTTTTCTGCCTTTCAGCTGCAACATTGTCATCTAAAATCTCAACACTGTCGTTCCTCAGAGATCAAGACTAATATGTTTTTGAGGGGAAACGAGACAAAGGAGAAAGCGATATGTCACCAGGGGATCGTAAAAAAGAATAAAAAACCGAACCCCGCCGCAACGACGCACACTGAATACGTGCACTCGACCCACGAGGGGCTGCATCTCGTCCGTAATTCTACACCACCAGTCTCAGCGTGAAGCACGGTCAGCTGCATTTGTTTGGATAGAAGGCCTCTACAGGAGGTCACCGGGTCAGTGTCGGTTTTCGATCTCTCCGTTCCTTAACTTGTGGTATTATAGTGTACGATAAATGTCAAACATCTAACTGTAAATGTGCAATGATGACGACTATTAATCTAGTGACATATTTCACAGCTCACTAACAGGCCAGGGCACTTTTAATCTAGAATGAACTAAAATAGAATGAAAATGCAACAAGAAAACATTAAATAATACATTAAAGAATGAGAAGTGTGTTTCTTAATTGTGGTTTGAGACACTTTTTTGGAACTATTTAAAGCACATTGAGTCACACTGTGATTATTGCCCTGCCAAGGTGCTGCTGTGCATGAAATCTATATTAATCCATGGCTTATCAAATAAATGTGCTATTTACTTAAGTGTGAACATTGTTTCATTTTTAAACTAGGGTTATTCTTAACCTGGGATTAAGCTCACAGAAGCACAATGAGACACAGTATTAATAGAGTCCGATAAGAGAAATACTAGTTAAATAGAACGTTTTGTCCACGTTGTTGGATGTCAATAATGTCAATAAGGAATTACTTTTAAACATAAATAAATATGAAACACAAAATGTTAAATGGCGGCAGTGAAATCCAATTTTTCATTGTGAAATCAATCCCATAATGATCAGTATTATTTAAGACGAATGATCTTTTCTCTGCCACAGAGCTAAACAAAAAAAGAACATTGCACTGTTGCACTGAGGTGTCACAGTGTAGGAAGTGTATTCATCCACAGTTCAAAATAGTCCCTAATAGATGCGCTATTGACATCAGTGGTTCCCAAACTTATTTCCTTGTGTCTTAGCCACCCAGGCCTCTGACCCAAATAAAGTGAATAATTACAGTCTCTGATATACAAAAACAAACAGTTTTGTTCCTTTTCTCAGTGTAATCAAAACCAAGGTAACTCTTGAGATGTTGCCTTGTTTTCTTATTTGATACCAGTGAGTCTTTGGTACTTTTACATTTATCAGACAATGATCGCTAACTGTTTTAAAATTTCAAAATAAAACTTTCTTGGTCATGACAGTAATGCTTACAGAAGTTCAGATTTTCATAGCTTAATAAATTTAAAGGGACACCGCTTCTGATTGTCCAGTAGAGTGTGTGATTGGGATTTTATAACGTTAATATGCATAAATATAATATGAACACAAGCTAATAAATGCATATTTTAGAGTTACTAAAGACAATACAATCTTAGGAGAACATCAGTACAAAACACATGTTACATTGTTTTTTTTGTTGTTTCATTTTTAACTAGTGCAAAACTGATTACTGTCAAGGGTTGAAAACCAACTAAAGGACCCAAATACAGGTCTTGGTTGAGTGTTTTCACACAGTTCTGTCTGCAAACACATGGGTTATAGGCAAAGTCCAAAACCCAGACAGTCAAGAAATGCAGACACAAGTGGTCCAAGAACAAGTGTCAGCAAAGTGAGGGAAACACACAAAGGGCATGTCGGAAATTCACACGTGAGACATGTGGGCAAAATGGGTAATCAGAGAGGAAGGAACACAGAATGTCACGAAAGGTAAGAAGAACAAAGTGAAACAATGAGCAAAGCAAGGGGAGACACACAGATCCTACAAAGAAAAATGGGATCAAAGTGAATGTTCAAAGCACCAAAAAAAAAATCCAAATATAAATGAAAAAAAACAACACAAACAGAACATCTCACTCTCTAATGTTCAAAGTTCAAATCCCTCGAGTGCAGACCCAGCTGCTACATGTCACAAGTCCTGGTGTGCATGTGCTCGTGTAGGTGTCAAATCACTCACTCTGCAATGATGTAAGAAAAAGGCAACTTTTATTAAGGCCTTATCTACACAGACAGACACCTTTTTGATTTTGTTCATAAAAAGTTTTCAGTAAACCCCCGCATTATTTTAAGACATGTCTTCACCTTGGCCCCTGCTGGTGAGTACAATTATACACACTTAACTAAAGAATTGAATGTGACAGTATATTACTTGACTTTTTTTATTTTGGTTAGTTTCTATAACGACATTGTTTCGCCATTTCAGTTTTTTGTTTTATTACTTTGTAAACTTAAAGTCTGACTCATTGACTGACTGATTGTTCTATACCAGTAAAGGACTGACAGCTCCAACCAAACCGTTTGTCTGTGTGCTTTCACGTGACATCGCTTTGGGGTTATAGATGATGTTCAGTTATGAAGGACCTGAATTTGACTTACACCAGCCAAGGATGTATGGAGGCACAGGCCCAGAAAATTAAAAGTCAAAGAAAAAGAAAACATGAGAGAGAAATATACACCAGAACAGACAGGAAGGGGGAGTGAGATGGATGAAAACACACACAGACAGTGGGAGAGAAATAAGTTGGAGAGGGACAGATAGATAGATAGATAGATAGATAGATAGATAGACATGTATGTGTGCTGTGTTTGTAAATTCTGGAGTTCTGACAGCGCAGACACACCGCTGCTCTCCTCGCGCTTCAAAATGCAGACCAGCCTTTGGCAGCCCCCCGAACTTGTCCGAGCATCAGAAGGCGAAGCTACCAACACAGATGGTCAGATGCTGGAAAACAAAATGATTTGCGGCCAGCGTGCCAACAAAGCCGTGACTAAGAGGTCCCACCAACAATATGTTTACTTAGATATGAGGATGTTAAATAGTTTTCTGTGTTTGTTTTTCTGGGCAGCTTTCTCTGCAAGGGATTTACTGAGTGATGGAAGAACGACTCGAATCCAGCTGAGCGATGGCAGAACTTCACTGCGCTATAGCTTCATGTAAACACGATGTTTGACATTTGTGGGCGTACATAAGTCAAAGAACAGGCTTTCAAAGTTGTGCTGTGACAGCCGCACCAACATCTATTGTCCTCTTTGACGCAAACCTTTGATTTTTCTGACAACAAACTCTGCGACTGATTTTCAATTCATCCTGAGAGAGCACAGACGAGGCGATCCAGTCAAGACGCAAGACCACACACTTGGCGTTTAATCAAATGTTCTCAGGGAGGAGATTCCAGGGATTTGGGATCTCACAGAAACTTGCACGTTTTAACGTGACTTCAGAATAGAATTACAGCATAATTTGGCCAGATAATCTGTTCAAATCCACCTACAATTGGAAGCCACCAACAGTAACAAAGATTAGGAACAAGGTAAGTTTCCTTGAAATAATGAAAATTCCACATTCACAGTGAAGAGCAGCTTTACGCCATCGCACACTTTTAAGGCTTAACTGGCACATAAGCAGATGTTTGATGGATGTAAAGATTGGTTCTATAATCCCTCCCCCCGCCCCCCGTTTTAATCCCTCAGATGTTACCTGCCCACACCTTAACATGGATGAAAATTGCTTCTCCTCCCAGAAAACTGTTGAAGTGACTTACAGATCAGGACCTTTGAGAGCAAGTGGCTGTAATGAGAAAAGGACCCTCTGTTTCTTTTCCTCTGCCTGCCTTTCTTCTCTTATCTTTCCCTGATACACAGTTCCTGAAAGAACACCTCTCTGTGGCCAAAAGACATTTATCATATCTAGAGAGAGCTTTGTCGTCAGTTATGTTAAACCAGTCATCGTGTTAAACCCTTTTTTATCATTATCATAATAAGTTTTATGCTACCACGATTAGACAGTCAGATTCACTTTGATACAGGACTTGAAAGACAGATTTGGGTTCAACTCAGGTTCTGAGGGGCTGTGTATCACGAGACTGACGACACATCTTTATTAACAGGTATTTGTCCCCGCGAGAGTGTGCCTTGTAGTGTGGTGTGTTCATGTCATTATTAAAATGTCGGGTATGCAAACTGCACAGCTTTACACTCACCGGCCACCTGTTCAAAGGTGATTTTAGAGACATTGAACGTGGCGTGGTCGTCGGTTGCCAGACGGTCTGGTATTTCAGAAACTGCGGATCAGTGGCAGATAGGATTTTTTTGAAAAACTGGGGGCCATAAGGTGATTCCATTTTACACAAGGCGGCCAAGTATGTCAAAGATCCATGATCCCAATCTTTCCTCCGGTCATTTCCTGGTGCTGCTATCGGTACATCCCTACAGCAAGTAGTGTTGGTAAAATGTCTTGTTTCGTTGGTTGTGTGTACTGCTTTACTGCCACCAATTGTTCGGGGTGCAGAAATGCATTTGTCACCTGTCATCACTGATCATTATGACAGACAGTAACAGGACAGGGCCCTCTTCAGGGGCCAATCAGATTTCAGCTGGGGCCAGTGCACCCCATGGCCTCATCTCTAAATGGGCCAATTCTGCTGATCGACTGGTATTTTCATGCACAAGCATCTCTATGGTTTACAGAAAATGCTCCGAAAAACAGAACATATCCAGTGAGCAACAGTTCTCCAGGGTAATGTGTCATGTTGATGCCAGAGGTAAGAGGAGAATGGCCAGACTGGTGCGAGATAATAGGAAGGCAACCTCCACTAAAATAACTACTCGTTACAACCGTGAAGACTATTTCTGAACACATGGTAAAACGACGGACCGCAGCAGCAGAGGACCGCACTGGTTGCCATCCTTGCCACTTTATTAGGTACACAGGACCACTAATGAAGTGGCAGGAGTGGCCAGACTGGATGTGAGTGTATACATGTTGGTATTGTGGTGCTAAAAGCAGTGAGTGACAATGGAGAGGTGGAGAGATGGATCGTGTAATGACAAAAGAGCAAGAGGGGGTGAAAGGAGTGAGATGAGAGTGAAGAGCGACAGGTTTTGCGGGTGGAGGGTCTTTGGGGATGCGGAAAGTGACGATGACTATGGGTTAGTGAGGGAGAGAGAACAAATTGAATGGGAGGAAGAGAAAGCGGAAGAGATACTGGGAGAGACAGATAGAATGGTGGTGAAGACAGAGTCACTTAAGGATGAGAGTGAAAGAGGGAGAGGGACAGTCAGTGGAGGGAGAGTAAATTGACTGCTGCATGTCACATGGAAACAGTCCCTAATTGGCCAATCAGCCGACCCCAGATTGAGCCTGCCGTTTTCTCCAACACTGCAAGAGCACCTGTTCCTCTCTGACAGCCCCACACACACACACACACACACACACACACACACATCTACCATCTTCAAACAAAGCCTGTGCCACCATTACCACCTCTTCATCTTCAGCCTCCATTTCTGACATGTACTTTTAAGGAAGATCTCTGACAGCGGGGATCTGACAAAGAGCGAGGGCGAGGAGGAGAGACAGATGAAGAGGCAGCAAAAGGGGAAAACTCATTCTTTTATTTCTTTAAGATGAGGTGGGAGTAACTCATCTTCTTCCCTCCTCAGCGAGCTAACCTTTCTGAAGAATATTAAGAAGAAAATATCGGGAGCGTAACATTTTAAAGTCCCTGATTAAACATGACCAGTTTGGGCTGTCTTTACCAGAGGGGGGGGGGAAACTATGTTCGAGGGGAATTTTCATCACGGTGTCAGCATAATAGCCATTAATGTAATTTAGTCAGACGTCAGAACGAGTCGTATGAAAAGAAAATGCCATCAGCTCCTTTCAGAGAGCTCAATAAGCCACCAGTGGAAATGGAGACAGAACCAGGTGGAAGTGAACGCCAACGCTGTTGTCTTACATGTCACGTCCTTTGATTCTGAAACATGAGCGTGGTATTAAAAATCACACACTGGGGCGGCAACATGCTGGCTTTGTTTGGTTCACTGACCTGTCCATACCCTTCCTCGTGCTCCTGCGTCAGCTGTGTCACCTCCAGCTCAACCCCACTGACCCCGTGAAGGAATTGAAAGGTGGCTGCGTTCATGTCAGCATTTTAACATTTTATTTTGGAGTTCGAAATGCAAGGACGGATAGATGATTTTCCTTGGTATCGTAAATATTAAGTACTTTGCCTATGCAAAGGTAAATAAATCACAGACTCTACAGTGTGTTTATGACTCTCAGAGTTTATGTTGCTTCACAGTTTTCCCTCACAGTAGCTGAATTAATAACATAACAGAAAGAAATTTGGTGCGAGCAGTAAACTGGTTAAATATAATACTGCCTCAGACTGTGTGATTACAACAAACAAACCTACGTGTGACGGCGTAGTCTGGAAACTATAGGGAAACGGCCAATTGGCAGCCGGTTGTACGTTACCTATAAAAATCTAAAGTCTCTGGCACCATTTTGACGTTCTGCATCCAGAAATTGACAGACGTCCAGTTGTGAATCACACTAGTGTTCACTCACATGTAGAGCTGAAACGATTAATCGATTACTAATCGATTACTAAATTAATTGACAACTATTTTGATAATCGATTAATCGGTTTAAAGCTTTTTTTCATGATTAAAACAAAATTTCCGATTGTTTAAGCTTCTAAAATATGAATATTTTCTTCATTTTGTTGCTCCACATAACAAAGAAATCATTAAAAGTTTGTGGACAAAACAAGACATTTGAGAACATCAGTATTTCCAGGTTTGACAAACACCGATCAACATTTTTTAAGGTTTTCTGATAATTTATGGACCAAGCGATTAATCAATTCATCGAGAAAATAATCGACAGATTAATCGATTATGAAAATAATCGTTAGTTGCAGCTCTACAGTCTATGTGCCGAACTTTATCATCTATTTCCCTCTAAATAGGAACATCATTTACAAAATTGTCATCCTGTGCTATTGAGGAAGACCTAAAGGTAGCATTTGAGACTTGAGATTAACTCCTCAGGAGGAAAAATGTTTACTGACGTTATAAATCAAATGAGCTTGAAGACTGCCTTTGGTTTTTATACATGCACACAGTCTATGGACATGGACGAACACACCCAGGCATTATTAGGCTGAACCTCCCCTCACTTATCTCCTCCTCTGTGAACACAGGTAATCCTCCCACCTCAGAGTAAAACAGCATTGAGATTCCTAACAAGCGGTAAAAATAATGGCTGAATGTTTGTCTTGTAAAACCTGTGAGGGATTTTCTTTTCAATGGCAATACCATGGGATTTTAGTTTTTCAAGGCTCAGCTCAAACTGCCTTTTTGGGAAAATAAGAAGCGTAACAGAAAGAAGTTGGAGCTGGTGAAAAAAAGAGAGTTGCAAACATCCATCATATGAGCATAAGGTCGCACAATGAGTGTTAACTACCTTTTATTTATACATGTGTGAGACAGAATAAGGTATTCATAGGATTGTTTCTGTAGCATTAACTGATGTTCTCTGCTGCTGCCAGATGGGGCAGCATAACACACCTCACAATTTAGGATTGCCTGCATGAAGTTGCTGTGGTTACCAGTGACCAGTGACGATTTTGGTCTGGAAATTCTGTTGGGGCCATGCAGGAAAATCTTACAATACAATCCAGAAATAGCACATATTACTCTCATACCCTCAGAGAGGGGACCACAGCACACACACACACACGTTACACATTACAGAAAGTCCACTATAATTCAAACAATACGTAAACTACACTATCAATTACAAGTTAGAATAAAAATAAATTAGCCTGACCGCTCACTTCTTGGAGAGGAATGACGCTCTGCGGACCTTCATGTGCACAAACCTTCATGTGCTTCAAATCAAAGCGCTCTGGATCCCTGAACTTGTGGCCCCACTGCCGAAACTGAAGCGTGCGCTGTACACGCACAAAAATGGTGATAAAGTGATGGAATACTGCACCTGCATGCCCACCACCAAACAAAAGGTAACTCCTGACTAGTGAGCATAGAGGTACAGCTGGATGCTAAATAAGACAATTTGGAAGATGCTTGAAAGGGTTAAAACCTCATGGTTTTACCGATTTGCGGCTGAAAATGTCCACAGATAGGCCCGATGTGTTTTCACGTCCTCACCCTCTGCATCCATCAGTGTTTGTCTGTAAAGGAAGCATAAGCAAAGATCAAAATGACATTACGTGGAAATCTGTGTCTGCCATCGATTATCTGAGATTATCACACAGATCTGAAGCGTTTATCGGGCACAATTGTTTTTGTTGTCAAGGAAACACAAGATGCTTTCCCACAGTCACATTATCGTCGCCCCTTGACTGCAAACAATACACATGACACTTCTCTCAAACACCATTGAATTATTGACTGAAGCACAGACTGGAATTTAAAAAGAAATCTATATGTTTAACGTTTTTAAATCGAAATGTATGCATGCATTTAGCAATAAAACTGTCTGTTGTAGCTTTTTATAACATTCCCCCAACAAGTTCCTTTCTCAAATGTCTCAAAAATCAACTTTCAATAGTGTTTGATTTCATTATGGAATGCACAGTTTCTTTATTCATGTTTGAAATGGGGCATGACACTTTTCTACATGTTTAAATAATTCAGCAGTCATGCGCTGACATATTTGACACGTGCCTTAAGTGGCAGAAACATCACAGACAAGCTGGCGGTGGTTTTCTTTGTGCAACTCAAAAACATGTCCAAAATAGCTTCACTTGTTTGCTTGAGGAAAACATGACATCATTCTGGAGCTGTAGTCAAACATGAAGCATCTTCAGCGAGACAAAAGAGGAGCATTGTAGAGAGGGTGTCTGATTCTGTCCTTACGGGAACACACTGACACACAAACACACACACACTGACACACAAACACACACACATCCACACACTTTTTCGGTAAGAATGAGGCAGAATACAAGCAGACCCAGGGTTGTGTTGCTGTAAACTCTGGATAAATGGCCTCTGGTATCACGTTACACCTCTGGATATATGAACACACACACACACACACACACAGGTTTGCGCAGCATTCGTCGTGAGGACACTCGTAGACAAAATGCATTCCCCAGACTCTTACTCTAACCTAAACCATCACATCTAAAGCCTAACCCTCAATCCAAGTTCAACCCTTAAAACATGTCCCAAAATGTTCTCACTCCCTACGGTTTATAAGATTGTTGGTCCTCACACAGATACACACACACGTGTCTGCGCAGCATTCAAAGTGAGGACATTAGATATAATGCATTCCCTAGCCCCTATCCCGAGCCATAACCATCAAAACTAAATGCCTATACCCTTAACTCTTACCCTAACTCTAACCTAAACCCAATTCTAACCCTTAAAGATGTGAGGACCATCAAAAATGTCCCCACTTTCCCCAAATCACTCACTCTAACACACACACACACACACACACACACGCTTAACTGGGTACAACCTTAACCATAACCAGTAAATGCCTTAACCATAGACTTAACCAGTTGCTCAAAAATGAGCACCAGGTGTTGGTCTCCATGAGGACTCCTGGTCCTGACAAGGTCAGTGTTTATACCAGGTCCAAGAGAGGCAACAAATACAAGCGCACACACACACACACACACACACACACACACAGTCAACAAGGAGATGAATTACTGAGAGGATGAGATCTGACGTAACACATAGTGGAAGTAGGTCACATGAGGGAGACAGGTCATCAGGGAAATAACACTGCAGTTGCTCTACCTTTCTCTCTGCCAGCATTCTTCTCCCAGAATCACTGTCTCTCTCTCTCTCTGTCTCTCTGTTGATCTCCTCTGCTATTCAGGTACAATCATTTCAGCGGCACTGCCACCATGTAACTAAAGCGTGCGGCTTTAAAGAAAAGCAAAAAGGGTCCTGACATGAAATCAAAATTGTAATGTATCACACTGTTATTTATGGTATATCATGAGATAAAGAAAAATATCTTTATAAAGTCTGACCAATCACTCCAAAGGTTAAAAAAAATAATATTCCAATGGTATAAAACACACACACAGTCTACTCTACTGTCATTTGCTGAGAGCAAATGGTACTGGTCTGATATTTTTTTTTACTTAAGGCTCGCTTCTATTTTTGTAATTTTGGGATCATTGACATTCCAGTATTGCATGTCAGATATGATATTTGCATTGATACTAAATATATCATTGAAATGAATGAATTAAATGTGTTTTCTGCCAGAATATTCTGATTTGGATTCTGATTTTGGATCGCTGCATTTTTAAACTTTTTTTTTTATTTATTCCAGGGCTCACACAGCACTTGTTCGGATTACACTGTGTTTACAATACAAACAGTCACACACATGCACAACATAATAAAAAAGAAAAAAAAAAAAAACGTACTCCTGTGCACATGTCTGAACACCAGGACTCAAGAATATCACCTATAACTGGAAATGATTGATGTCAAATAAGTTTGAGTCAGTCTTGTCTCTGGGGCAGTTGCACACACTCGTTCATACATCCATAAATCATAAATCATATATATATATATATATATAAAAATTCTCTTTTTTAAGGAAAGACAGAGAGGAAAACGCTGCAGACAATCTTCAGGACTTGTGTAAGTTGGGAACTGTGTAAGTTCCCAATTCGATGTGGATTTACTGTTTGAGCTTCTTTAGAACAAACAGCACTATTATTAAATTTCTCTCATAAATGTATTTTCTCATAGATGACAGATAAATGTACAACTTGAATCTGTGTGAAACGCACGCACACACACACACACACACGCACACCAGTGTTACTGTGTCCATACACTTGCAGTAATTAAGCTATCTGGATATTAAACTCGTTCTGGCTTAGCCTTGGGGTAAAATAACTGCAGTGGCCTGGTGTGCAAGTGTATATAAACACTTGTCAAGACCTGTAATCCTCAAGTGGACCAAATCCTGGTCCTGTTAGGGCAGAACCTCATCATCTGGTTAGGTTTAGGGCTAAGATTTGAATTGGGTTTAGGGTTAGGGTTGAGCATTAACTGGTTTACTTTGGGGGATCAGGCTTTGTTTAGGCCGCCCAAGTGAATGTAAGTCAGTGCAATGTCCTAAGAGGTGTAGCTGTGCAAACCAGTGCACGTGTGTGTGTGTGTGAGTATGTGTGTGTGTTGCATATGAGGCATCATGTGTATATAGAATGGCATAAGGCCAAGCTACTGGCTGCAACAGTGAGATTCTGTCTTTACTCTATCACTCCGCACTAATCCAATTGTCCAAAGAGCCAGAGAGAGAGAGAGAGAGAGGGAGGGAGGGAGAGAGAGAGAGAGAGAGAGAGAGAGGCAGAGAGAGGCAGAGAGAGAGGCAGAGAGAGAGCATTCTACAACTGGCTGCTCTCCAGCTCTAAATGGCAAGCTGGATGTGGATATCTATTAGACGGTGGCGAGAGTACAGCCAACACACATAGCAGACACATGCAAAGAGTCACATGTGCACAGGCTCCACATATTATCAAAAAAAAAAACAATCTCACAAGTCCTGTTTGCATAAAATCAAACCTGTGGATGCCTCAACTGAGATGCATTTAGGACAAAATGACTTTTGCACTCTCTGTGTACGGCTCTTCAGCAGGGCTCGTTGATGGTGGGGCAGTGTATTGTGGTGAGAGTGGGCAGTGTTGGGAGAAGTGTTTCCCTGACTGTTGGTCCCACAGTGCCATCTGCTGGGCAGATCCCTTTTCATCATAATAGTCCCAACACCCACAATGAAACACCACATAAATCATTCGAGACTAAACTCGTGCATAGAGTAAAAACTTTGCATTACAGAGATGTGTTATCATGAGTGGAATGCAGGAGAGTTTTCACTCAGAGGAAATGTTGTAATCTGTGAATGAGTATATATATATGAATATATGATATATACGTATGAACATTGAGGAAAATTTTTTTTTCATATAGATATTAGTGTGTCTTTTTTCACAGCAGAAGGTGTGCATTAAAAGCTGTGGTAACGCCACTGTTCATGTTTGTCTGTTTCTGCTTTTTCTGTGCAAATTAACTAGTTCTGTAATTATTAGTATGATAAAACTGGAATTCCCATCTTGGGAGCTGGATGACATGTACCAGTGGGGGTTACATAAGGGTTAAATGAAAGAAAAGGCAGCTTCTCAGCAGGTCATGACTTTTGAGTGTGAGGTGAAACGCTTGTCTTGTTTGAGTTTGGTTTTAAAAGATATCATTTATTTAGTTAATAAAAAAATATTCGCTGTGGTGAATAAGGTCATTTTTTTTAAAATGGCTGATGAACAAAAAAACACAACACATAACTAGTGATAGAGTCTAGTTAAAAGTTAAAACATTCATTTATTGTGCGGGCTGACAGGAAAAAACCTTGTAATTAATATCTGATGACTGTGATAGATAACTAGATCACATGACTAGCACATACTATATGAAATGACCTTAACAATACGATATGAGACATGAAGTGCTTTCCATCATGGCTGTCTTATCACAGCGACTGTACCCAACACCTGAGCTCTGTTTATATTACAGCCCTGCCAATATCCTGTTATACACACACTGGTGTGTGTGTGTGTGTGTGTGTGTGTGTGTGTGTGTGTGTCACTGTGGTGTGTTTGACTTCAGATGAGAGCTGACTTCCTGTCAGCAGATGTAACAACCGTGCATAACACGGCTCTTCACCTTACTTACTTCCTGTCAATAACAATCAACAATAGTTGTTGGGATTTTTTTTTTTTTTTTTACATATAAAATAAAGCGATTATAATATGAATATAAGACGAGTGACTTACTGCATGTGTGACAGTGGATAGTAACAAGATAACCAGGGAAATAATAAGGATCAGACAGAGGCGAGATACGATCAAATAGCGAAGAGAGCATTAACAATTCTAATGTCTGTGGGGACAAGGAGCTGTCATATGAGCTGAGGATGTAGCTGGGATTTGGATGAGCATGTTTGTGAGAAGGGGGATATTTATTTATTTGTGTGTGTGTGTGGTGTGTGTGTGTACGTGTGTGTGTGTGTCTGTGTCAGACAGATGGACAGACAGAAATAGCCAGAAGATGAGAGTGAGATATGGAGGGTGGGCGGAGGGAGGGAGGGAGGGGTGGGTGCCGGTGGAAGAATAGCACAGGTTTGAGAATGAAAAATGACTGAAAGTCTAGTGAGACTGACAAACAATTTAATGGTGGATTTACAGAGACAATTATAAGCCAGAGTTCATATTTCAACATCATATCAGTGCCAGTGTATTTGTGTAAAATTAATTAGGAGAGTGGTAATAAATGAGCACCACTGGAATTTATTTTTTTTCCAGTCAGTGATTTTTTTCCCCCCCTGTGACACATGGCGTGACCATGCGCTGAAGGAATTTGTTGTGCTGAAGATCATTCATCAAGGATCGCCAATCTTATTTTGAAATGACACGCACATTTGGTGAAAGTCCTCCTGCAGACACTGCTATATGAAACTGCTATATTATTTTGTTGTCTTACAGTTAATGTGATACGGGCTTATCTGCATATTTTAGAAGATAGATAGCGCTGTCATGTTTCTAAGCTACACAGTCTGTGTCACACTAAAGCCCACAAACAGACAGCTTTTTGCATAAAGACTGGAAACAGGAGGAAGCAGCTGACATGTCCACTCATTCCCAGCAGTGGCGTGCACAGACATTTGGAAGGGCAGGGGTGGAAATTAAAAGAGCACCTACTGCACTGTGCCGGGGATAAATTCAACGGATATTCAATGGAATTGAGCACGAGTGGGAGAGTAGGAAAATGAAACGCCCAGTTTACTTTTCAGATTAAATATGCTGTGTTGAGTGCAACGCGTCCATTCTGCAACCAGTGTATTGACCTGGCAACGAGACATACTATTTTCTGATTGGCGGATAAATTGCAGAGCAGTCTGCGTCAGTGTGAGAAATGTCATGTGTGGGGTGTGAGCATGTGAACTTATTGAACGGCGCGTGTTCAGCGTGAGACTTGAGAGCTCTGCTGCCAAAACGGCAAGCATGATAACATTTCCCCTCATTTCCAATTGTTATGGTTAACAAAGTCCACAGCTAAATAAAGATATGACAGTGGGAAATGTCAAACTACCTTTCACAGCAACACTTCGGACTCACTTTGGCAGGAAAAGACCAACACACAACACAGATAGGACAGTGATGACAACAAACTATAGCAAACGCTACTATCAGTCATTTAGTTACACCTGGCCTATGCTCTGCATGAGCTGTTTATTGTCAACAAGCACGTTTTAAAATCATCCCATGTGCAATACCATCCTGTATCTACAAGAGGGGCATTAGTAGTAATTCCACATTAGGTCTATCTGGTGTACAAAAAGCTAAATAAGCATTTAGCATGCTTTAGTTTCCTTCACTCACACACACACAGAGCCCCTGCTTGTTGTTTGTTGAGGGTAAGCCTCTTTAATGATGAAGACAAATGAGCTCATTACCTGGTGTTTGTGTGTAGAGTAAGTGTGGATTTGTTTTCACACGTATTCTACATGCACCTGCCAGTCTACGGTAACTTCTCATAAGTGTGTGTGTGGCCTTGTTTTCAAGGGGGGGGGGGGGGGGGGTTAATTGCTTTATTTAGCCTTTGCTGTGGAATGTTTCATCCTTTGGACACAGCACAGTAAAATCCACATTCATTTGACTGTGTGTGTGTGTGTGTGTGTTCTTGTTTGTGGCTGTGCTGGAGATTGCTCTCCCCGTGGTCACCAGCAACGGTGAGTGCAGGGAGGGACTCCCTTCCCACTTTCTGTATAATTGTGCCACAGGGCTGGTTTACAATATCATGGTACTGATGCCTCATCATGTGCAGCTATTATCAGACGCTGCTCATTTTGCACGCATATTTTTAGCCTGATACTTTCATAGATGAGAGCGATGGGGAGGCTGAAACTAAATTAATGCCTAAATACAGTCTTAATCTAAAAAGAACACTTGGGAATAAATTAATAACTAATGGTATGTGTATTAGCTGAATAATGCATGTAAAATTAGGTTTAATGAAGAATGTGGAGGGCTTTCCTTCAGCGTATGGATGCAGTGCTGCAGTTTTAATGCTGGACATTAGGGGGTGCTAAGAGACAAGGGGGGCAATTGGAAGCACTAGAGGAGGAAAACGAGAAATAAAATGACTGAAAAAAGTGATAATTTTTCAGACACAGTTATGGATCCCTTCACTTTATTTACCATTCCACTGGTCACAATGTTACCATACAAAACCAAATTCCAACATGGAACTGCATTGGAATGTGATATTATTAATACGCACACACGCACACACACACATTCAATAACAAAATTAAATACAGTTGTTTTATCAAATAACAGGGCAGAGGAGAGGAGACACATTGGGTGATATTAAGACATGCAGTGACAAATATAAAAAATAGACGCTTCTTTTCTTTTTCTGTACAAACATACATGGACACATATAAATATATAGAAGTAGAAAAAGGTGTATTTTTAAAATACAAAGGTCAAATTGTACAGTTACATTCCATGATAACAAAACAGGAGACATAGCACAATATTCAAGTGAGTTTTGTCTTTTTCCACAGACACTGTACAGTACTGTACATTGTAAATGCAAAAAATTAGATCACACGGCCGTTGTTGGTTTCCTCCCCATGGAGTCTGTTCATGCTGCTGTAAACATTACAAATACAGACAGGGTAGAGTTTTGTAGGCGGACTTCCATTTGAAATCCGGGAGCGTGATGGCGACGGGACGATCTGTTCCCGCAGCACTCGCTTTGACTCCACTGGGTCACCTCGGTCACGACTTCAGTGCCATGTTTTATTTCTCTCTGCAAGTCTCTCAGCACAGAGCAGCAAAGTTGATATTTGGTCAAACAAATGAGACAAGCATTACAGTGAACAAGAAACAGTCATCATATGGTTCATATGTATATTATGTACGTGGACAAGTAGAGCAGGCGTTTGCCAGAAGGTGTTGAAATGTTCCTCCATCACACAGCAAAAACCGTGGCTTCTTTATCGGTTCCTCTCTAGTTCTGTCTGACGTCCTGCAGTAGTTTGTTGATCTCGTGCACCAGCTCACTAGCGTCCATGCCGGCCTCGTGGCGGCTCTCGCTGCGCTTCCCACTTTGGTGGCCCTGATGAAAGACACCGTCAAAGTCATCTTCCTCATAATTCTCTGGGATTTCCTCCATGGCTGGTAGCCATTTCAGGTGAGGTGGCTGCCCAGCAGTGGAGGTGTTAGTGGAGGTTGAACATGAAGAAGAAGCAGAGGGAGGATTGGAAATGTGGTTGTTGCCTACAGATCCACTACCAGGGTTTAGATAGTGGGTACTCGCCGCCCACGCAGCCACGCCCGGAGGATAAGCAGGACCTTTCCCACCTGGCAACAACCCTCGACGGTTGTCCTGAGGAACAGCGTTGTTACTATGGTTACCGGCGACATTGCCGCAACGTCCGCTTCCCCTCTCAGTGGTTGACGAGGATGAGGGTGGGCTCGTTTCATTGCACTCTGTGTACGAGTCCATATTAGGGGGGAGGAGCCGCTGGAACACAGAGTTCATCTCTGTGAGGAGGGAGCCAGCCCCTCCTCCAGCTGCACATGCGTCATTTCCTCCTCCGGCGACGACCCCACCAGCCCCGCCCTCTTCGCTCCCAGGTTCCTTACCAAAAGTAGAGAAGCTCTTGCGGTTCTCCGAGTCAACCGAGGACTGGTCGTCATCGAGCTGTGGCTGCTGGGTGGACTCCTCACCCGGGATGTACATGTTGTTGCGGTAGTCAGAGGAGGAAGCGGGCGAGGAGAGGGGCGGCATCCAGCACTGGTCTGAGTGACCCAGGACAAGACATTCATCCGTGCATAGTCTCATAGCTGAAGAAAAGTAGATCACAGAGACTGTCAGGAGCACGTCCAGCCACAGAGAACATCTTTAACAATAAAACTGACTTGGAACATGGAATTACTGCAAAACAACTTAAAGTCAGGTGTGCAAAAAAACATGTTTGTTGCTGTCAATACACTTGAATAATACAAGTCATAAACCCTTAGACTGTGGTGAAGCAGTGTTATAAAACAAATACAATGCTCAGCAGGTAATGATACACCTTTTTCTTTTTTTCACAGTCAAGGAAACAAAGGTTGGGATGCTGTTGAGTCTGTCGAACCATGCCCTGTTACAATGCTTCATGCACAATGCCTGTTTAATATTTCATAGGACAGTGCATCAGTTTGTTATTAATATCAAAATCCCAGCTGAGCCTGGTAGTAGATAGTTGTTTTTCCTCTTGATCTCTTCATATTCCTGCTTAGAGGAGTTTTCTGGTATTTACAGAGAACAGCATGTATACCCCAGTACTGGCCAAATACTGTATATAAACAACCACAGGAACTAGACAGGTAAGTAAATAACTGCAGCATCCCATTCAATGGCATCACAGGCAGATGTTAATGTAATATTTGCCTGCTCTGCGCAGCATGAGCACACCTCCAAAATATGCAGCCGAGGCAGGGATTTGCTTGTTTAACGCTTTCATCATATTTAGCATGAATACCCACGTTTTCCGCATCTAAATAGAAAAATCTAAACAAATTAAGTCTTTTGGAGAGAAATGGGGATAATCCTCCCTCCTGGCCCATTATCTCCTTCCCCTCCCCTTTTACTTCATATTAGCATAAAAGATAGAGGAAGGGAAGGGGGAAGAGGAGGGGTGCAACACCTCTAAGTCTTTCTGAAAGAGAAAAAAGAAAAACCTCCATGTCTAACAACCCTCCCTTTATCCATCTCTATAAAGATAGAGAATGCATTAACAAGTACAAGAAAGAGAGGGAGAGAGAGAGAAATGCTGAGGAGCATTTGGGCACATAGGATAGAGCGAGGGACAGTCAGTGAACAAGAGTGAGAGAGGGAGAGAAAATAACATCATTCTAAAAGCAATTACTATGAATTCTCCTCAGTTCAGACATGAAAGCGCACCACTGTCACTCAAAAAAAGGGAGAAAGAAAAGAAAAAGAAGGACAAAAAAACAGCACCCTGAGACACATACTGATGAGTGACAGGCAACTCATCTCTGCTCCAGGGAGGATTTTACAGACACCACTCTATCTAAGGGCCAGATAACACACACACACACACACAAACCACACACACAGTAACACAAACAGCCAAACACACTGTAACCTCTCCCTATGTGATAAAAAGTGTGGAAATGAGGGCTGTGTGGAAGAATGGGGCTGAGTACAATGGGGATTGTGTTGGCAACAGGGCGAACGCAGTGGCTGTATAGGCAGGTGTACAGATAAATAATGGAGCTTAGGTCTGACGCTGTCCGCGGTGCTGAAACGTGTCAGGCAGGAGGCACAGCACATGAAAGGTACTCAGTGTAGGGTAATTCTAGCGGGTTGGACAGCTGAGTGTGAGGTAAAAACACCAAGTCAGGGTGTGGAAACAAAAGGAAAACTAAAAGTTACTTTCAGAGGTCACTGTCAGGTGACGGTGGGTTTCCAAAGAAGCTCACCTGGGTGGAGTCGATGATGCATTTCAAGGTGTATCAGGTCAGAAAAGCCCTCCCCCAGCAGCACTCTGTCCACGGGGGATTCCCTCCCCATGTCACAGTCACTGTCCCCCGCCTCGCTGTCCCCACGGCCACTGTCCTTCAGGCTGAACTTGTCCATATCTTGTAATGCATACCTGCAGAGAAACATATAAGTAAAAAGAAGATTAAAAAGACCTCACCGCTGAAAACAGGGTTGCAAATTCACATTCTGCAAATTTATAGCTGTGCGCCTTCTGTTTCGGTTGACAGAATCAATATCTCCTTATAGAGAAGACTAATGACACATAAATCCATCATATAAAAATTGAAGATGGAATCTTTCAAATCCCAAGACCAGGCTTTGCCCATAAATCCTGTATGCAGGTAGATCCTATCAATAAATCTATCACAACAGCCACTACTGGCATCAATAAATCTATCCTGTGGAGATCATAAGAGGAAAATTATGATGAAAGTCGTAATGGATGCACACTTCACAGCCCCGAACCAATTTTTTCAGAAAGAGTACTGAGAAAATTGTTGTGACATTCAGACAAATGAGCTGCATATTATTTTTGAACTGAATGGCATTGGTATGATAACAACTGGTATATGAAAGAAGAACAAAAATAAAAACATTAACACACCATCAAACCATGATCTACACGTAACTGACAAAACTTTACAAGAGGCCGTTGGGACATGTAGTAAACAATGAAACACAAGTGGTTTAAAAAGTAAACAAAAGGTAAAGTTTTTTTTTGGGGGGTGGGGTTGCGTGGGGAGATGGGGTAAATTACCTGTAGCTGCGGGAGTATTTGTTGCCACGGAAACTGGGTCTGGGCTGGTACTGGCCCTGATGAAGCATGGACAGAAGCTGTGAGACTTGCTACATCCAAAATAACAAAACAAACAAAATAAAATGAAAAAAGAAACAAAAGGGGGAGGGGGGGGATGAATAACAGATGGGAAATTGGGGGGGTGGGTAAAAAAAAGAAAGGAAGAGAGAGACAACACAAAAGACAAAATAATGGATGAGTAAACACAAAATGGATGATGGAGAGGCTGCTGAAAATGGATGAGACAAAATGGATGACGTTATAACCAAAAAAAAAAGTATAGATGGGGGTTGGGGGGTGTGAGTCTAGATGAATATGGAGACATATGACTGAGGGGTGAGTTGTGGTTATGGTGGCGGTTGTGGTGACAGGGTGTAAACAAGGTAAAGACAGAGACACATCTGTAATCATCAGCAGTTTTAATGAGTCAGTTTGAACTGCAGGGCAGCGTTGATTAAGTCACTGTCACACATGGAGATGAGTTAATTTGTTCAAACGGAGACAGCTGTGTGAGGATGAGAGGGCTGGTGTGTGTGTGTGTGTGAGAGAGAGAAGGAGAGGGGGAGAGAGAGAGAAACTAAGACTACAGGGAGGGAGAAAATTTGAAATGGGGCCGAGGGACTACATTTGAAATTTCTGAGAGCAATTTACTTCTCTCTCGTTTCCCTCTCTCTCTCTCTCTCTGTGTCTCTGTGTATTAGAGACTGTGTGAATCTGCTCACCTCTACTGGTGGAGTTGCGTGTGCCAGCTCCAGGGCAAAGCTCTCGGGGATGTGATTGGACGAGATGGTCACCAGGCTGTTCAGGGATTGGCGGCTATGATGGTTCTGCCTGCTGCCTATCTGTGCCCGTTCCATTGGGGGGGTGGCCGAGGGCGAGCGGTGATGAGCTCTGATTGGCAGGGTCCCGTTCACCGTGGGAACCAGGGTGATATCACCTTTGTGGATTTGGCGCGAAGGCTTCTTTGGGTGGTGCTGGTGGGTTGACTCGGCCACTCTGCAGTTGTAGGAGTTCCTGGTGTCTTTCTTCTCACGGTTGCAGCGGGCAGCAAACACCACCATGATAACCAGAAGCAAGGCACAAATAGCCCCCAGGGAGATGATGATAATCAGCGATACATCGAGTGAAGACTCCCCCTGGTCCATGACTTGGACGTGGTTCTCCATGTTCTCATAAAGGGTGATTTTCAGAACTGCCTTAGCACTGAGGCTCTCGCTTCCCTGATCTCTGACCATGATGGTCAGCTCCGCGGTCTCCTGGGGGAAGTTCTCCAGGCTGATGTTGGCAAGGATTTCACAGGTTCTTGGGTTGATGAGAAAGAAACCCTGCTCATTGCCACTGACGATGGAGCAGATGAGCTCAGCGTTAACACCTGTGTCTCTATCAGTCGCCCTGACCGCTGTTACCAGATGCCCTGCCTCTGTGAACTTTAATGCCGGCACATCAGCAGTGAAGTTCCACAGCTGGGGAACCACAATGACTGGGGGGTTGTCGTTCTCATCCAAGATGTTCAGAATGACGGTAGTGTTACTCATCAGTGGTGGCTTTCCAGCATCTTTGGCTTGCACAACGAAGGAGATACGGCTGACGTCCTCACGGTCAAATGTGCGTAGTGCGTAGATGGCGCCATTGGAGGGATCGATGGTGACGTAGGTGGAGATGGAGCTCCCATGAACAGAGTTTTCCAAGATGGAGTAGCTCACCTGTCCATTGGTGTCCAGGTCAGGGTCAGTGGCAATGATAGAGGACAGATATGCTCCAGGAGCATTGTTCTCGGATTTAAAGATCTCATATCGCCCTTTCTCAAAACGTGGTGCATTGTCATTCTCATCAGTCACATGCACAGTGAAATGTTTAATGGTCGAGAGACTGGGAGTCCCCTGGTCCTCCGCCACCACTGTCAAACTGAACTCTGACCTTTTCTCTCTGTCCAGAGACACATTGGTCAAAATCATATAATTGTTCTCATAAGTCCTTTGCAGCTTGAAATAGCCCTGACCATGAAGTTTGCACTCTACCTCTCCATTCAACCCAGAGTCCAAGTCCTCCACTCTGACCAGAGCTACGAACGTGTCCAAAGAAGAAGCCTCAGATATGTAAGCTGCATCACCATTCCCCTGAGAGGACATGAGGGTGATGCTAATGTCTGGTTTGTTGTCGTTCACATCTACCACTTTGACCAGGATCTTACAGTGAGCAGGCATCGAGTTCGGCCCCATGTCCTGCGCTTGCACGTCAATGTCATAGGAATTTGTGGTTTCATAGTCCACGCGCCTGATGAGGGTCAGGTGACCGCTGTCGGAGTTAATTTTGAAAGTCTCCATTATTTTAGGAGACACGTGACTGCTGAAGGAGTACACTATTTTGGCATTGGTGCCCTCATCCAAGTCAGTGGCGTTCATGTCAATGAGCAGAGTGCCAACAGGTGAATTTTCAGGAAGATTTATAACATATGACGATTTGTCAAAAACTGGGCTGTTGTCGTTTGAGTCAGCAACACTGATTTTGAGGAGGGTCGAGCCGGTTCTCGGGGGAACGCCCCTGTCAGAGGCCGTGTACTGAAGTTCGTAACTGGAGCGTACCTCGCGGTCCAACTCCCTGAGCACCACCAGCTCTGCGTATTTGGCTCCGTCAGTCCTGGACTGGACGTCGACCTTAAAGAAGTTGTTGGGCTCTAAGGCGTACGTGTAGAGCGAGTTCTCCCCGACGTCGGGATCCGTAGCGCTGTCCAGGGGAATGCGCGCTCCCACGGCCGCGCTCTCGGAGATCTCAATGGGGATTACTGCGCGGGCGAACTGGGGTGCGTTATCGTTGATGTCCAACACTTCCACCTCGACATGAAACAGTTGCAGGTGCTCAGTGGGGAGTGTCAGCACGTCGAATTGAATAGAGCAGTTGAGATTCTTCTCGCAGAGTTTCTCGCGGTCGATTTTGGTCCTGATGCTGATTTCTCCGTCCTGCTCGCGCACCACGAGGAAAGACGAGCTCCCTCTTTGCATCGCTCTGAAACGGAGCGACACCGAGCTGG
The DNA here is from genome assembly GCF_958295425.1 of Solea solea. Taxonomy (NCBI): domain Eukaryota; kingdom Metazoa; phylum Chordata; class Actinopteri; order Pleuronectiformes; family Soleidae; genus Solea; species Solea solea. The sequence goes on from NC_081143.1 coordinate 9,965,291, forward strand.
GAAGTTTGGCCAGAATATCCGCGACATCATCTCTCAAACGGGCGATCACTGTGCCGACCTTCTGCTCCTCAAAAACCTGATATTTCAGTGTCTTACCGGTGACGAGCTGTGCTGCCAGTGTCCAAATCACCAGAAGTTTCCACATTCTTGTCGCAAAGAAGAGTCCGCTCATTTTTCCTGGTCGCATTTCTGTGGAAGCCCAAAAAAAGAAGAGTGGTCCAAAAACGAAAATCCCAGTTTTAACTTAGAAAATGCTCTCCTCTCCCAGTCAGCAGCTGCATTGCTTTCTCTGCGGAGCGATGAGGGAAAACAATGTTGGAAAAAAATGATTGTTAAATACAGGACCGTTCAAGTAGCACTATTTGTCCACAAAAGCATCCGATTTTGTTTCTATCCTTCGCCCTTTTGATTCGAAAACGTTGCGCAAATCTAGTGTGAGCGAGAAACAGCTGAGAGCAACTGAAATATGTGCGCTCCTCTCCTTCTCCAGGCTGCGTCTGCTCTGTGCGCCGTGCGCTCTCGTGCGCTCCCTCTCTCCGTTTGAGGTGTCTCCGCGCACAGACTTGCCCAAAAATAACCCGCCCCAAACCAACTAGTTGTACATGAGCCACGTCCCACTTTTTCACATCCCGGGAAAGACAAACGCTTTCTTAAATCAAAAGCTGGCTGGTGGCCACTCAAACTCCAGAGGAGAGAAGAAGGGAGGCGCAAGAGGGGAGGAAAAAGAGAAAGTGGGGGGTAAGCAAACCCGCCCTGTGGGGTTCACTTTCTCCACTGTCGGAATAACGACCATGCCGCTACAATGAACAGGGAAGAAGATAAACTGGAGGAGAGAGAAGAAAAAAAGCATTAATTCTTACCCTGACGTGTTTCATTGCTGTAAACTCACAGGAAGGTTTACGACTTTCTCGCTTCGGGTCTGTTCTCCCCAGACAGCGTGGCGACGAAAAAAAGAGAGTCTAAATTCTCATTAGACAAGACAAAAGATATAGTCACCACAATAACCGCCACCTCCCTTTAAAGTCTTGATGTGCAATCTTTTAATATAGCATTTAACTCCGCTCAGCCACAAGCAGATGTCACCACTCACTTCTGCTTTGGTATTAGTGCGTAAACCTGCAGCGCGAGCCTCTACTGTATCTCGTCTTTTCACTCTTTGAAGTGGCAGCTATGTATATATATATGTATATATGTATATATATATATATATATATACATATATATATATATATATATATATATATATATATATATGTACTTATGTACTTATATATGCATCTCTCCTCTGTGGTGGCTGTCTATGGGTGAGAGTGAGAGTAAGCCTGGATATAAGCTGTGTGGAGAATCGCGTTGAAAGGGAGCCGGGCTCTAATGAATGCCTTTAAAGAGTTGGTCACGCAGAGGAACAGATCCGTCCCCGCGTGCACAAATCTGTTGAACATCACTTCAAACTCTCCACAGGATGTTGTTTTGATCACGAGCGCCCAGTCCAAAAACTCACCGGCTTGGGTGATGCATTTTTTTAGTCCCATTAAAATACAGCGTGTCTGTGTGTATGTGTGTGTGTGAGACACAGAGAGTAAGAGTGTGAGAGAGATCTGAGATTTAACGAATGTGCACAACTGGGACCGTGCGTTTTTGCAGACCATCTGGCGCGGTTTGTTTGGCACCGGGACCCGGCGATAACAGCCGACCAACAAGTCTGCAGCGGAGCCCCGAACCCCACAAAGCTGAGGAAATGAGTTGTCATGGGGGATTGAAGAGAACACGAGCAGCTTTTCCAGAGCCATTCACGCGTTTTCGCGCAGAGAGAGAGAGAGAGAGAGAGAGAGAAAGCGCTCAACTATTGGGATCTGCAGTATATGCTTCTATAGAAAAAGGTCTCTTTAAAAGCCATATATATTTAAATCACATATGATAACAGAAGCTGGAGTGTGTGAAATGTACAGACATTCAAAATCCAACTCTCCCCAAAAAACGCCTCTCAACTGCGCATCCTCACCAACCCCTCAAATAAAATATTACTCCTGAGAATCATAATTAACCTTTAGAAATAGATACAGACTCTGCACAATGAAATAATAATTTCCCACCAGCTGCTGCCCACTGTCTGGGTGAGAAGAGTCATACAAACCGATGATTTAACAATTCTAACCAGATTATTCAGTGTGGCTTGTTCTTTTAACACATGGCATCTGTGCATATTCCAAAGCTCCACGAGCATTTTCCCCGAAAACAATAGTTGGCTAAATATTCCAAACGTGCGCGAACACCAAGCGAGGCTCTCCTTTTGAACCTTAAGACATAAATTGGCGGAAACCCTTTATTCCCCAATCCCAGCGTCTATTCATGGCCTGAGCCATGTATGCAAAATGTTTGCACTCGCCCCTCTTTTGCACAGTTTTCACCACAGTGCGCTTGGTATTTAAACAGGTTTGATACGGGCCCAGCATTTCCATAGCTCCAAACGCTCACAATGCAGTAATGCAATTACTCCCTGCGTCCCAGAGAAGCTAATCACATTTGGAGAACAAAGTCAGCTCCGGAGTTTATGGAAGAAGGGAGCAAAAGAAAGAGACAGGGGTGAGGGTGTGTGGGGGGTGCGCTGCGGCTGGGGTCTTAAACACTGCGCAGAATAAAACAATTAATGTATAGAGGGGGTATGATCTCAGTAAAAAAAAGCAGATGGAGGCTTAATACATTTAGGCACGCTACATAACCAGAGGAGCCGAACAAACATGGTTCTTGTGAAGCTTAAGATCATCAATAATTGAGCGGGATCTATTGGTCTGCTTATGCAGCAGGTGCACAAGACACCATGTCTCTTTAAATTGGATTTAGTAAGTTCTTTTTTTTGTTTAACTTCTGCTGCTTCCAGCTCACTGAAGATTTATTTATTTTTTTTCCCACTGCTGGTCTGGTCTGGTCTGATGTGCGCTGAGATGCATGCACATCAGACAGATCAGCACAAGCACAGCAGCAGCTCTGGAGCCTGCACGCGCGCAGCCCCATGAAGCCTCGCCTCGCAGCCATAAAGTGATAAGTGTGAATTAAACGTCTGTCGCGAACTTTCATTGCAAATCCTTTGTAGATTACACACACACACACACACACACACACACACACACTCAGACGTGTCTATAGTTGTAATATACTGCATTCCCCAGCCCTTTACTCTAACACTTTACACTCACCAGCTCAAGTACATGATGGTGAGTGTTAGACTCTGACCGAAGCAAGCTCAATTCAAACCCTAATCCTAAAACCAAGTCTTAATCCTTTCAAGTTGGGATGATCTACAACAACATGTTGTAAGCTACTCACAAACATAATAAAAACATACACACACACACACACACACACCTATTCCTTATGTTCTGACCGAACATTAGCCTTAACCCATACCTCTTCTCGAACCTTTACCAGAGCCTCAGAAATAAGGTTCTGTCAGGCTTTGGTCCCTAAAGTCGTGGACTATTGTGTTTATACCAGAAAAGTCCCATAAAGAATAACAAGCACACGCGCGCGCGCGCGCGTCGAGAGGAATGTGCGCGCGCGTGTGCAATACTGCTGCTGCTGGTGGTGGTGGTTTGGTTGTAAAGGCACGCGAGCATCTGTCGCCTCGTCTGCCCGCTCATTGTCACTTATTCAATTAGCAGCGATTTGGTGGATCCCATGGAGGGGAGGAGCAGGACCACAGAGAGAGAGAGAATGAGAATGAGAGTTTGCTTTCACTGCTGCTGCTGGAGGGAGAAGTTGATTCCTCCCCCTACACACACACACACAGACACACTACCACCCCCATCACAGCAATGATTGTTATTCATCCAAGTCTCTTCTTCTCCCCCCTCCCCGACCCCTTTCCCCCCCCCCCCCCCCCCCCGCTTTCATTATAGGGGTCCATAGAGCTTTATTACTTTATGACTCGTTGGTCACCATTGTCTGTGTGTATATCTGTGCGAGCAGACAAGAAAGAGTGCCCTGCCTTGTTCCTGCTCACAGTGCATGCGGTGATCACACTCTTGAGCGCAGCATATTGCAAGCGATGTCAACAGTTGGGCGACAAATTTACAGCCCCGGCAGAACTATGGGGCACAGAAAGAATGTGTCTGGTCACCTTTAAAGTGGACGCATTGCTGCACTGCTCCCTGACAGTCCCCTCAGTCCTGCACCCACTGAAAAGAACAGGCTGTTATTAGCTTTTTTTTTACAGACCTTACACTGACTTACGTGGCGGGAGAGGGGTATAAAATATTCATACTTTTCCTCAGCAATACTTGTATAAAATGTCATCTCAGCTCTGGCGTGGATATACCATAGTGTATGGTTGACCAATGCATTTCTATTCTATTCCGCTCTTTTTCTATTCTTGAATTCCGTGGCGACTGGGAGTTTGTGATGTGTCAGTGCTTCACTTTGAGCCTTGACAGTTAAATTTCCCCCAACAGAACTGCCCTTTTTCCTGTGTTGTCAAATCCAGAGGCAAACTGGAATTCAATTTTATTTTATTTCATTTCATTCTTCACTATTCTGTTCGTGTTTGGGACGGTGTTTGTTGGCTGACATGAGGGTGCAGTTTTGGTGTCTAATCATCCAGTCATTCTTTCCTTGGCCTCGTTCTCCCTGTGTGATTCATACCTTGCTGACTCTGTGAGTGTGCGCGCACAAACACACACACACACACACACACACACACACTTTATCTGACTGAATGGCACTGACAGCGAGGTGCTTTGCTCTCACCAAGACATGGCACAGAGAAACACAAAAGCTTCACAACTAATCAGCACCACAGCACTCAGGACTGCACCACTCTGTTTCTTTTACTCTCCGTCTCCATGTAAGACTCAGCCTCACATCTAATAGAACTCGTAACTGAATTTACTCCCCGGTCCTTGATCAAGGCAATTCCATCCGTCATATACTGTATGATCAGTAGTTCCATATAAGTGCCAACATTTGAGTCATAATCTGGTTGGTTGTGATCTCTGTCCCTTTTTTGTGGACATTTTTTTTTTGGTTTTTGAAAACAGTATGCAGCAGAGGAATTGCTTGGGATTTAGAAAAGTAGTGACAGTCAGATGGTACGGGTAACCTCATTGCACTCACCACTGGCTGACTTGAACATTTTGCTGTTGGTTTTTAAAGCTTTTGATGACTGTCGTACCTGTGTGAACTCCTCCATTTGTATTTCTCATCCCACGAGGTCAACTTAGCAGCTGCTCTTAGATGTGCCTAAAACCTAGGGTGATTAAGCCTTTTCTATACCTGCCCACGAGTTATGGAATGACTCATGCCTTCAAATTAAATTTGGCCTCACTATCAAACATTTTAAATCACTTACATAAACCAACCTCTTCTTTCTGGCCTTCCCTGGGCTCAGAAAGTCAGGGTGCAGTCCCTGGATCAGACCCTATGTAGGTAGTGATCATTCTTAATGTAACTTTTGTTGGAAAGCGAGTCAAAACACTACAAAGAGAGTACACATTGATAAATATAAATGAAAAGACCACAAAGAGACATACAGTGATCAAAAGGAGAAGAAATACACCTGGCGAGAGAAAGTAATAGTTGCAAAAAGGAGTCCTATGATGACCACACAAAGACATGATCAAACCCAATTTCAAAAAAGAGAAAATAAAACATCCAAAAATATGCAAAACAACTACATCTAAAAAAAAAATAACCTCAACAAAAAATCCACCTCTAGTTTACGTATTCACAGCACAAAACGTGAAAAGCCTATTTTCTAAAAGTGCGACTGAAACTCGATAGGTGACACAGAAATCAGCATATCTGACAAATCTCTCTCCATCCTGTCATCTGATGTAATTCCATGATTCCTTGTCTGGGGATTTTTTTTTTTTAAAACTGATTTGCATTAAGTGAAAATTTCATGATTAATTTCGTCTTCATTCAGTGTCAATACATTTGTCAACTCATCGGGACACTGTCTATTACCAGCAGACGTGTCGACGGGAGACGAAGAAATCATTCACTCTTTAACAAATAGTTCTATTTAATAGACAAGGGAGCTGTTTTATATACATATAAAACAGCTCCCTTGTCCTGTTGACATATATATATGCACTGTATAGATACTTTTTATGTACAGTATTGGCTGTTAAGGAGCAGGATACTCTAGAGTCCCTCAGCTTCATATAATTTGTCCATTACTTTGCAAGAGTCACCTTGAATTAATGAAGGAAGCAGAGTTAAGTCTCATTAGTATATAAGGGGAAATGGTTACACACAAGACACATCCTCCAGTCCTTGTGTTCATGCACAAGTGTGTACCTTCTTGTGTGTGTGTGTGTGTGATTGACATGTTGTTGATTTGTTGGGGGCTGTCTCTTCCCCGATACGATGTCTGCCCCCAGCTGATGACTGACAGCTAATCTGTGGTCCACAGATTAGTGTTTTAGAAAGAGAGCTCTCCCAGAGATGTGTCGCATCCAAACAGAATTGGTCCCATTTTGTGCCACGTCTTTGACAGAACATGTGTGTCAGGCCGGTAATGAGGACAGGCCGAGCTTTGTTCACGCGAAGACGGCCATCATCTCAGTTTACTGTTTTGTGGCTGCTGCTTTGTGAGTGTGTCACCCAACATGTGTGATCTGTATCACAACAATCAACACTACCGAAAGCTGTGAGCAAATTACTTTTTATAGACAAAAGTTTGTCTTTTAAGCAGTGTATGTTGTGTTTATTTTTTTTCTACGAAGAAACTCGTAATGAGCTTCAAGTCATGTGCGTGTTGCTGCAGACACAGTCAAACTAGCCTTTTGCGGTCGTGTTTGAATTAGGAAATGTTAGCTTGTAAGCAAGAGTGTTTTAAAGAGGTAGAACAAATAGAGGCTACAGCCGCAGAGCACAGAGTCTAATTCAAACCAGAGATCCCAGGAACACACACACACACACACACACGGTCACACACACACACAAAAACTTATAAAAACAACATAACTAGCTCCAGAAACATGCTGGCACACAGCAAACTTTGATGGGTGTGGATTCATGTAGGAGAAAACCAGGCACAAGGAAAGTGCTGCAGCCTGGTTCTGTGTGACACAAAGCTCCCGTTGTTTCCCAATGTTCACAAATCCTAACAACTTGGATTGATTAGGGGTTAGAGTATGAGCAGTAATAACACAGACCGAAACTGAGGCTGCTCTGTTTCCAGCCCAGACATCCATAAAACCAGCCTCTTTCTCTCTGTGTGTATGTTCGTGTGTGTTAGCGGGCATGTGCACGCGTGCACACATGCACACGCGAGGCGATTTTCTGGCAGGGGTTAGGACCTCACTACAGTGTTACATGTTTAAGTGTCCCCCGGTGACCCACTTCCTGGGGTTGCACCAGATTTACGGTTCTTGAGGTTCTTGAGAGCTGGCAGCTGTGGAATGGAGGAATGGATGTGGAGGGGCATGATAAAGAGGAATGGAAAGGGGTTTTGGGGAGCGAGGGAAAGAAGGAGGAGAGGGATGATGAAGTGGCAGGAGCGTGGAAAGGTGGAGGCTATCTGAAATATGTTGGGGCTTGATAAAAGCCTGGATGAGAGGAGGGAAGTGTGGAGAAGTGGAAGGGAGAAATGAGGAAGGGTCAAGGAGTGTAGAAGTTTGGAAAGTAGCAGTTCAAAGAGAGGGAGGAGTAACAAGAAAATGGTGGTGGGATTATTAGAGGGGATACAGAATTAGATGTGGGGGGGAAACAAAGGACAAATTGGAAGGAGAGAAATGGAAGGATGTGTGGGAGGGGAGGGCGTGTAGGGGAGCATGCAAGCAGAAAGGGAGATGGAGACTTCTTCGGCTTACCCTCTGGCCTCTCAGATGTTCCTGATTAAAAACTTTTTTCCACTCCCATTCACACACTCCACTTCTCACCTTTGCTTAATGAAACACGACTCGAGATTGATTTGTGACAGCCTTGAAAGTGCTGGGTTCCTTCAAAGTGTGTGTGCTTTTGGGGATGGCTTCTGTGGGTGTATTGTTTAGTATATCCATTAGCTACACACCCTCCCGGGCCGCACCTGAGCTCCCGCTGATTTAGTTTATAGTAGAGGTGAAAAAAAAAAGAAGACCTCTGCAAAGGTTATACAAAGTAGGGAGATAAAGTGGATTTAGACAATCATTGCTCTGCCGGAGTGCTTTGGGACGTTGCGTTTTTACAAACGTGAAACAAATTGACCGCATATTTCACAAGCTGTTGGACCCTGCGGAGGAATGCTTAACACGGCGTTTCGAGTTTATGCAGGGGGATTTGGGACAGAATCCAAACAGCGAACAGCAAATGTTCAATCAGCTCAGCAGGCAGCGAGTTGCAGCGGGGAGGAACACAGAGGGGAGGAACGCCGCTCACGACGGACGACCTGGAAAGACCGAGAGGGAAAGGAATTTGACAAAATAGGGACAAGTTGACATGGGGAATGATGGGAGAGAGAACGGTGGAGGGGAGCCCTGTCAGGAAGTGTCCTCAAATGTAGGCCACATCTATCTACACATGCAAGGAACATGGCTGTCTGTTAATTGCATATCTGTCCAATGGTTTGCTTGACAGGCAGGTGACTCGCTAAGGGCACCAGTGTATGCAATGTTGACTGTGATATTGTTTAAATGGGAAATGCAAGGCAAAAAAGACAAGTTTAGTAAATCTGTAAATCCCTTTAGTAGGGGGTTTTAGGTGTAAGCAACTACAACATAGCCTTTTCATCACTATTCATCCAACATCACTTTGAGAGTCAAGCATACATGACTCTCAAAGGTAGTCATTGAATCACTTTAGCTGTTCATGTAAATGGTTAACAGTTCGTATTTATATACACTCAAAGCTGCTCTAGACTACAGTTTTGCCATTCACCCGTTCACTCACAACTTTCATACTCATTTTCTATCACTCATCTTTCACACCCATTCACACGCTGCCGGCACAGCCGTCAGGAGCAACGTGGGGTTAAGAGTCTTGCCCAAGGACACATCGGCAAACAGACAAATCGGAACCGGGAATCAAACTCGCCTTCCAGTTGAAAAACGACTCGCTCTACCACTGATCTGCCATTGACTCTAATGTTTTTTTTTTTAACACGTTATTGTTTTATAAGTAATTAAGAAGTTGAATAGGTTCATTGGGGTAGTACATAGCCAAATAGCACAATATCAGTGTTAAACATTTACATTCTGTCATCAGGCACATATTGAATGGGTACTGCAGCCATTTTTATTTGATTTGAACGATGGATAAAATGAGGTGAAGCTGAAACTGAAAGTAAATGATGGAACGCAACATTTTGGAGAGGGGGTCTTAGCCAATTCCGTGGTCTGGCACGGACCGATGGTTACTGCCACTAGGGGCGCTAGAGACACTGGTTGCGACCAGTGGCACAGTGGTCATGACCAGTTACTCTGTGGCATGGACCAGCTGGTCTCTGGGACGTGACAGTGGTCCCAACCACTAGGGGCGCCACAGATACTGGTCCTGACCAGCTCCTCAGTGATATGTCCTGTGGTATTTTCTCCCCTGTCCTACAGAGTGTTGATAAATGAACAAAGTAAATGATGGAACGCAACATTTTGCTCACAACTGAGGGTGGAGATGCTGTTGATAAGAAACAAAGCTGTGTAGGATGGATATAGCAGTAGACAACTTATCCTCTTGTTCCTTTGACAAGGCAGGTTTAATATGGATTTTATTGCCTCTCTTTACAGATATATATATATTTTTTATACTCTCTCTTTTTACTATATTAATATCTGATCCCTGTCAATCACACACACCAAGATATGAAAGCCCTTATCCAAAGATAGTCCTTTAAAAAGATGTAATTTACACACTCGGCTAGATCATCCGCACTGATTAACCTGCACAGCAATTACTTTCAATCTGTTTGAAATAATAGTTTGATGGAGTGAAAAAGAAGGAGTGGAAGATGAATTGAATGACAAAAAATATAGAATTTTATTAGCAACGGTGATCAGTGGCATAGCAGAAAACGTAATGAACTGTAAAGGTGGGGATTAATTTATTCACTAACTGTAGAACTGCTGAAGAAAAATGTAAATTGAGTCATTAAAATTCATTTGTATTCTGCTTTTTAAACTTCTTCACAGCCGACAGGGTGGTGGGAAAGGAAACGAACATCACTCTCACAAATCATCAGACAAGTCTTGTCAAGTCTGCAACACTTCCAGGCTGCTATTATTATTGACTCCTCACAGCTAACAAGCGATTAATTCATATCAGAGCTTTTCTTCCTGTGCCAAATAAACAGCACATGGCATCTCTTGTGGATTTAGTTCAACAAAATCTGATACAAAAAGGAGGAGAGGAAAAAAAAAAAAAAAAGCCTGCACAAAAAACAAAAACATGTAGCTAAAGTGCAAAGTGTTGCTCCCAGGGGCCTCATCACAGGCAAGAGAGGGGAGGAGAGAGACGGCTCCAAGAGTGAAGGCACGAAACAAACACACAAGGTAAGGTTATCCACAGTCCCACTTGCAGCAGAAATCTAAATAAACACAAGCTCATTTAGTTGATTATCACACCCTCTAAATTTCTCTCTTTTTATTTCCAATGCTCACTAAACCAGCATCCATCATAATTAGCCAAATTAATTCCCACATGCACCACATCATCATCAACACCATGCTTTTGTTCACGCTTGATTACTTTTATATATAGCGACGGCTACCCCGCATTTAACATCTCTCTCCCACACATTCCCCCTCAGTGAGCACACGAGGCAACCTCGGAGGGTTGATGGCTTTCATCTGTAATGCAAACAAAATAGGACACAGTCTGCCAGTGTGCTAATCAATAACCATTATCGCAACTTCTCACCTGCTTCCAGCCTTGTTCCAACGCCTGCTCAACGCCTGGTGATTTATTTTAAGGAGACACAACATAATGACTAATAAGACTGAGGGACAGAAAGTGGAACACAACAACGTGGCAGCAATTTGTACACACAACCTGAGGGACAGTGTGGCACCCTGCATTGTCTCCATGCCTCCTCCCCAGGCCCACAAATGTCCACTAACTCTCAAAACTATCCGCTTGCCTCCAGGCGAGGAGTGTACTTGATGTTTTTAATGGCACCAAGTGAGTTACGTCTATACAGAGTACTGATTAACGTTAAATCAGTTGTAATTTCAGCACCCGCAGGTGCATTTAAGTAAAGAGTGTAATGTAAACTGTGAGTGAGTCGGTTGGAGCCCTTCTGGCTTCAAACACAGTTGAGAATCATGAACTACTCCACCTCGGAATGTGAAAAGCTCGGTGAAAATATTTCCTATTTTTTAATTCTTCTTAATTCTGTAGTATGCACATATAAATATCATATCCATTGGCTTAAAAGTCAAATGAGTTCAGACTTTCTCTGAGCGGTGTTTTGATCACAACACTCCAACGCGGCACACTGGAAGTGGTTCATTTTTGGTCCAGAAAGATGGAGGCAAGACCAACACTGTGCTAGTAAACAGGTTGAAGTGTGACGGAAAACACAAAGCAGCTCCCACAAAACGTTTCAGAAGTGAATTCAGCTGCTCCAAAACCCTGCTCCTTCAACAGTTTGCGCTTCTTGCCCTTGCCCGCCTCTGCATTTCTGCTGCACAAGCACACTAACGCTTCCTCAGTCAGTGCTGAACGTATTGCTGGACAGAGCATGTTTTCAACAAATAAATCATTGACTTTTTTCAGTTCACAGAGACCAAATAAGAAAAGACACTTACACAAACATTCAATTTGAATGGTATCCTTGCCTAAAGATAATAATGACAGGGTCTTGGGGAAAAAAAAAAGAGCATTGATATTAAATAAAAAAGAAACACTCATAAGTCGTGCTAGATGTTCCAGCCCCCTCAAGACCTTCATGTGGAGGATGAAGGAAGGTTGAAGACAAGGTAAAACAACAACAACCTAGTCCTTCCCACACAAAATGTGCAAGGATGCATCCTCAGTGCAGCATAAGTACCCACAATCCTTTGCACAAGCACGTTTTGCAGGGGCAGAACCTTCTCACTGACATAAAAACGTGCTGGCCTGTTGCATTTCAGTGTTTTGGAGAAGTGAGATAAGATAATATGTGACACATGGAAGGAACTACAAAGTATAAACAACCAAGGGAATCACACAGTGGAACACTGAAATATAAAGCCAAACACAACACAAATCAAGGCAAGTCATTCTGATGCAAAATCCCAAGTGAAAATAAAGCACCAAAACAGAAAGTTTCAGCACTTCACACTATGTTTTAACTTTTAACAAATGCAAAGGACAATACATAAAGCCAGCACTTTTTATTTTAAAACATGAGGCCATATGTGATTAAAGGGCAATGATGTATACATCAAACAGTGCGGCTAGATGTGTAATGATTTTGTTTTTAATGTCATTTATTGCCATGGGTGTCCTAGATTCCATTATTCTTAATACCCCCGTCCATTATTCTCAACACTTACATTACAATAGTAATATTAGTAAGTGCAAAGTCAACGTGACCTAGCCACAGGAGAAACTCAGCACGGTGGAATAGATTGGGACTTTCCTCTAGAAATTACGATAATAATCCAAAATAATAGCCTTCAAAATGAGCTCTGCCCATCCCCGATGTGCGACACAGCTGTCCCAGGCTGTGATAGCTCTTCCCTTTCAGAAGTCTCCAGGATACAGTGTCACATTGTAAATACGTCAGGCCTGACGCTGGAGAAAGGATTTGACAGAGTGACTCATTAGCAAGTTGAGTGGAAAGAGCCACGTACTGTAAAGAAACACAGGGAATGGTATTTGTTTTGCTGGTTTTCCCCCCAAAGCGCAGTGCTGACAGTATATAGTAACAGACAAAATAGGAACAATGCCTGTGGTACTTCAAATGGTACCTGAGTTACTGTTTGTCTTGCTGATGTTGTATCTGAGCGCTGCTGTCTCTTCCCTACAATTTCCCCCTCCTCTCTATCACCATCGCTATCGCTTCCTCTTGTTGTGTCAGTCCTTCTCCTGCCACTTCTTCCTTTGGTCTCATTTTCACTTTATCATTTCAGGCTATCCCCCTCGATTGTTTCCTCCCTCATTCCCTTACACTCGCTCTTTTTAGTTGCCAATTCTCTCGTCTGCTGAAAAGGTGAGCATGTGTTTCCGCCAGTCTACTGTGTGTCTGGCACTTTCCAATTAGCTTGTATACCTGCTTCTGGCTGTGAAGGAGATAAGATGGGGCTGATAGCGCGGGGGCTACTGTTATCTCTGTTTTCCTCCTGTCTCGCACACAAACAGACATATACTTTCACACACTCGAGCGCACACCGCTCAGCTGCATGAGCATGTACGCTCGAGGGCCCGGGCGCTGGCTTCCAGGGCTACGGGGGCTACAGATGCATCGGGGCAGATAGCCACAGTGGGCTAACGAGGGGTGGACAAGCATTGTAATGAATGCATCGGCGCCCGTGACATGTTGTCAACTTTGCGCGTCGGAATTCAGCGTATTTACCTCAGAGTGCTTCCTGTCGCCATTTTGCAATTTTGTACGTTCTGAGTGTTTGCCACAACAAATAGCCCCAGCATCGACCCGACACACACACACACTTTTGGGCTTGTGCGAGAACGCACACGGGGTCACATTTGAGAGAGTGTGTGTATATGTTTGGATGTTTGCTGGTGGCAGGGTGGTGGGATGTGTGATGACCCCGCGACCTGCCCAGACTGTTGAATAATAAAAGGCTATTCAGACAGTCACTGGGTGACAGCATGAAAGGAGCAGCCACAGAGAGGGAACGAAGGGAAAGAGCGAGGGAGGGGGGTAGGGAGGTAGGGCAGACATGGCTGTCTTTGTGGGAGGTAAGGGACGCTCATTATTTCTCTCAGGCTCCACTCCCTCTCTCTCTCCTGATACCATGTAATCTCTCTCTCTCTCTCTCTAAGTTTCCTCTGCTTTTCTTGTTTTGCATCTCCTTTCTCTGAGTCCATCTCCCTCTCTCTGCGTCTCCTCAGACGTGTCTCGCTCTTTGAGTCGATCCGTTTGTTGTCAACTCAACTTTCATTTTCTCCACGGTTTCCCTATTTATTATTTCATCCCCCCTCCCACTGCCCCCCCCCCCCCTCCGTCTTTTCTTTTTGTCTTAACACAGCCGTCCTTCTCTTTGCTCCCTTCCCCGCTCCTTTCCATCTAATCTACTTACTCACGAACAACCTCTCATGGCTTATTTCTTTATTCCCTGGCATTTTCTCCAACACTATCCCTTTTTTTATATATCTCTCGCTCTTGCAGCTCCTCCCTCTCTGTCTCATTAGTGATGCTGTCTACTAAGCAGGTGATTAGCCTGTTTCAGCTCTAATTAAAACACAGAAAGGGAACTAAATGAGAGCTGTGATTTGTGTGCTTGTGTACGTGTGTGTGTGTGAATGCATACATTTGTGCGTCCTATCTTTACACTGTGTTTAAGTCCACAGTTACAGAATGCTGAACTGTCGGCAGCTCCACTGCCATATGACAGTGCTTGTCCAGAGCTTCTGATAGATGCTGCACATAAGTAAAAGTGGATTTCTCTCATGGGTGTGATTGTTTTATTACATGTCAAAGGGAGGGGAAGCAAAGAGAGATGTAAGAGAGTGTGACAAAAGCACTATGGGAACAGAATATGTATGTCTGTCTGTCAGCCAAACAAAAAAAAGCACGTCTAACCCATCCCTTTCATTATTTATTTCACCCATTTTCTTTTCACTTCACTTATTTTGAAAATGCATGAGAATTATTAAGTTATTAATCACAAAACGTGCACATTTTTGCAGGGTTAAATACTGTAGTATTACATCTGGAGTTTTTGAGTGGTGGGATATTGTAAAAATTAACATTCATTCCCGGTCAAATGCCTCTATTAAACATGTGTGGTTTTACCTGCTCCAATTGGCATCGGTGGGAACACAAGATCCGGATGATCTTCTTCATTTTCCCAGGTAATATCTGTTCATTTAAGTGTAAAAAGAGGCTTAAGTTAACACAAATTCTTTAAACCACCATATCAGCTGAATGTGACTTTCGTAATGTACCGGTAACTCCACATGTGTGTATCCATGCATGTGTGGTGCAGTCTGCACAGCTGGAGACCAACTGCTGAGGGCGAGACCACCATCATGACTTGAAAGCGTTGGCTTATTTAAACAGGACTGTCGTCATCAAAGTTGCATTATCTGATCAGAGCACTACATCTGCTGCGAACTGTAGATAATTATCCCAAACCCATCATATTCCTGCTTGAGGGAGACACGTGTTTGGGGTCTTCTGTTTAGCTGCTGTGTGGATCAGGACCCTCTGTTGTGAGGGGATACGTGAGTGAAAAATGTATGTAGTAGCTTTCAAATGGTAGTTTTGGTAACTGTATGCCCCTCAAAGGGTGTTATCCATCCACAAGCAATACAGATAATATTATTAAACTATATGTCTTTCCATTTCAAAGGACGTTTAACACTGTTGACCTTCTGAAACAACCTGCCTGCAATTTAAAATGACCACACAAAGTAGCCTCTTTGTGTATTAATATGCTTTTTAGAGCATTCACAGCTCACTTGACCTTCTGTCACTCTTTTATGCAGCTACACTCGTGTTCTCCTTTAATGTTACATCACCAAATGTCTATGTTTCAGCTGCTAAAATCATAGAGGCTTTTCATTCTGGTAGATTTGTGCCTTTACGGTGCCAAGGTAGAAATGCCGAGGGCCAAAGAGAATGAGAATGAGAGAGAGAGAGAGAGAGGGAAAGAAAGAAAGATGAGGTTCTCACAATCTGACTTCTGATCATATTAGGCCTGACTGAAATAGGCCATAAAGCTCATCCCATAGTGGACACAGACATGTTAGGACACACAAACACTTTCTTTTCTGGCAGGTACATGGGTTTCAGCCAGTTTTTCCCAGATTATCTGAAGAGAACAAAACAAAAACCGAGTTTTACAGAAACAGTCGTCTGTGGTTTGCAGACAAACGTCATTTGTCAATTTCAGTTCCGAAGTTAATGAGCTACAGGTTATACCGACCTTTTATCATGCCTTTATTGATGTTTTGCATTTGATTTCAAACCCTGCAAATGAGGAATTAATTAGTGTGACAGCTAAATTCCACTTTTCATGAACAACGCAGTGAACTGTTTTGATCCAGCGTAGTATTTTAATTTACTGTAACCTTCATAAACTGTGCTTTAAGTTGCGCTGCAGCAGCATTTTGTTTCAATTACTTTTTCCCCATCCTTTCAAAAGAAACAACTTGTTATTTCTTCACTGCTATGCATGTGGAATGTTGGGGTTGTTTTACATCACTATGACAACCACAAGCTGTAAGCTGTTGTTTGTCATCGTTTGCAGTGCCTAAACTGCACATAGTTAACATACCAGTCTCAATTTACAGGTGTTTGTGAGGCTGAAAAAAGGTCTTTTGTGGCCTCAAGTGATGTCACTTGACGTGGGTTCCTGCCACCCAGGGTGAAATTTTCCATGATATTTTTTAAAAAGAAAACTATCTTGAAGACAATACCTCTGTATCCCACTCTTTATATCCCACAGTTATCAGTGCAACCATGTGATCAAAGTGAAAAGCTAAGCCAACGCAGTTCTCTAGCTGCATTTGCATTGGCAGTCTATTGTAAATAAAGAAAGAAAAGACATACAGCTTGCTGTTTTCTCAGCGCTCAGTAACTAAATTGGTAAACATGCAACTTTTAAATGCATTTTCTGAAAAGACTGCGACTGGGAACGACCAAGTTGCTAAATTTAACAACGACGACTGTCAATACTGACACTCCTGGTGCTGAAAATTGTAGTGATGGCAATGACATATATGACGGCGATGATGGAATTGTTGTCATAACAACAGATCCACTTTGGCAATGGAGACGGATTTTCATTGCTCAACACTCCATCAAGTGTGTCCCCATTGTGTTCCAATCATGGCCTCCTCTCATTACTCTTCATTGAGCCAATGAATTTGATGGCGGAAGAAAAGGTGGAAAGTCCCCTCCCTCTCCACTGTGTCAAAAGAAAAAAAAGAAAAAAATCAATTTCATCTATTGGACCCTGCCCCATGGCTGCCTGCTTAGTCTTCTTTTAATGCAAAGCACACACACACATACATACAAACCTCCCTGACACCTCTTTAGCCCTCTTTTGTTAGCCCTTCATTGCCCATGCCATATGGCAAATGAGAAGGATCCCCAGTGTGTGTGTGTGTGCGAGTGCGTGTGTGTGTGTCAGTAGACTATGGGGTCAGAGGGGGGTTATAGGAGACTGACCCGCTGACAAAGACTCCCCACTCCATCAGTGATCTCCATGAATACATGAGGACAAGCTGAGCTGAATGGGAGAGCAGAAGCCATGGAGAAGTTGGTGGCTGTAGGCGGAGAGAGGGGTTTGGGGCGGGGGGGTGTGTGTGTGTGTGCTGGTGTTTGAGACGACGGGGGCATTAGCAAGATGGATGCTAGTCGGGATTAAGAGAGAGGGAGAAAATGAAAGAGACAGGGGGTAGATGGAGAAAAGGTGGAGTGGGGGGGGGGCTCATGCGGCTATGATTAAAATGAGAGTTGAAGAGAAAGCACATGAGAAAAAATAAGTGTGCTCCCAAAGGCTTTTGGACTGAATGTTGTGTGCACGCATGTCTGTGTCTGTGTGTGTGTGTGTGTGTGTGTGAGTTACCTGCTGTGTGCTGTGTGTTTGCAGGGGATAAGAGGTGATCCCAGTGGCACGGGGATCTACAATAGGCCAGCAGGTCCCTCTCTGTGTGATGACAAGGCTCTCAGGGTCCTATGTGAGTGTCTGTGTGTGTGCGTACATGTATGAGTGTGTGTCTCCCAGCAGGCTGTTCTCTATAGGAACACCAGTCTATGGGAGCGGAGAGATTGTCATTAACCACATCTGACAGACAAAGCAGGGAGCACACAGTGAGGTAGCAGGTCAGGAGGTGTTACGAACTGTCCTCTTATTGCTTCTGAAGTTTCCACGTGTGTGTGTGTGTGTGTGCTGCTATTGCTTAAAACAACCATAGACTCTATGTCTCTATAAAAGAAATGGCTGAAGCTTCTGGGGTTAAAAAGTGAAGCCTATGGGAAAGAAGTAGGTGTTAGCTACCACAGGGCAACTTCACTGGTTGCAAAAACTAGATTAGAAAAGGAGTCTACTTTTCACACAATCTGTGACATCCGTAAACATGTTCTGGACAAGTTAATGGACTCAGTTGCCAGTTTCAGGTCTCCGTCAATAGAATTGGATGACAGTTTTGTAAATTATATTCCCATTTAGAAAAGAAACAGGTGTTAAAGCACAGTGCATTTGAGTGTATTTGACAGCTAACACTGCCCAAAATGTGCACTTCGCAAGATTATGTCCAGTTTCATATATGGTCTATATCGTCTCAATCATTAGCTCTAGATTTTCTGCAATAGAATAGAAATCCTCATTTCATAGATGGCAAAGCAATGGCACATATGTGATTGACACATACTCAAAAACTGACATGGCAGCCGTTAAAATCATCCCAAACCTCAAGCCTCCAACATGGGAGTTTGTTTCGCAACTGGACGACTATATTTCTTATATAGTCCTATGAAAACAACGTGCATGACACGGCACCTGCACACTTTTAACAATCGCAGCTTTCCACACATTCCTCTTCCAACCACTCCCGTCACTCAAACTCTACATGGATAAGTGCTGATAAGCAAGAGTCCACAAAAGCGCCGCTGACATTGCCTTTTTATGTAAATGAGAGCAACGAGCGCACACTCCCTTTTCCCCTGATAAGTGGCTGTGACTTAAATGGCAGCAAGTGGCTGAAGAACTGTGTGAGACAGTAAGGACTACAAAAGGAGAGAAATAGGCCAAGCCAAAGAGCCAAAGTGACGGAGACATTGGGAACTGTTCCAGTTATGCACCCACTAACACAGTGCAGCCATCGCTGCGGTTGCTCCATGATGGTCACACCATTACACAACATTGCATAAGATAAGGCTACAAGGAGACATATTCGCCACACCAAGAGAGCTATCTACTAATTGCGTGTGTGTGTGTGTGTGTACTGACAGTAGCTGGGGGACTGTGTTTTAAAACTGGTACAAAATGAAGCCGAGAGATGAGAGCAGGGAGAACGAGAGAGGTGTGATTGTGCTCTGTCATGTACTGTATGAGTGGTTGTACATGTGTTGTGTGTGTGTGTGTGTGCATGTAGCACGGCTAAACCCAGCCTTGCCATTTAGAATAAATGGTTTAGACCCCAGCTTCATGACAGAGCCCTACATGAAACAAAGAAGCCTTTCACGTTCAGCCTCTGCTGCTCCCCGCTTCCTCTTTCTCACTCTCCTCAGTTTCCTTTCCCTGTCTCACTCTAAGCCCCTGCTATTTTTCTACAACACTAATATATTAGCCGACTCCTTGCCCATATATTTTTTCCCCCCCACACAGAAACATAAAGTATCTTTTTTTGACTTTTTATCCTTTCTGCCTGCTCAGCAGCCGTGACTATCATTTGCCGTTTCTCTGCCCCGCATTACCTTCCCATATCTTTTGCTTGACTATCATTTA
This sequence comes from Solea solea, assembly GCF_958295425.1. NCBI lineage: Eukaryota > Metazoa > Chordata > Actinopteri > Pleuronectiformes > Soleidae > Solea > Solea solea. The sequence goes on from NC_081143.1 coordinate 9,984,829, forward strand.
TTTTCTGTCCTATTGCCTTCTAATTCTTATCTTCTGTGCTTCTCTCTGCCCCCAAATCACTCACAATCCAAGCCTTCCACCCCCACACACCATCAGTGTCGCCACCAACCTTAGCCTGCTCCCTCCTTCACATCTGTTTCCGTGGCCCTGGTCCACGAGCTTGAATGCCAGCGCCCTCCTCCCCATTATTAGCAGAACACAACTCCGGCTGCCCACCTCCCTGACTTCTGTTGCCTTTTGTCCTGCAAGACTGGCTGAGCCACAGCCTTTTTTACAGTGGACAAAACCCGACATTGCTAAATAGACAGCAGAACAGTTGGTCTGTTTATTGTCTGCCTGTGTGTGTGTGTGTGTTTGTGTTGTTGCTTTGACTGTTTGGAACTTGTGCATAAGCATATGTATGTGCAGCTTGTGTATGAAAGAATGGCCATTTGTTTACACAGTCAAAGTGCAACAAAGCCTTCTGCTCTGTCATGTGGCAGAATGTTCTCTTCCAAGTTTCAGTTTTCAGTTTACAAATAACTTCGCTATTACATGTTATCAAGTGTTTGTGCGACTGCTTTTGTTTTATGGAGTGAGCGAAGACAGAATGTGCTCGAAAGTGTTCGAACCCAGGAAGTAAAGGTGGGTTAAAGTATTCAAAAATTAGGTCAAGAACCGTTTGATCTTCATGAATGTAAGGGATAAAGTTGATAGCCTTCACTTTTATGTGTCTGTGGGGGGGTTTTTTTTCTGTGAAGTTTTTCACTCCACACGCGCACACTCAGCCCAATTTTTTTCAGTTACAGATGAGCTCTGCAACTTACCGACAAAAGCCCAACTGGTGCTCGATCATCAGCCGGCGGCTGCTTTGTGTGAACTCTTCAAAGACCCTTTCAGCCAATCAGATGCCAGGGCGGGGTAGATAGCAGTTGGTCAAAAACAACAAGAAGAAGGAGCAATGAAACATCAGAAAACATGGCAGGAATCAGATAGTACTGCTACAAAAGAACCCACGCCCAAAGTAACCGTGGTTTCCTGTGTCACTTACTAATGTGTGTTTGTTTGGAGACTAGAGCCCTAGAGCACTAGAGACACAATTCGGTTCAGTTTGCTACATTACGCAATTAGTTATGTTGTCTGTCTGGCTCAAAGGATGGAGATACACTGCAGTCCATTGATTTGTTGACAGGGAATCATCACTTCCTTGTGGCGATATGAGGAAAACACACAGTATGGTATGGTATTTTTCCACGTAGCCTACAGTCATCTCTCAACAAAAACAACAAACAAAAAAGTCTTCTTCCTGTGATAAATAGCCACCTCTCAAGACGAAAGAGGACAACATGCTGGATGTCCTCCCTTGTTACCTGCTCCTGTGTCTCATTCTTTGTGGAATCTATTGGTGAGCTACACCATCAACATCCAGCACACGCACCCGCGTGATAGAAATGCGAGCCAAATCAGAGTGTACATTCCAAAGTGCACCACGGTGTGCAGAACTGCACCGTGCCACTTGGGCAAAATGAGGCTTAGATGTACTAGGCAGGATCTCGTCCTGGTTGCCAGTCAGTTTTGCAGTGAGAGCTCACGCTTAACACAAAGCTGTGGAATGTGAACTGCACAGCGATCCCACAACTTTGAAGGTCGCTTAGTGACACAAGCCGCAAAAGGTCATGTAAAAAAAAAAAATGAAACAAGCCAAAGATCAGCCCTCATACAAAAATATGACTCACATTATGAAAAGTTTTAATGTAGCCTCTGAGGCAAAAAGCCAAAATAGATTCATAGCTGGACCCTGTTCAGGCTTCATTATCATCATATTATATCACCATAACAATCTTCATGCTTTTGGAGGTACAGTAAGTCACTAGGATTAAAAGAGGCAAAGTGCTCAGTGTGCTTCCTTAATGGAAGACGACTTGGAGAACTACTGTGTATGGCGATGATTTTCTCATCAACACTGTGAATGTGTGAATTTATCTGATTACAGACGCAGATCTTTTTATCGTTAAGCAAATGCAAACGGTTGTGATATGATTATAAGTCATATCATCATATTTAAAATGAATGTGTTCAACAATAGTAAGACACGGTGTTGTTTAAACCATGGTTCTGAAACTGTTGTACATGTACCACCAGTGGTACGCAAGCTTCCTCATGGTGATACTTAAAAAAATACTGTTCTACTGTACCAGGGTATGTGATCAGAGGGGAGCTGAGAGATTTGTGAAAATGAAACAAATCAAGATAAATAATAATAATTTGAGTAAAAATAAGATTACTCAATAATTTGGACAAAATTGATAATGCTACCAATCAACTATGGCTTCAAATCATCACAACCCAGTGCTCTCAAATCAGGAAACATTAGATAGCTGGGTATACATTTTCCTCCAGGCTGTCAGATCTAACACAATTAAACTATACTCCACTACTTTAATCAATAGATGATGACCTCCTACGATGGAATTCTTTACCTATATCACTTATGGGAAGAGTTGCCACTATAAAAATAATGACCACAAATCCCTTTTTCAAAGATCCCCACCCAACCTTCACCAATCTGGTTTAAGTCACCACTAAATTCCTCTGGAAAACCAGCACACATTAGTTTAAAAACCCTCCATAAAGCAAAACCCTATGGTGGTTTGTAATTTCCACAATTACTTTCTTGCAAATAAGATTTAGTATGTCCAAAAATGCATTAAACCCAACCCACTGGACAGCCTGAGGCTAGACATTGAAGAAACACTCTGTAAAGAAATTAATCTCCGATCTGCCATTTATAGGCATCAAACGGCATCAGTGCTTTAAATGCATACATATAAATACCTCCCTGTCAGCCTGGTGGGAATTCATTAAACTCAATGGGTCTTCACATGTCCCATGTAAATTTACCCCAATCTGGAATAATCCAAACATCCTGTGGAATAAAACAACGTTAAAACTAACATCATGGCAAGAAAAAGGAATAAAGCACCTGGAACAAATGATCCAAAATAACACGGATTTTGAATACTTACAAATCAAATCTTTAATCCAGGCAGGTTTAAAACTTGATTGAACAATTTATTTGCCAAAATGGGAGACCCGATCAGCCCAGATGAAAATTTCTGGTTACAAATATCAGCCAATACATTCAAACAAAATCCAGATCTACAACTAATAGAATACAAAATCTTACCCAGAATACACATCTGCTCAAACTGCAATGAAAACAGAGCAGATGGTTACATGCATTTTATGGCTATGCACACCTGTGTATACATTCTGGTGTAGGGTATGTGAGGACCTCTCCGCATGCTTCAGATGCACATACCACCTTCCCCCAAACTATGCATACTGGGTGATTTAAATCAAATACGTAGACACGAAAAAATCACACAAACTAATCACTAGCCTGAGCATCGATATCCTCCTGAATTGGATAAACAGGAAAAACTTAAGTTTAAGCCAATGTAGAAAAATAATACTAGACCACTTCTCTATGGAGAGAATGTCTCTCCATAGACAGACATTCGGTATGCTGTGCTGCGGGTTGGGGATCTGGGGCGCTGGGGCTGTCTGGTGGTCTATGGGGGTTAGTGGCACTGTATATGCCGTCCCACGGTGACTGTGGGTCTGCCCTTTGGAGATTGGGGTGGGTCTGTGGGGTGGTTGGTCTGCCTCCTGTAAAAAGTCTGTACCTCACTTTGCTCGACCTATTTACACCACTGAATTTTAACGTTGGCACTAACGGTGTGACTTCAAGACCTCAATTTTTTTCTCAGGTGATACGTGGAATAAAAGGTTTGAGAAACACTGGTTTAAACTTTGAAGTTGCACAGAAAAAAGAAAATGACAAAATTACCAAACTAAATTTACTAAGTTATATGAAGACAACTTGCTCACTTTAGTTTGAAATGAGTTCACTGAGATGTTACCAACTGATGACATTTTTCATGTCACCCCCATATGGGGGGGGGGTCATGGTCATTAAACATGCTACACAAGAAGAGGGCAGGTGTCCAGATGATCAACCAAAAGGAAATCCTGGCAAGAAAAAGTAAACTCTAATCTTCTAAACTGCAAAATCTTTTTCTATATAGAGCCTGTCAGTGTCTGGTGTAGTCAAGTGGGATGAACTGGCTTATATACTGTAATTCAGGCTTGTTGAGGGGATGCTGGAGGATGAGTCTCAGGTGTGCAGTTGAGTTGGCAGGAAGAAGTTGTGTGGATGTGGCATTACACACATACACACACATACACACACACACACACACAGTGTTAACTCTTATATGTGCTCAGAGCACACACACACAAAAACATGACAAACCAAGTGGAAACTAGCAAAGAGGCTGCTAACATGTAACATGCCTCTTCTTCACATTCACACGGCCACAGGGACTGAAGACAGCTGAGATCTGTGGAAACTTGATGTGAAGCTCACTGATTAGTTTGGCCTGTACATGCGTTTAAATCTAAAAACAACACATTTCTGTAAGGCAAACAATGTCAGAATATAGATAACGAGCACCGTCAGTGTACATTTAAACTACTTACATGTATAAAAGGACATCACAGCAGTTTCCATGTTGACGAGGTACTATGAGGTAATGGAAAATAATGTGCCTGACCGAGTAGAGCCCAGTAAAGCCGAGTAGTGCTAGACCTCTCCATAGCCCACTGCTTCAGCTGCTTAACCTAACCACAGGTAACTCACAACATTCATAACCAGCCTTTTATCTAAAAGCACCACAAATTGTGAAAACACTATCACATTGATATGAATGTCTGCAGACACGTAAGCAATAAAGTCATTTTGGCGCAGAAACATGAGCTCACTCGTATTTTCGGTGTGTATTAACACACTGAAATTCTACATCCACACACAAAAGTGCTGGTTCCCTCTTATCCAATAAGAATTCCCACTATAATCTTCCCTATAATTCCCCCGTATAATTGTTTAGTTCATATCTGATACTTCAGTCAGTGGTTAAGCAAACATACAGCCCACAAAATTGTATCATTACGGTGACAGTACAACCAATAAAACTGTCAGCCACACAAGGCTGCAACAGCAGCAGGGGAACAGGCAGGCGAGCTAACAAGACATTTTAAGGCAGCTAAGACACTCTGACAGAATGTGAGAAGTAAATACTACATACACAGTAAACAAGGTGCTTGATGAGCCAGCGAGCTGCACTTGGCATGAATCACAGCGGCGAGCAGCAGACGCGGAACAGGTGTGCAAGAGTGACAGCCACAGTGAAGGCATCCAGTGGGCAGGTGAGGCTTGACCGTACCGGAAAAAAAATTAACACCTTCCACAAGAGGCAGGGAGATTAAAGCACTTTGAGGGAAGGTGCGTGGGGGGTTTAATTATAACACTTGCAAGCGAGCATGTACAAAAACTAATTATTTCCCTTGTGGGTTTTCTATACTTCATTCTTTCTCGACTCAGGTCAAGATTTTTTTTGGCTGCATTTGTAATTATTAATGAGCATTTTGGGTGAACATACGAGACGCTCATCCAGCTACTTTACATAGAGACCCATCACAGCCAAGATAATCCTTGGGATTTGGTCGGTAAATGAGTGAAACAGAGGCTATGTTTATTCTAGGCGACTGCTCCACACTAAACACAGACATGGAAAATTCAAAATCCCACACGGTCCCTACTTAGCTGTTGTCAGTGCCAAAAGGACAGAAGGAGGAGAAACAGAGGGCAAAGGAGGAGGAGAAGTGCAGATGTTTCCGTGACATTTCTCTTCAGCCAAAACAGCAATGCATTCAGAGCTGGGTTAGATCTAATATGGGTTAAAAAATAATAATAAAGATTACAATAACATGATCCATTGAGGCATATAACTGTCAGCAGAAAATGAACATTAAATCAAGATAATGAGGACTGAATATTATTTACAACTCACGCTTAGGGCATAAATATTTTCAACGACAGACACTTTTCTATTACACACAGCCACATTTCAAACAGTACGCAGTGGTTCAGGGAAAGTGTTTTAACCACACAACACCGAAAAATGCCTGGTGTCCTTGCTCGTAACAGTGGGCAGAGATAGCCCGACGACCCTGAATCTGTGTCCGTTTTTTTTGCTTTTTTTTTTCATTTGTCATGTTTTACTTTGCTCCCCTAGTTTTGTGACTGCGCCTTTTGTTTTCACCGAGCAAACAAGTCTAAAATCGGATGTGATGATCCCTCCTCGAGAAGCAGAGTGGTGACAAAGACCGAGAGCTGCTGTGACCCCAGAGATGGAAAAACAGACCCGACTCACTGAGTGTGACGGATGTACTCATGTAGTGCCCACCCACACACACACACACACACACAGACACACACACACACACACCAGGATCCAGACTTTTCTTTTCCTGTCATGTCTAACTTTATTTGCCCTTCAACTTTGTTCAACTAATTCTTCCTCTTTCGATTTTCCTCCCTCTTCCTTCGTTTCTTTATGATGTGCATTAAAATTCTTCTCCACCCTCTCCGCCCCACCACCACCACCACCACTCACATATCCACCCCCTCCATTTTCTGAAAGCAGTAATGATATACCAGGTTTAAGCTAAATTCCTTGTCCGTCTCCCTAATTGCTTGCTAAATGCATGATGGAGAAAATCATTTTCAGCCAGCATTGGAGTGAAAGAGCTTTTCAGCATTGTTCCAGTTGTCAAGGCAACGTAATTAAAAAACACCACAAAGAACAAATGTGCACTCAAGATGGGGAGGTTTTAATGCAGGCATCTCTGCCTCTCTATCACCATTCCCTTGTTTTACTTTTGCCTCCATTCAGGTTTCTGATTTGGTCCTTGTTCTGCTGCCATTCTCAATTTGACCGGCTTTGTTTCAAAAAAGGGAATTTCAACAATTCTGGGCTCAGTGACTCTTCCTCTTGTCGAACGACGAGTCAGGGAACAAAACAACAAGCAGACAACATGGCATTTTCGGAGAAACCGTGCAGCTTTTGGCTGTGCTGACAAAACAATAACACTCATCCTTTACAGATACTCAGTGGACAATGACAGAGTCTAACTTGTTTCTTTCTCATTCATGGCTCTGCCAACATACCACAGCCTCTTTCGCTGTTAGTTAAACCTCCCACCTTCTCGTTCAGAGCACTTTACAAAGCATTTACAGTGATTACCAGTGTGCGAATAGAGACAAAAATATGGTTTCCAGTCTGCTGGATCACTCACTCTTTCTTTTTCTCTACTTTCCTTAGTCTCGCTCGCTGTCTTTTAATTAGTTCCTGGTGTGTGGCGGTAATTCACAAGTTCAGCTTTGGGTCGTGCATAAGTTCTAAAAGAGAAGAGAATAGCAGAGAGATTTGAGCCCGAAAAACTTTGCTGTTCTCAGCAAAGCCAAAGCTAAATGTGATCATTTACCTCACTCTCACCCACTCTCCCCATCTTTCGAACAGAATGCTCATCAGGATGATGTATGTGCGGGCATGGAGCCCATTTTTCCAACCACCTGTGTATTGCTTGCTTGTCTGGCAGTGTAAGATGTCAGCCAGAGCAATGATGATATCATTATTCAAAACATTACACTGATTTGTGGAGCGAAGGAACAGTGTGGATTGTGAAAGAAAGAAAATAAGAAAAAAAAAAAAAAAAAAAACATGCTTGGAGTGAATGTTTCACTGGGGCCAGATGTTGTTCGTGTTCCATTTTCTTTTACTCCGCAGAGAAAACACACTCTGATCCAGGAAATTTGAGAAAATACTTGCAAGTGCCAAAACTCAGCTCAGGCTTGTTTTGTGACAGTATGTCTTGTGTTACACTGTCAGAATCAGGTCAGTTTGCCATTGAAAATGTACTCAAAGACATTTCACTGATGTTTTGACACAGTCTGACACAATAGGATGTGGAATATATTCAGTACTGCAAAACCTATGAAAAAAAACCTCCAGGAATTTGAACAAAAACTTCTGTTTTAATGAATTTTGGTCTTTGAACGTATGATCTCTGATTATAAAGTTTCCGTACATGAAAACAACACCCTCCAATGTCGGTGAAGGTTCTCAACCATCCAGGTCATAGTCTTCTTCAGTAGTTGGCTGTAGGCGACTGGACTTGTTTGAGTTGAGTTGAAGACGTTTCATGCAAGAGGCCTCTTCACTTCTGACTAGCCTCTCAGATGAGAGAGGCCCAGTCGCCTACAGCCGACTACTCCAATAGAAGGCACTAGTGTAGAAGATGTGATGATGACCGTTGTCTTGAGTAGAACTGACTAACCAAACAACACAGTCTCAACTTGGAGATGAAGGCCTGCATGACAAGCGGGGAAAAGATAGGACTTTTAAATGCATGGGGTTGCATTGTGCATTTTGCTATATTGCATATTGGATATAAGACCTGTGGACTTTGACCCTGTTCAGACCTGAGTGCTTAGATGATGAGCATATCACCCTAAGTACAGGGCTGATGTTTAAACGAGGAAAATTGAAAAAAGGAAAAGCTTTATAATACATAACATCACAATGCTAGCCTTCATTACACACCAACCCCCCAACAGCATCGCAGGTCTTGTGCTATGAATTAGCTCTAACCCTAACCTAATTTTCTCCCCCAGAACCTCAGAGGAACATTACATGACCACAACTACCCACACTGAGCTTCACGTGTGGAACATTTCTAGCTGGGGAATTACATTATTTTTAAGTGCATTTTACCGGTGACCGCTGTGCTCCAGCACCACTGCCTTCATTACGTTATGACTCGAGGTATGATGCAGTATTTAGCTAAGAGCAAGAGGAGAAGGGCGTGCCAGGAAAAAGAAAAAAAAAAACGTGTGACACAGAATTATTATAAGATCATTATCGGGTCTAATCACTGTACTATATCATTCCAGCTGGCTGAGAACATCTCCGATCTATTGACCTCTGTGCTGATTCTCTGGTGTACATGTGCATGAGAGAGTGCACGTGTACTATGAAATGTGTGTGTGTCCTCCAATCCTATACTGCACCAGTGTGATGGATGGTGTGGGGTGTCTCTCCAGCTGGTGATCGTAATGAAGCTTTACCCCCAGTGTGTGTGTGTGTGTGTGTGTGTGTGTGTGTGTTTTGATGTGTGTGCATGAGGGACAGGCTGACAGGGGTTGACGAAGGGCCACCACAAAGAGTTTGATTCTGCCGCGGGGAGCATTGAGAAGCATGCGCGCACGCACACACACACACACACACACACAATCCTGTTTTAATATCTTAGTGAGGACACATCAGAGACATAATGCATTCCCTAGCCCCTTGCCCTAACCTTAAACATCACAACCAAGTGTCTAACCCTAACCCTAACATAAACCTGATTCTCACCCTAACCCTAAAACCAGGTCTTAACTCCGAAAAAGCCCTTTAAAGTTTTGGAACCCAAACAAAATGTCCTCAAAAAGATAGGTTTGAACGTTATTGGACCTCCCAAATATATAAATACATGTGCACAGACACACTGATCACCGCCTTGGAGATGATGAATGTGAGACTCGGAGTAGCTCTCAGCTCCTGGGATCCAAGTTGGAGACATGGAGACCCAGTTTCCCAGTTTCTTTTTTAACTGGGAGAGGTGCAAACTGGGACCACAATTGAGCAGTAAGCGGAGACAAAGATGGGTGATGTGTGCAGATGGTGGTCAGACTCAGGGGATGATTCCGCTTGATGTTGTTGAGAGTTTCTCTTTGAGTCGACTCGAAGTGTCCCCACCTGCGACTGCGAATTCTGTGAACTGTTGCCAAGCCTAATGACAGGTGTTTCATCATTCTCATGATAACCTTACACGCAGCCGATGTCGTTTCATGTCTGGTGAACTCGTAATTTCACTCCCTAGATACAAAACCCCGGAATATATGAGTGGAGAACATATTGAAAGTAAATCCCTCCATACAGAGAATGAGGTTTCCCTGCGTGTGTGTTATAATATATGATACAGCTTTGCTCAAATTATAATGTTACCCAGCTATTGTCATTTTTTACTTGCAGATGAAAATGCCTGGGTAAGGATTGTCGGGATTCAAGAAACACTCAAAAGACTCAAAATATAATTAAAAAACAAGTTATTTATGTTTGTTTCAGGATGAAGTTAGAAGGACGTGATCCAAGTGTGAAAACATCAGCATATATCAGAATCAAATACAAGATCTGATATGGAAAGACGAGAAAACAGTTCCATTACGTTTCCAAGACTATCTATATACATGCATTTACTTTTGGCTGACTTGGTATATTAATTAAAGTGAACTTCATTTGAAAGGTTGTCAATCCACTTAAACGAGAAGAAAAAAAACAAAACATGAATCAGGTTTCACCTCTGCACTCACCACTTCAGTAATAATACAACAGTGTCAAATACACTGCATACAAGGAGGATAGAAAAATCCCACAAAGGTACAAATAAAAAGTACCATATTCAAAGTACTTGCTTTGCAGAAACTTCTGCGAGTGACGTAATACACTAAACCTTGAAACTTGTGACTTGTGATCGAGCTGAAGACATTTTCTTTGGCTCATCTGTGAGTGTTAGCTAAAGCTACAGTATGTGTATAAAAAATAACCACAGCTCAAGTGGGTCCAATCTGTATTCTCCTGTCAGAAAACATCTTCAATATCTCATGGACCAGTTTATGGTATGCAAGAGACTGTGAACTTGCTACATTAGCTTTACGAAGGTAACACAAGTTTCTTTGGATAAGGGTTATCTTGGAAATAGTGTCATAGCTTTTTCGTTTGGAGTGCGCCCCAGAATAATTTGCGCTTATGTTGCGTTCACACCGGCCCCAAGTCTGTGAGAACATAACCCTAATTCTCACTTGATTCATAACACCAGTAAACACTTTCCTGAGGAGTTTATAGTTTTGTTTCTTTAATAAAGAACAGTGCAATTTGTAATTTATGGTCCCATTTAAAGTCGAAGTGAACTTCTGGCCAGAACATGACGCTCGAGGCTTCATCACAGCAGCTCACAAACCCATGGGTGACATGAGGGTGGGTTGCCACTTGATTGGGCCACAGATGCTGTGCATGTGGTTAACTAAAGCAAAAGTCAGCATCTCATTGAAAGGACAGTTGTTGTTTCCAGTTAAGTGGTTTCGGGAGTGAGCAACGCTGAGGCTGTTTATCTTCCTCTGGGGGGTTTTGTAATCTCGGGTGAAATTTCGATCGGCTCTGGCTTTGTTTTAATGACATTCTGTGGATTGGAAAAAGCAAGCCTGCAACAGTTGCGTTTCCTCTTTTCTGACAGGCGCACAAGGCCCTGTCAATGCCTTCTCTGGGATTTTGAATTGTTGCTGTTTTTTTTTTTTTAATGTTTTGAGGCCTTTCATATAACTGTTACAGTAATTATCTGTCAGATTGTTTTAAGGGAAAATGGTGTTTGTGAGGATTGATTCTTGTATAATACTGTGAAAGCATGATGTTGTTGTCTCGTATTCTTACTCATTCTCACTGAGGTGCCTGGCCCTGGGTCAAACACCAGTGGTTTCAACTGGTGGGCATTGCTCTGGTTCACATACATATTTGGGAGGTCACATGGAGCTAACTGGGGAAGAAATGAGGAAAGAAAACAAGTTGTGCTCCTCATCTGTTACCATGGTAACAACTGTGAACACAACTTGTTAGGTTTAGGTACAAGAAGTCTTTAGTTTGGTTCAGAAAAAGTTTGTGTTTGGGTTAAAATATGCATTTGTCAACATTTAAGGGACTTTTGAAATGTTCTTGAGTAAAAAAAAACCTAAACATTTTTGACAGCGAATCCCTTGCTTATTGACCTATCTACCCACCTAGCCTCAAACATTTTGTGAGGTATTTCTTACTGTTTTTAATATGTTAACAGACTTCCTCCCCTGCCTGTCTACTATGGCTGGTCGAAGTCAACTGACATGAACTTGATTTACTGTTATTTCATTTACAGGAAAACCCTGATAAACCCCCACCCCAACCTGGAAAATGGTGTTCTTTGTTCAAGTTTGTCAGAAATGTAACTGTTTGCCAAAAGAAGACATTACAGACATGATGTAAACAACTACAGCTACAGAGCAGGAGCATCACACAGCAGAAGAAAAGAGAACAATGACAACGTTATAGTGGCTACACTTTTGTAACGTCTCCTCGAGCCCGTATTTTAGATGGCTGCTTGAACACCTTACAATGTCACACTGAAAAAGGTGTTGGAGATAAAAACGTAGGAGGACAAAATGACCACATTCACCTGCATTTATTATTCATTGACTTTTACATTATTGCTGACTGGGCCAAAGCAAATAAAGGCCTTTGTCCACTGCAGAATCATCTGAATTGGAGTGAACACTGATTGAGCCCATTCTCATTGCAGACAAAAGCCAAAATGTGGAAAGGGGAGTTTTACTCTCCTGTAATAATACATACATTTCTTACATTAACAGATGTTTTTCTCTGCCCCGAATTGACTGCCTAACTTATGCATTTATCAATTGTAATGAATGATTTCAGTGCAGATTTGTATCAGCGCAGTTCTGTGAGCTGGAATCCCCCTTGGCTGTATAATCTGACAAGGTCACCAAAAGGCTGCACAAAGGACGGCCACTCTTTTAATCAATTCACAGGTCTCACATTGTATTGATCCCAGGTTGCTAGACGAGTAAAAAACACAACTACACACCTTTCATGAAAAGTGGAATATATTCAGTATGAGACAAAATAGCTCCAACTACTCAAACTGCTAACATATTCCTGACTGCCACAGTGCTATGTTACATTGCTGCTAGCCTTTTAATTTCCCAATGAATATTTCATCTGCATTTCCCATCCCTCTCAGTCTGTATTATTTTGTCAAATGCAGGGTTGGATTTGTGTCTTCCTAGTAACAGGGGGAGGCTTCCACCGCTTGCAGCAAGGTTCTGGGGTCTGCCAGTGTAAGATTGAAGCTTTCTTTCTGCTTGGTGAGAGCTCGGGGAACAGGCGGGGAGCAGGGGGAGTGTGGGTGGCAGAGGGAGGACAAGATGGAGGGGAAGAAAATGGGTGGGTGGGTTGTATTTGCGGTGGAGTGCTGTAAATGAGAGACCCCCGGCGTTGTGCCTGAGGTTTCCATCTGTCGACAAGAGGTGTGCAACATACATTAAATGCTGATTGATAGGTGCACTCGAGTGCTCATAAACAACATCATCATGCTTGCAAAGTAACACACACACAGAGACTCTTTTTTTTCTTTTTTTTTTGGTTTGAGGCTGATGATGACAGAGTGGGGTGACACACAGGCTGACAGACAGGCTGATCCTCACAAGCTTTGCCTGATAGAGGAGACACTGTGTGCAGGGCTTTGCACATGTCAGTGTTTTGGTGTCTTTAAAGCAACCCTGGGTGTGAACTTAAATCCAGGCAGCCGAATGCAGACAGTACAGAGAATGTAGAGATAGCCTCAGCTCTATGTAGCTTAGGTTTCACAGCATATAAATCCAGTTTGTGGCAGAAGAGACATGATCAGTGCTCATTGCATCCCGCAATGCTGTCCGTGGTTCAGAGCTGTATTTATAAAATGAGTTTCAGTGTTTTAGAAAGCCTTAGCCAGCCAGTTTCAATTTTGTAAATGTTTTATCATGTAAGCCTCCCTCCCTCCCTCCCTCCCTCCCTCCCCCTTCCTTCCCCCACAACAACAGTGAGAAAAATCTATGAGTCTCTGTAGATGAAGAGGCATCTTATCCCTGTAGGAACCCTCACAACTAACATTCAGAGCCACTTTATTGTGTGGCAGTGACAATAAGAGCAGCGAATTAAGCCAGGAAGGCAACAGGGCATGGGTCCCAAATGCCGTAGCTTTGCCAGGGATAATAACAGCAGCAGAAGTAATATATTCATGCATGCATAGAATGGTCTGTTTCACCCCCAGCCAAAAGCACACTGGCACAACTCCCCAGCTCAATCGTTCAGTTCAACAGGCTCCCCGAGAGCCATGATGAACACAGCGGAGCGGAGTGGGGGTGTTGGGGGTGGGGGTGGGGGGCACTGCATGGCAACAGGCGGGCTTTGTATGACAGGTAATCATAAGTGTGGCTACATATGTAAACTATATATCCGTTTTGTAAGCATCACATTTGCCACCCTCAATGATTGTTTCATACGAACACAGAAGAGGTTCCTTTCAGAGCAAGAGCTTTAACAATTTCTTTTCTCAACATCCGAGCAGCGCCATGTGCACCCGGACAAGTCCCTCACCAATGATGTTAGCAGGCAGCAGCATTGAGTCAACCGGAATCATTGCAGAAGCATCGCGATTGTTTGCATTAATAGCCACCAAGGTTGAACAGCCACCTGCTGGACCTGCACTGACACAAAACTACACCATCAGAAACTGATTAATCAAGTGAGGCAAGTGCAATGATATGGAGCGCGCAGAAATACAGTTTGTACTTGTTCCCAATCAAGTAAAAATGACACATAAAGGAATAGCTTGACATTCTAGGGCATATGCTTCTCTGCCTGGAGTCACACTGTTCCCGTCTGTTCCCATCAATCTATTAAGCTGAGTTTTTCATATTAAATGGTATTTCATTTTTTTTGTACCATGTGCACCTGCTTGTGCTATTTCAATCCTGACACAGATAATGATAATGGATGGATTTGATGATATTGTTCATATCACTGGGTAGGAAGAGATTTTCAATTTTTCTCTTTAACTGAGAGGACAGCAGGAGCGCAAGAGATTAAGATAGTCAGTGCATCAGTTGAAAGCAAATAGAATATGTTCCGGGTATGGAGTGCTAGCATGTGGGGATGAATTACCTTCACTCACTCACTCACTCATTTTCTGCCACTTTATCCTCGACGTGATGGTCGTGGGGGCGCTAGTGCCAATCTCAGCTGACATAGGGTGAAAGGAGGGGTCAACTGGACCCTAACCCTAACCCAGGATAGACAATCGGCATGGACTCCCAATCATACCGCATGAAACTAAATGAAGTAAATTCTCCAAGTGCAAAGAGTTGCCCTATGGTTAAATGCCACAGCTAGATAATACACTTTTCAAAGATGACACACGAAGAAAACGCTAGCGGCGAAGACAACTTTTTTTTTTTGAATGAAGCCTAAGCTACAGTAAGCTAAAAAAAAAGCAACTTCATATTAGACAGATGTGTGTGTGTGTGTGTGTGTGTGCGTGCGTATGGGTGTGTGTGTCATCCCTCCTCAGTAAATGAGTGTGTTTCTCATAATGTCAAAATTAAGTTTCATTTTGAATAAGAATCACTTCCTGACATCAGTATCCAGGCAAATAACATCATTTCCTGGGGGAAACAAAGCCCTGATGAACAAGGGCTTATAAGAAAGCAACAGCAGCGTGCCAACTACCATCAGTGCAGGAACATCTGGGTTGTTAACATTAATAGTGATAACAACTTTGGCTGCACAGACAAAAGAACAACTCGTACACACTGAAAACTGCAACAGCAGAAACTGATTTGTTGCTCAGAGGGATATACTAATCGGAAAAGCTATCTTTCCAGCGAAACTGAAATGTGAACACCTGCTCTGGCTTTTTCGAAAAAGATAAATATTTCATGTCAGGACCAGCGGAAGTTACTTATGAAGCTGAATGGCCTGTTTTAATATGATAATGTGTTTCATTATGTGATGATCTGAACAGAATTTGCTTCCATAACAAAGCAGGAAGGCTATAAAAGACAGGGAGAGCCTTTCTGCCTCGTCTCCCTCATATACCTGCAGTCACAGTGTTGACAGTGACTGGAAGAAGACCTCACATCACTGCATCTTCCTCCTGTACACTAGAATTGATTTTAAGCTCCGCTTTCTTGTCCATAAAGCACTGACTGACTTTGCACCACGGTACATGTTAGATCAGCCTGAAAGGAATGAGCTCCTCAGGTCATCTGGCCTAGGTCATTGGGACCTTGAGGGTCAAATCAAAGCCCTGGTGGACGTGCCTTTTACTTTCTATGCTGCTGCTGCAGCCTTGAGTGAAGCGCTCACTCAGTCTTGTACATTTTTAAAACAGTCTCCAAACATCTGCTGTCACCTTTCAGGGGTTTTTTTTAAACTGTGTTGTTGCCACCGTGTGTCACGTTTCTTCTCTATCTTATTATTTCTCATCACGCCGACTTTCACTAATGAAATTAGCTGGATTTGAAATTTGCCTTCATTCGCACGCAGCATCAAAAATCACACTCCATCTTTGCAGCCTAACACCCCTCCATGTTGCCTGCTATTCAGGATGACTAATAATGAAAAGGGTGTTATTTTGATGATATTTTTTTTTATTTATTTATTTTTTGAAGACACTGCTTGCATAGATTGGCATTTTTATTCAAAAATACATTCAGTTGTGGGCAACAAATGAACTTTCTAAAGAGATACGACATAATGAGTGAAAGGCATTAATGTACACACATCTTTAAAGTGCACTTATCACACTGAGATGAGCTGAACAAAAGAAAAATACATTAAGGTAAACTAAGATTATATTTTTACTCATCAGCACTTTAGCAGAAACAATCATGGACACAAAAACTAGGGATGATTTAATACCAATGACTGATATCACAACCTTGAATATCCTCAAACATCGAT
The DNA here is from genome assembly GCF_958295425.1 of Solea solea. Taxonomy (NCBI): domain Eukaryota; kingdom Metazoa; phylum Chordata; class Actinopteri; order Pleuronectiformes; family Soleidae; genus Solea; species Solea solea. The sequence goes on from NC_081143.1 coordinate 10,001,361, forward strand.
ATTTGATAGATTGAATACTTTTATGCAACTGCACTCACTATGTTTTGCCCTTTTTCCTTTTTTTGTTTTTTATTAATCTCAAAGTAGACGAGCTCACATGATCTCTGCTGTGTAGCAGACCGGTGCATTCCTCCCTGAACAGTCTGGTCAAATGACATTAGTGACGCACGTTTCTCTTGACAGCCTGTGCTTAGTGAGGCATCTTTGTGATATTTAGGGTTTTCTTGACCGTATCGGATTAATGATTTTGTATTCCCAATTGCATTTGAACACTGCATAAGCGATGATGCCGTGTTTCTGATGATTCTTTTTTTTTTTTCTTTGTCTTTTTACATTTCCATTGTATGGTGGCATAACATGATGCATTAAAACTACACTTCACCATCTGATCCGGAACCAGTGAGACTTTTTTAATCTCTTTATGATGAAAGAGAGGAAATGAATAGTAGGTGTAGGAACATTGCTTCAAGGAACATTCATTATCAGATCTGCATACACACACACACACACAGACACACACACAAGAAAAACACAGAATTTCACCCTCAAAACTAAGAACAAAGATGAGACTGTGATAAGTCAAAGCAAAACATATTAGGAGCAGGCTGATATCAAAAAGAATACAGAATAGGTTTTGTTTTGAAGCAAATCAGAACAGATGTAGAAGACAAGGGTTGTTGGATGCTGCTTATTGATGCTCTGTGATAAATGCCACATGCTTTTGACACACAGTGTCCATAGTTACCATGTCGGGCTGAGGCAAGCAGTTGAAGTGTGTTTTTAATCCGTATACACAAGTCTTACAACATATAAACATACCCTTGTTGACACATGTAACATTTGAGCGTGTGCATATGTGGGAATGGATGGTGAAATCCCCTTTCCAAGGGAACTCCAAAGGCGGCCGCTCTTTCGCAAGGTTGCATCAGTGTTGCGCTGCAATTCCGAGCCCTCTGTGCTCGCTGGGAAAACAATAGCTTATCTACTCCCCTACTTGTCCGCATCTGACAACATCAGCATTCAAGTCCTCTTTAGCACCCAGACAGCGATGAGCTACTTAGCAGCGCAAGCCCATAGGATTAACTGCTGATCTACTCATTCACTTTAAGCACTGCAAACAGCCGACTTGACGATAGCGAGGTTTTAAAGTTGGAGGTGAGGCACTTATCTCCAGATGAGCCTCTTGATGTCTCATCTTTCACTTTGTAAACTTTCACTGCAGTGTGGGTGATAAAAAAAAAAACAGTGCACAATGACTGCGGGGATGACTCCGGTGGCCTCTCTGTGGGAAGAAAAGATATTCTCTGAGTGCATCCAAAGCAATAGCATGCAAATGAATTCAGCAGCTTTTTTGTCTTGCGGAGGCCCTTAAGGCGGAAAGTCTGGTTGCCGTATGGGGTGGTGCTGTCAGGACATTGAGGTGCACTGGAGCGTGTTAGTGACGGAAAAAGCAGGAGGAGGATTTTATTTTGATGTATTTCGGGTTAAATGAGAGGAAATTATTCAGAGGTGTATGAACCTATAACCATCAATGGAGGGTATTGAGTTTTATTGCATGGTTTACTATTATTGTTTGAGATTCATTGAGTTTAGGGCACAAGCTGCAGCTTTGATTTACTGCTTAAGCACTGACTAGATTGCTCATTCTCTGTTGTAAGAATTCAATGGATTCTTATTTGGATGGTTGCTTCTCAAAAAAAAAAAAAAAGAGATGAAGTTGACATGATTTGTGTGAGCTGTGATGGAAGGGGACCATCCCTTCATCAAAGCTCCTCATTAAACACCTCAAAAGCCCAGTCTTCACATTGAAAACACAAGACAGAAGTCAGAATGATCTTCTCTCATTATTGTCAAGACATAAATCGAAAGCAAACCTGCATCACATCATGCTCCAGCTGGTACCAATATCCAGCTGCCCTGAGGAGTAGCGTGTTATTGGGGGAAAACAATGACAAAGTCGGCAACCTCTGCAGCAGTACTGTCTGTGTTTGTGAGTCCATGTGATACAGACCATTCAGGAAGTCCCATGACCCTTTTACTACAACAACACCCCTAGTGAAATTCTTTCTGTGGCTCTCACAGCCTCCCACTCAACCACACACGTACAGGAACACACCAAATCACTGCCAGTCTCACTTTTTCTCAATATGTCCTGGGGAGAAATAAACACATGGCTCAGAATTTCTTTCTTCTGCCAAAAAGATGCATGGCTGCTATATTTAGAAAATGGCCATATTCTCAAAGCTGGCGGATTCTTTTTCTTTCATTTTTTTTTTTTTTTTAATGGAAAAGAAAGATTAATAACTTTAAAAGACAATCACTTCCTACCCAGGAGTGCGAGCAAAATCCTCAACCTGTTTTTTCTTGTTTTATTGAATAATTTTTTGCCCTCGAGAAAAAAAAAAAAGGCGCAGTATAATGGAAGCACTTTAGAATACCAACTGCTAATTCAACAAACTTAGTCTTAAAGTTTCTGTCTGCCTGAGCATATTTTTTAGCCTCAATGCTTCATGTGGCATGAATATATTAAATAGTAACTGTAGATTTACACTGCGTGACATGTAGCCAATTAATCTGAAATATTTAGAGGAAAATGTTCCCAGTGAAGGTGGTGCTAATTAGCACCAACACTATACCCAAACAGCTCTCGCCATGAGTTCAACAACCTCTCTGATATTCCTTTTGTTGAGCGGTTCATTGCATCAATCGAACCACTCTTGCAGAGCTGTGTTTGTGGAAAACGAACACTTCCCTCAGTGGAACAAATTAGCTCCATTAGGCGTATGAGAAAAGGGAGAATCTCAATTTCACTGTGTGAAGTCAAGCAGCTAAATACAGCGCTCTGTGATGCCTGAAAAGGTTTGGAACAATCTTTTGACCACTGTGCCCAAACTGATTTGTGTAGCAATAATTAAACGTTCATTCATTTACTTTTTCCTGTTCAGCTACGAGGGATTTTCCACCCGCGTCTATTTAAAGATCCACAGGAAGTAGCGTACCCTAGAGTTCACCCCCACACTGAGGTCTCATGGGACTTAGAGTTCATGAGAACCAGAGGAGTTTTTTTTTTCCGACTCCCATTTTGTGCATGTCTTCACATCCGCCACTGCACTCGTTCTCCCCACTTGATCATTTTCACCCACCAGCACTATAACCACATTTTTCCTCATCCTCAGCCTCGATCTCACTTCCAACACCTCACTCTCTTCACCCCGCACTGAGTCTCTCTCTCTCCGAACATCTCAGCGACACCACTTACAGATTTAACGACCTTCCATCACTATTTTCTAGCCTCGTCCCCCTTTCGTTCGCTTGAATTCTCCTGAATCAGCTTAATTGCTATCCTTCACCTCCATCTGCATGTTTGCAGCTCTATCCCCCGGTCTTCATCATGTTTCACGAGTCTGTTCAGTTATCACACTCTTCCCAAAACAGCTACGCAACACTGGCACCCACACACGCATGCGCATCAATCCTTTAAAGAAATCTACATGGGCTTGCATTCATTTTGGACAGCCTAACCAAAATGTTATCCCTAACCTTAACCATAACCAGGTATTATCTAACCTTAACCTATAATTCAAATATTAGCTCTATTATGCAGTTCCTCAGAAACGAGTTTCGGCCTCGTTAGGACCATGTTTCGGTCTCCGTGAGGACTACTGGTCCTGAAAAGCTCAGTGTTTTAACAAATACAAGTCTACACAAGTATACGTACACACTCTTAACCCCATTCAGTGGCAAAAAAAAAAAAAAAAATCATTAGAGAGAACGCAAGGTCTGATCGAGCGCAACAAAATGTGTTTTGGCAGTGATGAAAATTCTCTTTGCTGCACAAAATTGTACGTATGGCCGTCAGCCACAGACATTCTCATCTTTACAACTTGGGACAGTCCTTCACATTTTTATTTCGTTAGCGAATTAAAACCATTCACTTATGTTGAGTTTGAACGAGGGACCAAAGATAAAATCGTAACGAGTAACATCGTCTCTGATGTTACTCGTTCCTCCAGTGTGGTTTGTTTACGACATCACATTTCACGCCAGGGTGACACAGGGGTGAAAGAGAAGAGAAACAAAACAAGACAAAAAAAAAAACACCACAGGGCAAATCCACCGCTTACAATGGGAATAGTGTTAATCGCCTCTTTTTAGCGGGCTCACTCAGGTTCACGAATGTCGGGCATTAGTGTGAAAGAGGCTTCATTTGGCACATGTGTGACCCCTCATGATCCCACAAACCCCTGACCCTCTCTTCCTGCAAGTCTGGGCCCTATTATAAAAATGAGCACTGATTGGAAAGCTAACAGTAGCCAGGATTCTACTCTGAAACGAGGAAATTCTGCTTCTCCCTCCTTCTCTTTTGTCTCTGCTCTGCTCTCTCTCTCTCTCTCTCTCGCTCTTTCCCTCTCACCGAGTCAAATGAAATAACTAGGACAATCGAGATGGCTGATTGGAGTGAAGGATATTGGAAATGTGTCTGCGGTTTCACAAATTGCTGACCTAATACAAGGGAGTGGATCCGTTCTTGTTTTGTAGGTCAGTACTGCAGCAAACGTCGATAAGAGTGTGTGCTCTTCAGATTAGCTGCATTACATTATGCCTGACCTTAAAACAAAGCGAGTGCACATCCTATGAGCTGCTTGAGCTTGAAGAACATAAATTCATTTTTTTTTTTTTTTTTTTGTCTTTGGCAAATTGATAGAATTAGTTCCAAATATTTGTCAGGGTGCCGTATCGCTGTGGAGATTGTTCCATGGCTTTTATGTTACTGTGTTCGTGCATTGTTCACACCCTTCCCCTCTGAGCGCTCCGCCAGCACAGCTGCTAGCCAGTTGTTCACTTCTGTTCACACTGGCAAGCTCGTCTCTATTCATGTGTAACCCCTACCAGCCAGGGAGTCTCGGTGGTTAAGCATATGTGTGTTTGTGTAGTGTTTATAACTCGGGTGTTTTACTTAACTCGCACATACGGGCGCCCGCGCGCGCACGTGAAACACAGATGCCCTGTTCTTACTCTTGTTTCCCTATGTAAGCAGGTCTCGGCCAAACATGCCGTAACACTGGACCGTGCCCAGACACAAAGCTCTGTGCAGAAAGGCCCAACAGCTGCACTCAATTACATTAACTATCACGGGCAGAAAACACACTCTCTCTGCAGCCACTGGCTCCAGCTATAATCAACGACTTATTCAATAAGCTCAAAAAAATGCAGCTCTCTGCTTTCTCTGTTGCTCTCCCCCCTCCCCTCCTCCCTATGTATAATAAACCATCACACACCCACACACTCAAATGCTTCACTGAGGGCATTTGTCTCCGGCCAAGCTTCCTGTTAAGGGTCAAAGCGGAGCTCTTAGAGAAATAGCCCTTTACCTGAGCTGTAAAGTGTGTAAGTGTAGTTGCGGGAGATGAAGCAGGCGTTAGTGGGAAAGCTGCTCAAGCATGTATAAACATTCTCATGGACAGGAATGTCACACATTTCTCACACACACACACACACACACACACTTTAAGGGGAGTTAACATGTAATCCATTGGGATGTGAGAAACCGAGAGCACGGTGAGAGAGGGAGGTTTTGAAGTTCTTATTCATCACAGCTCTCAGGATAAGAAGAAGTGCTGATCTTGGATGTTTTACCAAGTCTCCCACCCCCCTCCGAGGCATTCACTGGGTTTACAAGATAGTTTTTTTGTTAATCATGACGTATTAAGTTAGAAATGCTGAAGGGAGATGTCAAAACTTGATAAAATTCCTCAAGGTTGCAGAAAAAGTCTGGCATAGTGTTGCTTGGCTTATGGAGTATTTTCTTAACAGTAACACATGGGGTATTAATAATAATGCAGATTCTGTGAAATAGTGGTTGCACGTTATTTATTTGTTGCATTAAATATGTATTGTTGTCGTCTTTGTAAGACGAATTGTACTGTGGAGGAAGACTGACTGGCACTGTTGGTCTGTAACAGCTTGCACTGTGCTAATCCGCTCTTAAAAGATTACTCTGTCTTCTTATTTTTCATAGTACTGTACGCTCAGGTGGCATATTTGGTTGCTTTCTATGCAGATCCCAAAGAAACTTCATGTCATTTATTAATTCATGCCTCTGTTCCTTCACCTCTTGACTCCCGTGCTTTTGCACGTTTTCCTTCCTCACTGCAGGTTATGATCTATACACATTCAGGATCCCCTTATTCAATCAAGTGCACGGCCAAAAAAAGAAAATCATTCCTCCAAGATAACAAATGGGGAGTCGTGATGCTGGAGCTTGTTTTATTTATCTTGGAAGACTCAAACTAACTTTCTTCTTTATTTTTTCTTGTAGTGCCAACATTCCCTCAGCAGTGGTCATTAATTTCAGAGCGGATGATAAAAGCCATAAATCAATGTGGGTCAGCACTCACAAAGTTTTTTTATCACCTATTTTCAAGGGACACATGGGCAGTCAGCTGGTGTAGCCACTTCTGTTATCTCTTGGACGGGGGATTTGAGGACTATGTGAGCTACTTTAATACATTCAGTGACCTACAACCTAGGTTCTTAAACTGGTGCTGGTAAGTACAAGTAAACAGCACGCTTTAGAGCGCTTGAAGGGATATGAAAAATGGTTGCTATGTATACCAGAGCATGCAAACAGAGTGGACTTGAACGGCCTTTGAAACATTTTTATCTCTCCCTCTCTCCATTTAAGTCTAATTTAGCTCAGCGCTAGTCGGACATATATGTGCGGACGACAAAGAAGAGACCGTCATGTTCTTTCAGACCCCCTTCTCAGCATCCTATGCATTCATTTCTTTCTTGTCACAACCACGATATTAAAAGTGTTCACCAGAATAGTTCTTTTTTTATTAAAAACGTGCTTCATTTTGAGCTCCTCACCTCCTCTTCCTCTCTCTCTCTCTGCCTTTGCACAGACCCACACACAAACACACAAACACCAGCACACTGACAGCGGATGCATCTGCATTGTCAGCCTCGTTAGAGATGTCATTTTGTTCTCAACAGACATGATGTCAGTGCGTAGTAATAGTGAGGCCAAATGCAATTTCACTCTCATGTGATCACCGGAGACGCGTCCAGGATGTGTTTTTGATTTGAGTGTGTGATACTGCTGAGTGTCTTAATCTCAATGTGTCTTAATTTGGTTTTAATTTAATCTTGTGAGCAGAGTTATCGTAAAGTTATTATCATGTCGGTTTAGCAGTGCTGTCAAGCGATTAAAATCATTAATATCATAGATAACTCACGATTAATCGCAACTCATTGCACATTTTTATCTATTCTTAATGTCCCTTGATTTCTTTTTGTACCATTATTTTTTCAAATTTTATTCAACATAGAAAAGGCTTGCTTTGTGCAAATGTTTTTTGCATTATTTGTTTATATTCCTCTTATTGTGAGAGCCGCACAGTAATAAGAGAGGCTGTGAATAAAGTGCACAGACGGCGTCCCGTGGTATAATGTGTTGTTGCCGTAATGAGCTAATCCAAGCTAAAGAAGCTAGCGGTCTTCAGTGGTCTCCTTACTACGGTTCGGGGGTCTGCACGCCTGGTTGGTTACATTGCATACATCATTACTTGGATTTGGGGAGTGAGTCCAAAAATGATCCAGGCTGTGTTGGCTACGGAGAACCCACTTGGAGACAGGAAGCGCATAGCGCTCGCCATCCACTCATAACGCAACGTTAGCCTACTACTCTTTGGCCGGCTTGCGGGCCTTGTGTTCCGTTTGCGGTCTAGCTAGATCCGGTGTGGTGTTGTAGTTTTTCTAACGTTACTAGATTTTGCAACAGCATGTAAAAAAAACTACAAAGTTTGCTATAGGCCAAAAAGAACGTTAACATTTTTTTAGCACCGTTAAAATGGGTTTGCGTTAACGCCGTTAATGATACCTTTAACTGACAGCACTACGGTTTAGTGTTTCACGCTTGCATTGCAATTTGCCCTAGTATATACATTATTCTATACTTTGAGGGAAGTGCAAGTACTGGCAAACCTCCTCACACAACCTCAAGCCCTCGTCTGTGTCTATTTTTTGACCACAACAACAGCGTGCCACCAACTGGACTGGGAAATGTTGCACGACAGGGAGCCAGCACAGTCGGTGCATACGGACTGCCAATGTGGAGATGCTCGCGTTCATCCACAAAGGCTCTGCACTCACTTCATGTCACACAGACCATGGGAAATTGGTCAACAAACGCCACCAAATTGGAAACACTCCAGTGAATTAAGTTCATTCATTTTCCTTCTTCAATCAGGCTTGCACACCTTCACAAGCACAACAGGTCCTTGTTGAGAGTTAAATGTTGGAAAGAAATGGACAATTTAAATGATATTATGATATTTGATAATGAACAACGTGTGGATTGATAATGATTGTAATGCGGCTCTACATTACGATATATAATCCATAGATAGGCTTTGAGCTCAGAGGCCATGACTGAAAACGGAGTAGAAAGAAAAGACGAATCAACCATACAACTATATTTAGGAAATTATTCATATTGTTATTAATAGAAGAAGGTTGCCAACATTTGCTACAGTTGGATGAAAAATTCTCACACATCCACAGAAATAAACTTGCCCACTACTTTTCCTTCACACAAAACTGGACGTTTCAAGCTTTACTGACTGAATCTGTCACTGAAGCTCACACATGGGGGCCACTCACTAATTACCATCCCCTGTGAGTCCAATTATCTGCACCTGTTGTGTGCTGCGTCCAGCTCCATGAGGCCGATGCCAAATTCTACCCACCGCCCTCCCTATAAACACCAACATCACCATCCTCACCAGCAGCGCCGTCGAGTCTTTACTGTAAGTGGGTTTGCAGTCGTGACTGTGTGGTGATGGCTATTATAATAATAATCATTTCTGCTGAGAATTAAACCTGACGGAGAGTATCAACCAATAACATCGTTCTTTTTGCCCTGAAAGTAGTCTCTAATGATTGATTTTATACTTTGCAGCAACTCAGCTGTTCCGTAAACAGATGGATAGAAATTGAGCTGTTTAAGAAGAAAAAAAAGAGAAAAATCAAGGACTTACTCAGTCCTGCAGCACATTCACAGCAGTTCTATGTTGTATTCATCGTAGACGTTGATTCATTGATTACATGATTCACCCGCATCGGCATTCAAACGCTGTATTACATACATGGTATTCATTCATAGTTTGAGCTCAGAACCGTAGAATGAAAACACTGAAATATTTATGAAAATGAAATGATGTTAGATTTTTTTTTCTCACTCTCGCTCTCTGCAATAAATAGAGTTAATTTCCTTGAACAACATGTCGTGATAATTTATCACATTGGCTTTACTATGATAGCCATGTCAGGGTGCTCAAGTTTAACAGCCACGTGTTTATTATGAAAGCAAATGCACAGAGAGACAGAGGAGGGACAGGAGAGAGAGAGGAAGAGAGAGACGTTGTTAATGATGTGGATGACGATAAATAAGTGCTGGCTATGGCATCTGCACTGACACTTTAACCGAAGACATCAATTATTCATCCAAGTAAAGAGAGGTCAGGGAGTGTGTGCGCGTGTGGACAGTGTGTGTGTGTGAACGTGTGCATGCTACGGGAAATGTGACTCTTCAGCACAGTGATGATTAGGTGTGCCCTCTCTCCTGTCACACACTGCGGTGTCCAGCTGTCCTTAACCCCGGCTGCCCAGCTGTGTGACAGAGCTGTGGGTCCAGCCTCATTCAAATCTCCATTAGATTTTTTTTTTTTTTTTTTTTTTATCAAAAGTTTCACTGCTCCTATTTTCAGAAAAAGAAAAAAAAAAAACTTCTCAGGGAATTGTTTAATGTAAGGGGAAATGGAAATACGCTCTGAGTGCTCGAGATAAGGGTTTTAATTTGCTACTGTAAATTGAAGCTATTTGTCTTCAAACCCCAGCTTCTGTTTCAACTCACTCATTATCTCAGATAGAAATATATTGTTCGAATTAGCACAGATGTGGAAGCACGCAGTGGCGATTCTATGCCGGGTTTTTTTTCACTTCACAAGGCATGAAAGTGAATTTGGCAAAGCCCACTGTATTTGGAATGCCCAGAAAGCAACCAAGACTATTCCTTTTCTTGCCATTTATTTACACATCTCCTCTCTTGCAGCTCCCCCTTTGTCACTTCTTTCTGTTCCACTAACTTCATCTCATCACAGTTCTCTTCCCATCCTTGCTCCCACCATCCCTCCCACACATTCCCACAACCCTTAAGTGCTGGTCACAGTCACCCAAACCGCAAACTGTCGATTCCCAAAATGCTTTTGTCCGGTGGCCAGGCCATTATGAACCAGTGACCAAACATAGAATACCACGATCCACAGCTTAGTTCTATTTCAAACAGCTCATGTAACAAGACAAACATTGTGCTTCATGGATGTCAAATGGTGGGAAAGAACCTTTGATACAAATCTAATTGCACACACACACACACACACACACACTGGTCTTATTGAACAAAAATCAGCCATCCCTATCTTATCCCGTATCTTGGCACTGTAATGGCCTCCATATGTGTCTTGGTCACCACACAGTTACACCAATATACACACTTACACACAAGTAGGCAAATTCACAGAGTCTCAGACCTCCTCACGGGGATAGAAAAACAAACACAGCCTAAAAACGAGCCTCCTCACATCCCCCTCCACCTTACGTTTCTCGCATCCGTTTCCTTTACATAAAGGGCAAAGAACGCTGCCTCCCAGAAGAATTAGGGGGAAGTGTTTAAACAAGACAAATTTATGGCGCCGTGCAGGCTGCCGTGTCGTTTTATCGAGGGGGAGTCGTTTGACTGTAACACGGCTGCATGAATGTCCCATTGATCAGGGTGTTGCTGCTCATTTCTCACTTGGACAAGTCGGAGCGACAGAGTGTAGCAAGGCAGCGAGGAGGAACGGCCAAATAAATGTCAAACTGACCGAGTGTTAATCGTTTACAAGTGTGTGGCTGCGAAGCCAAACAAAGATCAGTGTTGAGATGTTAATTGATTCCTGTGGAATTCTATCGTTCATTGTAAATCAGGGTCGCTGAGCAATTTTGTACACTTTTCTGGTTCTCACATGTGTCCATCAAGTAACGGAGATGATGCTTTCCGTTACACACTCCATCTGCATATCACGATAAAGGGTCAACAGAGGCTGGAGCTAATACCAGCACGGGGGCCTCAGGCAGCAACATCCATATTCACACATTTTGTGTAAGCGAGTCCTCTGAAAGCCAGAGAGAAACGACACATTTCACCCAGAGAAGAGCTAACAAACTCCTACCAGTGCTACCCACATAGCACTTCAATTATTTGACTCTTCCTTGACAGCATGTCCAAGACCTTACATTGATGTGCTACATCTGACAGAGAGGTTACACTGTTTTTCTCACTTCTGAAGGTAAAAAGTCCGCCAACATATACTTCAAAATAAATTATTTGTTAATACCAACTAAAAAATTCAGCTCTGCCTCAACCTCTCCGGTTTATTGCAGCTCAGGCATCTGCAAGGATTTGGTTAAGGTTAGGAGAGGAATGACTTTTTTTGTAAAAAAAGCAAACCAATGCATAAGCATAAAAGAAGACAAGACACAAACTATGCACTTGACTACAAAAGTAACTTGTGAAATTGCTCTGTATTTAAATAACACTTTTCTAGTCTGGATGCCCACTCAAAGCTGCTTAACAGTTGCCATTCACCCGTTCACACCCGTTTGATACAGCACATCTGTGTGCAGCACATGTTCTATCAATCATCGTGGGGTTAAGTGTCTTGCCCAAGGACACATCGGCACGCGGACTACCCCACAACCTTTGATTTGAAAGACGACTCGCTCTGCCACTGAGCTACCGTCGCCCCACTTGTCACGTGATGATAATTGTGACTTTCTCTTGACATCGTTTCAAATGCATCATATTTTATACACATTTCTTTAGAGAGACTTGGGGACATGAGTTACTGTGTTTCTTTCATTTCATGAGCAAAATATTTTAAGTCCCAATTCCTGCACTCATCCTCAGTCCAGCACACAGGGTTGGAGTTCATAAATGCATAAATATCATGGTGGAAAAAAAAAAAGAACATCAGATAAACAATGAATTCCTGGAGAATGTAGTGTTGAGCAAGTAGTTGTTCGGCAAGCCTTGCCAAAAGTCCAGACTGACCTCCTCAATAAAACTCTATTCATTAAACATAGCCTGGAAACCAGCACGGTCTACAAGCTCATATTTGTGTGCTCTTGAATACAGGGTTTGCCCTCCTTCCATTCTGACTGATTTCCATCTTACAAGTTGCCAAGGAAATGTAAAACTTTCAGAAGGTTATTCTCAAGCAGACAGAAAACAGATGCTGTCATTTTTTTTCTGGGGGAAAAAAGGCTGTCCCTGAATGTGACTGTGAATGTCACATAATATGTAAGAAAGCAGGAGTTTGGAAGTGTTTTATTGTCCTGCTGTCCCTCTGCTCTGCTGACATTTCGTTTTCATTCAAACTCGGGGGGGAATGCTTTATTTTCTCCTAAGCAGGCACAGCTTCCATTAAACACACTGATAAATCAGCGGCAGTTACAGCAGCCTTTATATAACCCTGCCGTTAAAGAGAATCTTTGCATTTGCACTCAAATTTTCAAAATAACCCCTAATTTATATAACAGCCCTGCATTCTCCTCAGTTATGCAAGAAAGAGATTGGAGAACGGTGGAGAAAGTGCTGAACAAAGCTGAAATGTCTGAAGAAAAGGAGAGAGAGGAGGACTTGGGAATAGATGAAAGGAATCATTTTTCACAAGCTTTAGAACCAACCAGATGATGAACCCTGAATGCACTCTCTCGAGCTGACATCGGCTCTCCACCCATTGTCTGGCCCAACAGAGCTCAGTCCTACTGCTCACACAAAGCTCATCCCCACCCTTCACTGACAAGCCATTCAGTTGGGAAAACGCAACATTGATGGGCTCTGACTAGCAGCATTTTGTAGCCCGTCCATTTTTCAATAGGCCCTCGCTCTCCCAGACTCATGGCAGCACTTTGTAATGGAAATCTGTTACGGGGCAAAACAGCACAGAAACACTGTTCCCTGCCTTCATCTGTCGCAATGATTTTATGGTTTGGGTGAAGACAGAGCGCGAGTGTGTGTGTGTGTGTGTGTGTGTGTGTGTGTGTGTGTGTGTGTGTGCTGAGGGATGGCTGGGTGAATGTGTGTGTTAGATATTTTATGACCGGGGCTATTCCACAGGCCCATGGGTTAGAGTTCCATTTGACCGAGCAGCCCATGAATTGTTCCTGTAGCAGGCTGGTTAGCAGAGCCTTGGCCACAGGGAGCCAAGGCTATTCAACACCGTGTGTGTGCTTGGCATTGCATATGTGTGTGTGTGTAAAAGTGACACACACATTTAAGCTGTCCACAGATATGGCAATTGGGAGTTACTGCCATTGATTTGAATGGGAGTAGCTGCATTTTGTGCCTCCCTTCAGAAGCTTAAAGGATTAATAAGGCAGCAAGGACTTGTCCAGTGTCATTTCTCATATCCCTCTGAGATGAACGGGGATGATGGAGGAGGCATAACAGAGTGAGATGGATGTGGAGGAAAGGAAATTGTTATGAGAAAAGCCTGTGGAATGAAAAAAAGAAAAAAACCGAGGAGCAGAACAGGCGTAGAGGAAGGGCTTAGCAGAATTACGATATAATTAAGAGATGAAAAGTTTTATCTCCAGGTCTCAGTTAAATAGTTATTTGGATGAAAACCAAGAGTGCGACCATCTCAGCATTAGAATCAAACTTAAATATACATGCACACACACTAGTTGATGTAATCAGTCTTAAAACTGGACATGAACGAACAATGAATTCCCCATAAATAGCATTTTGTAATGAACCTCTTGAGAGTCGGCGCATGTGGCAAATGTAGTTCGCCCTGATTTGCCTCATGCATACATCTGCCTCAGTGGCAATTAATGTACAAGCGGCAGAAAGCATTTAGAAGGATGTAGTTAGAGTAGGTGACAAGAAAAAATGGAAGCGGTGTGAGAGGAAGTGGAAATAAAAAGGACAGAAGCACGCAGAGGAAGGGAGAAATATCACTATGAGACTTGCACTACTCCGAGACTTTGCTCCATAAAGGAAAATGCACACAGCATCATTCTTCCGCTATAGAGGGAACAGAAATTGAAAAGGGCAAATCTGAGTTCGTGCACCTTGGTAAGACTAGCCACTGGCGACAGTCTATCTCCAAGTCAGTGCTGCTGAAAAGGGCACGGTGAAAATACTCCAGCTCTCAGCATAAAAGGAGCTGACACATATACCAATCCAGTTGGTGTGCAGGCAAATTCCTACTGCAAAGGATTTGCTTAGAATTTAAACGTGATTAAAGAAAACCATTACACTCACTTTATAGCAATCAAGTGATGTTTAATAATTTGCAGTCAGGGTCTTAATACATCTCAGCTATCATATTCCAAACTATTCCACAATTTACTATTTGAGAGCTCAAGTCTTGTGTTTTTAAATGAAGCTATTAGGCTTTTAATTCACTCATTAAAGTAAAGTTTGTTTTTTTGAGAACAGCTTCAAGTATTCTTCATGTTTGGGTTTAATCGCTGATGAGCTATAGGCCTAATGAAAATGCCATAATTGCAATTAGCAACCACTTCATTTACCAGCCCCTGTCTTTATCTGTACATTGCAACAGGTCCATAATGAATGATGAGTGAGTGTGATGAGCCACTGTCTGACAGCACTGCAGTAAAAACCTTCATGCTTTGGACTATTCTTCAAGTTGTTAATAGAGAAAGAGCAGATTTAATTGCACAGCAATCGCAGTATCTTACGCTATTTAATATACTTTGTTAGAACTGACTATCCAGCGATTCAGTTAAATTGAAATTCTAAATGGAGGCTGATGCTTCAGTATTTCAGTCTGGCAAAAAAAAAAAAATCTCTGACAAACTGGTGCTTTTTTTTTTTTTTTACCCCCATTACAATTGCTCACTGTGTCTGGCATTGATTTTGGTTTTAGTGCCTCACAAGGCTGATAATCAAACTGAAATGCCATTTTCTTTCACTTCATCCATTCACTCAGACATAATGATTGTATTAGCCTGATTTCTTATTGGGAGACAGTGGGTTTTCAGTGAGAAACATGGACATACAGGCACAATGGTTTGTGACTCAAGGTGCACAACCTGGAGCCAGTGATTATGAATGTGCGGGTTTAAGTAAATAGCAATTGAACCAATTGAAGTAGATTGGTTCACATAACATAGATTGTTGCAGTCGCCCCATAGGGTTACATTTGTAGCCAAATTGAAGTCCTGCACCAATTTTAAACATCTTTGTCATCACTTCCATTTACAAACATTGGATCCAAGTGGGGCCCCCACCCAACCACAGGATTAGCCATAATTTATGCAATCTGGTGATATTTCCTATATGCTGCAGGACCCTGAAAGGTGGTGGGTGGCGTGAGGAGTTGGGATTAGATCTTTGTTATATGGTGAGGCAGCTCACACTGTTCCCCTGTGTTTGTGTTAAACTGTGTAAATGTTTTGTCACGCTCTGCAATCGAGGCTCTGATGTCACTTTGACGTCCGCTGACAGGAGAGCAAACCCAAGGCTTAGGATGGAAATTGCATCACATTACGTTTGGTGTGCCTCGTCTGTTCATCCTGTGCAGCAGATGATACTTCGTTAACCACCTTCTGACAAGTGAAATGCTACCTCATTTCCATCTATATTTTGTGGCAATATATTATGTTGAAAATATTACATTAATATCCACGGTGAATGAGCCTCTGTAAATAGTTGACATAAACTACATGTTGGGAGATTGCCGTCTTTTTAAATGATGCTGCAGTGCATTTGCCTGTGAATAAAGTAAATTACTTTGTGCACAGTCTCAGGTCCTTTTACATAAATATTTAAGGTCTGCGACTTCTCCACTTGTGTCACAGAGGAGCAGTGATACTTTACTTGGGTTTAAGCACCAAAACATTTGGCAAAGGGTAATACAGTTCTGTTTAACTTTTAATTTATCGTGGCGTTGATGTGATTAGGAAGGGTGCAAGGCCATGTGTAGACTAGGAAAGCTCCTCAGGGAGTCTAGACACTAGCGGTGCTTAATTGGAAGAGACATGTAGAGGATCTGGAGGATGAGGATGATGATGACTCTGCATGGCTTGATCTGGGCAGTGATATGGAGTCTGGAGGTGAGAGTCAAAGGGAATGTAAAATGGCAGCGGACTTAGGAAGAAGGAATGGATTTTAAGTTTGTGATATCAATGGCAATTAGCTGATTGAGACTGTGTTGAAATCTGATGGGATTACCAAAGACGCTGGGTATCAGATGATTAGAATAGGGAGGCGGAGTCAGATGTTTTTAGTTATTCATGATGTAACATATATGTATGCCTCATCCTCCAGGCTCTGCCAGTCAATAATATACTATACAATAATATATGACTGAGGGAGTGTATGCAGCAGCAGCAGCAGCAGCACATGGGCAGGTGAGGGTAAGAAGTGTTTATCCTGACAAACTGCTGAGCAGCTACATTTTCTGAGCAGTAGAATTAACTTCTGCAAGTTTTCGTGGAACCAAGTGCAATGCTGCCGTTGCCAATATTTGTCTTGACATACAAAAAAAAAAAAAAGAACACTTCTCGTGTGCACCGCGGGAATATCACTGGGTGACACAAGCTCTAAACTCCATTATACCGAGAATGCAATGTTCCTGAATGGAACAGACACAATTAAAAGTCATGCTCATTTAAAAGACGTTGTTTGAGGAGCATCAAAATCCCACCCCAAAAAATAGTCATGGTTTTAATGTTTAATAATACTTCCTATTTAATATAAAACACATTAATGAAATGTGTCAATTCATATGCTCCACAAACACTCATCAAAACAGATAACCGAGAGGAAGCGGTGGAGAGCACAAGCGAGCTCGCTGGAGCTGCAGCGGAGAACAAAGCAACGTCATTATCAATATTAAAGTTTCACTGTTCAATATGAAATCACTTTACCCAGTAGGGCCATCATTCTGTGAGCAGTACAATTGTGCACTCCCACTGAACTGGTAGAGTCTTGAGAAACATATTGCTCCGGATGAATGAGTTTAATCCATTATTGACGACTGAAGGCTGGTTTGTTGATTTGTATGTGACAGTCCTCAGAGAGTTTAAGCAGAGCACCATTTCAAAAAAGAACCAGTGGCTGCCTTTCATCTCCTGTTGCTTTAGTCCAAATACAAAGAGAGAGAGACAGACAGACACACATGCATTGGCTTAATGTGAACATTAAGGTGTCCTACTGGTTTTATTGTGCTTGCTCTTTGGGACATGTGCATACTCGCACACTCGCACACACACTACACCGACACCGTGTTTGATGTTCAATACTCTCTCTGTGGCGCGATGTTTGTTTTGTCACAGTCTTTATTCAACATTATTCACGTGGGGCTACTTTCTGTCCCCGAGCAGGACTGTGTGTGTGGGCTCTGCTTCCACACAAACACAGCAAAACATGCACATTCCCTTTTCAACATGAACCACACCTCAACAAAGTCACTTGTTTGTATAGATCTCTGCAGTACAGCCAAGCACACACACACACACACACACACAACATTCATAACACACACACACACACACACACAGGTCTGTGTGGCTATTTTCCTTAGGACACTGCACTGACTTCCGAAACACAGCATTATCCCTTAATATAACCACAATTTCAATCATAGTTCTAGAAAAATGAACCAGTTGAGGTTCTGCCTCATTAGGACCAGGTTTTGGTCTCCATGACAACTACTGGTCCTGACAATATCAGTGTTTGTGCCTAAAGAGGTAACACATACATGTACACACATGCACCATTCACACATACCCACCAGCATTTTTAATCAAACAAGCATAACCCCATGAGACACAGTCATGAGTTGATTTTGTATAAATCCTAACGTGTGTGTGCGCGCGTGTGTGTGTCTTTCTGTCTTTTAGAGAAATTGTTAAATGGACCTTTGCTACAGTTGTAATACATTAATCTCAATTTTCCCTTTCAGCTGTGAAATTAAAGAGCCTTAACATTGTTTACAACACTTAGGGTGCTGAAAGTTATTTTGAAAAGATACGAGCAGACGTCCAGATTAAATCAGCAGACTCCCCGTTTTTCAAATAGTGCTCTCAGTGTCCCAATAGGGATATTGTTTATCCCGATAAAAAGACTGACTCCTAAGTTTTAGTTATCTGAAAGAGAAAAAAGAAAAAAATAATCATCTATTTATATTGCTCACAACTCAAGGTGAGTAGCTAATGTTCCCGTTTCAGAGAAACTGTGCGTAGACAAAGAGCAATGGTGTAGCAATGATACTGCTGCCTGGTTATTTTTATTATTATTATTATTATTATTATTATCATTATCATGATTATTTTTAAATCATGCCATCATCATCCTAAAATCAGCCCCCATGAAGTTTGATTGTAATTCATGGACATAGTTGTGCAGGCCTCAGGAGTAAGAAGTCCCAGCCATCACTTTTACAAAGAAGTACAGTTGTCGTTTCAGGTCCTAAACAAGCCATAATATGCTCTCCACCAAATCTGTCGTTTTAAAACCAGAATAACAATCATATGCTACATGTACAATTCATGCATGGTACAATGTACCATTAGGTCTCTGTAAGGCAAAGCACTTGCTTAAAGTGTACACACACATATATATATATATGTATGTATATATATATATATATATATATACAATAAACTCTTGTGAATGTTTCTCACACCGGACCTTTAATGGCATTTGTCACTATTAGTAAAAAAAAAGAAATGTGCAAAACGATCATCAGTTGCAGTCTGATAATTAAAATGAGCTCTACCTATAGGGGTCCTTTTCCAGCATATTTACCAGATTTTAACGTCTTGTTGACAGATGGTTTGTTATTTTTATCCGGCCCCACTAGCATGAAACAGATTATGAATACATTTTGTAATTTGCATCAGTGGAGGTGTTTGGACTAAACTATAAAGAAATAAAAGTAAGCAAAACTATTTTATGACGAATAACTACGACTCAGTTTGATGGAGATGACATGTTGCATCTCATTTTACTACAAAATACCCAGAGGGGAAGTTAGAACTTTAAAAAAGTGGGTCTGCCCTCTGACAGAAGAGACATCTTCTGATTCCTCCTAATTTGTGTTCCTTCCACAAGCTATCATTTTTAAGCATTCACAAGGTGTGGGAAAAAAAAAAACAGTTGCTGCCATTATTCTTAGGCAGAGAGATGCTGGGTGATGAGGTCAGCAGTCTTTTTCTATGCTTAAGTGCTGGGATCTCTGCTGAAGTCGGTACTGCTGTGCATTCCGCCACCATAGCAGGTACAGTAAACACTTGTGGTGTGCGTCTCTCACTATCTTCGCATTCAATGCATCTTAAATGATGTTTCTCTAAATGAAGCGTGGGCTGTCGGGGGCAAAGATTTAACAATCCAAAAGCAAACCCTTCTTGCAGTCGGGTTTGGTTACTTTCTGAGTGACAGGTGGGAATAAGACAAAGACAAAGGAGTCTAACAAGGAGGCTAACGGGGCTAAGTACCTGTCTGCAAGTGTTTTCGACCTTTATTTTACCATATGTGCCTTTTTTCCATTCCTGTTCATGTCTCTTCTCATAGATACTACAAACCTCACAATCACTCACAGCATCACCGTAACCTGTCCTCACTTATCTATCCCACCCGCTCCACACACATCCAACACCTTGTCGCAGGGGGCCTGTGGAACTGCCAGTCAGCTACCCGCAAGACTGAGTTCATCTCCGGCTTTGCTACTGAGCAATGCCTGGACTTCCTTGCTCTCACTGAGACTTGGATAACACCCTCCAACACAGCCACCCCTGCAGCTCTCTCCTCCGCCCACTCCTTCTCCCACACACCCAGATCCACTGGAAGAGGTGGTGGGACAGGTCTGCTCATCAACCCCAACTGGACTTTCACTCTTTACCCACTGCCACACTTCTCTTCACAGTCGTTTGAATTTCATGCTGTAACTGTAACTCACCCAGTCAAACTAATCATTATTGTCATCTACCGTCCACCAGGCCCATTGGGACACTTCTTGGAGGAACTAGATGTCCTCCTCTCAAACGTCCCAGAAAATGGCCCACCACTTGTTCTTCTTGGTGACTTCAACATCCAGTCAGAGAAGTCATCCGATCTACTATTTCTACTTTCGTCTCTTTCTCTCTCACTTGCTCCTTCTCCACCAACTCACAAAGCTGGCAACCACCTTGACCTCATCTTCACCAGAAACTGCTCCACCTCCGACCTCACGGTAACTCCACTTCATGTCTCTGATCATTTCTTCATTTCCTACTCTCTCCCACTCTCCCAATCTGATGATCTCATCTCATCAGATACTGCACTTGTCCGTCGCAACATTCGCTCTCTCTCTCCCTCCTCTCTCTCCTCAACTGTTCTATCAGCACTTCCTTCAGCTGACTCCTTCTCCCTCATGCATCCCAACTCTGCCACAGACACATTCCTCTGTACTCTGTCCTCCTCTCTTGACTCTCTCTGTCCTCTTACTTCACGGCGGGTTCGTAAGTCCTCCCCAGCCCCGTGGTTGTCGGACTCAGTGCGTACTGAGAGAGCCACGATACGGGCAGCAGAAAGGAAATGGAGGAAATCAAAACTCCCTGACGACCTGCTTTCCTATCACTCTCTTCTCTCCACCCTCACTGCCTCTATCTCTGCAGCCAAACAATCTTTCTATCAGACTAAAATTCAATCCTCTTTCTCTAACCCCAAAAAACTTTTCTCGATCTTCTCTAACCTCCTTGATCCCCCCACCCCCCCTCCTCCCTCCTCCCTTCTACCAATTCACTTTGTCAACTACTTCACAAAGAAAGTAGATGACATTCGCTCTTCTTTCTCAACCCCACCTCCTGATCTCACCTCTCTACCAACCACTAATTCAGCTCCTTCTCTATCCTCTTTCACCCCTCTATCTCAGGATCAAGTTCTTTCCCTAATAACCTCTGCCCGCCCCACCTCCTGCCCCCTTGACCCTATCCCCTCTCACCTTCTTCAGTCAATTGCTTCTGATCTTCTGCCTTTCCTCACCCACCTCATTAACACATCTCTATCATCTGGTTGCTTTCCGGACTCTCTTAAAGAGGCCAGAGTGACCCCCCTCCTTAAAAAACCCACCCTTGACCCGTCTGAAGTAAATAACTACAGACCTGTCTCTCTTCTTCCTTTTCTCTCCAAAACTCTGGAGCGTGCTATCTTTAATCAACTCTCCTCCTACCTTCACCGGAACAACCTTCTTGATTCTCTTCAGTCTGGTTTTAAAGCAGGTCACTCGACCGAAACTGCACTCCTTGCTGTCACTGAGCAACTCCACACTGCCAGGGCTGCCTCTCTCTCCTCTGTGCTCATCCTCTTGGACCTCTCTGCAGCGTTTGACACAGTTAACCACCAGATCCTTATTTCCTCCCTTCAAGAACTAGGTGTCTCAGGATCTGCACTTACCCTACTCTCGTCCTATCTTCAAAACCGAACATACAGAGTAACCTGGAGAGGATCTGTGTCGGAACCCTGTCCTCTAGCTACTGGGGTCCCTCAGGGTTCTGTCTTGGGCCCTCTCCTCTTCTCTCTATACACCAACTCTCTTGGTTCTGTTATTCTCTCTCATGGTTTTTCCTATCACAGCTACGCCGACGACACCCAACTCATCCTCTCTTTTCCCAGCTCAGACACAAATGTAGCAGAACGGATCTCCGCTTGTCTGACCGACATCTCTCAGTGGATGTCTGACCATCACCTGAAACTCAATCTCAACAAGACTGAGTTTCTTTTTCTCCCAGGAAAGGGCTCTCCCACCACAGACCTAACCATCACCCTCGACAACTCTGTGGTAACTCCGTCTCATACCGCAAGGAACCTGGGTGTGACACTTGATGACCATCTCTCCCTCACTGCCAACATTGCTGCAACAGCTCGATCTTGCAGATACATGTTGCACAACATCAGAAGGATACGGCCTCTTCTAACCCAGAAGGCGGCACAGGTTCTGGTCCAGGCTCTTGTCATCTCACGCTTGGATTACTGCAACTCCCTCCTGGCTGGTCTCCCTGCGTGTGCCATACGACCCCTGCAACTCATCCAGAATGCAGCAGCTCGACTGGTCTTCAACTTACCAAAATTCTCCCACACTACACCTCTCCTCCGCTCCCTTCACTGGCTTCCTGTAGCTGCTCGCATCCGCTTCAAGACTCTAGTGCTTGCGTTCCATGCTACAAACGGATCCGGTCCAGCCTACATCCAGGACATGATCAAAACCTACACCCCAGCCCGCCCACTTCGCTCTGCATTGGCAAACCGGCTCGCTGCCCCCTCACTGACAGGATCGCAGAGGCATTTACAGAACTCCAGACTGTTCACTGTCCTCGCTCCCAAATGGTGGAACGAGCTCCCCATCGACATCCGGACAGCGGAAAGCCTCCACATCTTCCGCCGCCGACTAAAAACACATTTCTTCCGACTCTACCTCGACTAAGACGATAACGACGACGACAAAAAAAAAAAAAAAAAAAAAAAAAAAAAAAAAAAAAAAAAAAAAAAAAAATGTATCGCACTTATGACTAGCACTTCATAGTTTGATTTACTTGAAGCTCTTACTTACTTCTAGCACTTATTTGTACCCAAATGTTTAAATGCACTTATTGTAAGTCGCTTTGGATAAAAGCGTCTGCTAAATGACATGTAATGTAATGTAATAAATACAATCATTTCCTGAAGCCAAAACAAGACGGAACACAGTCCGCAGACACCTGTTTAACAGATGTCCATCGAGACCTCAGGGGGGTGGTGTTTAAAGTACTGAGTGATCACTGACGTGACATACACGACACTGCTGGAGCTGCCTCATGTAAGAGAGACACAGAGAGTTTGGATGGGTCACTCCAATTATGCCCAATAGATGCATCACAGACATACTGTATATGGTAATATTTCTGAAAGACTTAAAAATGGGCCAGGGTGATAGAGTTTGGATGGTATATATATATATATATATATATATACATATATATATATATATATACATATATATACATATATATATATATATATATACATAGTATTTTTTTGTTTTGTAGCTATACAGAAGCATTTTATCTATATTTCAAGCAAGGGCAAAACAGGGCCAGGATACTTGGAAAATGGAGGGATGAGCTGAACAGTCCTCCAGCTGTTTAAATTTGCAGTCTCACCATTTGATGACATCCTGTTGAAACGATCACCATACACTGAGTACAGCAATGACAAGGTCCACACAGAAATAAACGCTGGAAACAAGAAAGGCAATCAGGACTATTTATTCTCCAAGGATCATGGAGACATCTCACGAGCAGCTAAACAGTGGATCCATCTCAAAACAGACAGTTGCTCCTTGAACTCAACTAGAAATGATTCAGGTTTGTTTTTAAATTAAGCAATAATTCACCACTATACACCATCAATGAATGAAAAACAGAACATGAAGAGGAAACATCTTTTAAAACCTGCCCCTGAAATTACAAAACCCCCCAATCAGGTTAGTTGTCAATATTTTTTCAGCACTAAGGCCATGTTAACAAAGAATATGCTTGCAAAATGTGGAGCCATATCAAAGAAACATTGTAATGGTGAGTAACCGTATGAAAGTACCAGATTAAAAAGAAAAAAAAATGACAGGATAGTCTCTTGGGAATGAGTTCAGTGTGGTGTACTACTGCACTGCATTTAGGTCAAACGCTTTTAGTGGAAATCAAACATTTCCTTGTCTTTCTGCTGACAAGGCTGCAAGGTGGGGATGTTCGCTTCAAGGCCTATTTACAGAAAATGTTCTTTTTGAAGAGGTCTGCACACTGAGCAGCAATGGTGGAACTGGCAAAGACACAAACTATGGCTTTTATCCAAAGGAGCTAAAGCTGGGCTCTGCGTCTCATCACAGTTGTGAAAGATTTCACTCTGGTTGACGAGTTTGTCCTAATTGGCATTTGTACATCTTCTTTTACTTTCTCATGACGGTATACATTCAAGGTTTAATGATTAATACAAAGAAGAAGGTCAAAATGCAAAAATTTTAATAACCAAATCTAATTGAAATTGGTTATTAACATTGAAATAGCTCCACACAAATGCAACTAAACATCAGCAGGGATGTATTGATATTTTCTAATTAATTACTTTTTGAGGCAAAACTATGTTTGAGAACTCAAACGGCTTATCTTACTGAATGGTATGGTAGTTAGTGTATCAAGGTTTTCTTTTTAAATGAAAAAGTCAAGAATCACGGTTGGTTTTGTGGAGAAATTAACAAGCTCCTAATGTTGATTGAAAAGACTTTTCAAGGATGACACGAGCCACAAACTCAAGCCTCTAAAATGTTTGAATATTTGACATTTAACCTAAACTGTATAAAATAATATTCACACAGGTAAGTGTCTTTATGTGTTTCAAAGACTTGAGTCTCTGAATCTCCTGACCTTGACCAGGGAAACATGAGAAAGTAAAACAAAGCAGATATTGACGACGGCTCAGTGACATTACATGACTTCCAAAGCTGTCAGTCTCTTGTATTGTTTGCAGTCTTGTGATAAGATATCAGGCCATTTGCACATCACACCTACAACAAGAGATGTATTTGGGTTATTTAATGATCTGAGACTTTTGTCTTCACGTAATGTTAAGGACCGGACCTAGTAAGCCAGGTCTCTCTTGAAAAATGCTTCAATGACATTAACTTAGCCATTATTTTATTGTTTTTTTTATTATTATAAGTATGAAAATATCCTCGCTTAGTTCTCTTTTGGTTATTTTAAGATTTGAACAACAGCCACCTGCACTGTTCCTCGCTATTTGTTGGTTGCCATTGTAAGTGACTTGCTTTTCACTTGAGATAAACAATTATTGACCTTGCTTCATATAACTTCCTTTCCCTTTACGGACCTTTACACCCATTACCCGGCTAGTCATCCTTCTACTGTGTCTCCTGCATCTTTGTGCAAAGACAATTCTGCTTTGTGAGGAGCACGTCAAGGCGTGTCAGTGGACTAGATCACCACATTTCCTCAGAAGAACATTGTAGGATGATAAACTAATGAGAAGACTTTTTCTCTGAAGAATATGCTAGTATTGGCTGATATGCTCCGCTCCTTCTTTGGACATTTCCCTGTTGAGGTGAGTTGACTCAGACTGTTTTATAGCTCCAGGTAGGAGGTTGGTGATGTTCAAGAGAGAAGACGATGATCCTGCCCTTCACAGCCACACAGAAATCTTGAGTACTGTGCTGCTGTAATTGAGTTCACGCATAATTGGCCGCCGCATCAAAACAGCCCCCTCAAACCTGGCAGAGCGACCGAGAGAGGATGTAGTTTAATTTAGACTGCTGTCGTTAACCTGCGACTTCCCAAATCCGTCTTATTTAGAAGTTTCCCCGGCGTAACTAAATAAAAAAAAAAAAAAAAAGAGACACCAGTCATGAAGGAACATGGCTTACCCCTGTGCATCACAGAGCGAGCTTAGTTTAACCAGTCCATGTGCGGGAAATGTACGTGAGCTTTGATTGATTGTCGCTTGCGGTGAGGGGCCGTGTCTCGATGCTTGACTGGTTTTCGGAGTGGCAGCTCAGTGGCCATTTTAAAAAGAGCACTAAAAGAGATCAAGGGTAGATTGAGGCTGGTTACTACTATAACAAGCCACTTCAGCCAGTCAACAGCCCCATTAATCTATGTCTGATGCAAGTACTCTTGTTTCAACAGCAGAGATTATGCTCATCTATCACCTGGATCATGTGTCTCACACACACACACACACTCTCCCGTTCTCGCTCTCATACACACACTTAGACTCGTATCACATTTACATTCTCCTATCGTAACTGGACTTCTGTCTGCCTAATTCCACTCTCGGACATGCTGTAGATGCCTCTGGAGGAGGCATTGATTACAGTTCAGAATATGATATCACATGTCGATTGGTGTAGCATCACCTCAACATGAGCTGCATGTGTCATTTGTGATCAAATATGTGTCTTACATTCCTTTAATCCCTGAAATTGTATTCCATGGTTATAGAGAGCAACAACCGCAAGAACAAGGAGTTTCTGAGCGCAAACAATCATAGAAGGATCTTGAAACTGTGGCTGAAGAAGGACTAAAGCATAGAGCAGAACAAAATGATCATTTGTTTTTCTTTACAGTGTTTTTAAATGATTTGTTGATAAAAAACAATATTTTGCTTATATCTAATGTCATCTTTATTGTACATTTAGTATGGTCTCTATGGTCTCTTGCTGTATGCATATAAAGATGTAATGGGGTATATTCTGGATTATACTAGATATACTGTTTTCTCATGAATGTAGAGTTATGATGAAAGTTTTTTTTACCGAAAATGATGGATTTGTACAACAAATGTGATTGGTCACTCACAGGTCACTGCCAATGTAAGATGGCTTCTCCCTTCCAAAATATTTGCCGGATGAAGATCCAGTTCTGAAATAAATGTATCAATTCAAGTTCGACAGTGAGCGGCTCTCCTGCCATCATATCAAACATAATCAATAAATATCAGTCTGAATGAGCGGGTTCCAAACCAGACCCATCTGTGAGAGGGAATGAACTGTTCTGGTATTCAGGCTATCAGCAATCCCAAAGCTCTACTGGCACTGGAAATGTAGATGTAGAAGTAAATACAGAAGATATATATAATAAGATGACTAACCAGCATACATGTATTCTCCTTTAAAACACCGGTAGCTACTGTGGCAGAGACTGTAAAGCCTTCAAACTCATGGATATGTATACTTCAACTTCACTTTGGATTGGAATGTCTAAAAGAAAGTATCTAAAAGAAAGGCAAGGACGTTCACCTGAATGATTTGATGAAGTGTAAATGGTGTGATACATGATACGTGGATTTTAACAGAAATGATCACCTGACTAAGTGAGTAAATGTGCTGTCTCGTTTATATGATGAAAATCAACCAATACCATTAAAATAGTTTCGAAAAGGTAATATAAGTGTGTCAATGTAGGAACAGAGTCTCACAAAATGCGCCTTCTGTGCTTAATCAGTGCTGCTAAAGTTATCCCTCTATTCACAAAGACAACTGAGTAAAGAGGGTGTCTAGTATCAGTGGGTTAATCAATAAAACAAAGGTGAACTCGCACTTTTTGTACTTTAGTGCTCTCTAAATGAGTTTGACTTCCATCTTCAGGGAGCTATTTCTGTGTTACTATCATTTAGCTGTGGAGTAGCGACGAGCACAAATGTGGGAGTCAATATTTGTCAATTCAGAACATTCCCCGGAAAAGTTCACACATCAATATAGACAAACTAAAGGGATGCTTTTGCTTAATTGCTATCCTGCGAATCACTGGGAGAAATTTCTCCGAGTGAACTATTTCAAGAACGCTGCCTCTACAGCCCATAAACCATTTCCATTCTAAACAATGTTGATTCAATCCTGCTTGAAAGATAATGAACCCGTGCAGCATACCTGGTGTGTGTTCTCCCACACTTTGCCTGTTAAGCTGCTGTGAGTCATGCAATTAAAAGCTGAAAGCACAGTGGGCCTGGCTGTTACTGCGCTGCAGAGAAAAGGGCACCATTAATACGGTATACAGCGTGTGGTGAAGCACCGGAGGCAATGAAGGTACCGCTTCAGTTTGTGCCTCATCGCTGTGTTCTGCCATTCATTTGCACACATAATTGCTGATACGAATCTACAGTATATCTCCTGCACTGTACATCTACAGCACTTTCCATATTGTTATAATGCATCATTTAATGGAAGCTTTTTCGCTTCCTTGTTGAACGCTACATAAGAAGATTCACACAGTATACAGCAAATACATAAAACAGGAGTTAGCAGCAAGCTAAGAGCAAGAACTTTAAAGAACGAAAGGAGGAAAGAGCTTGAGTCAAACATTCCTACCAGTGCTTATTAACCTCATATGTTTAATTAGTACATCTTCAAGTGTAAAAATAGTATTGCAACGGCTCCCTGCTTTATGATGCATGTGTTTCCTTCCATATTATATGACACTTCAGGCATATGGGGATGTGGAGAGTGTAAAATAGCAGACCGAGTAGGGCTGTACGTGTCAATAAAGCATACAGTGAAATTATACGCTTAATGTGTCAGAAAACCTGAGTGAATAAGAAGATTTACCCTTGAAGTAAATGACACAATTCTCCATGGATTGAAGAATGATTCTTGAGGATGTTGATTTACAGCGTAATCATAATAATGCAAGATGCAGCAGGAACACAATTAGTGAGAGAGTAAATCACTGGGGAAAAAAACATGTTGTCAAAACCAAACATACAAACCTATATTCAAATGAAGCATAATTACTGCGCTGAATCTTAAGTTATTGCTCAGGTAGAATAGGAATCATTCTCCCTCGCCCCCTGAAGTTGGCTGATTTAAGTATGTTGAGGAGGAAAATAGGTTGTGGGAATTAAGAGGATTAGGCAACATAGAGTCACATGCTTTTCTGTATGTTGTGATTTGGTGCTATACACAATTTAGCATGATTTTATTTCATTCGAAAGAAATATGGAGATGCTCTGGTGCAATGATGATGACAGAATGTAGTGGTTGTTAAATGTTAATGTCTATAAGGAGGGTTGTTTTTCTTGAGTGTCATTTGCAATTTATGTTCTATGCTGGCATAGTGGTCTGTATCGCTAAATAATGTGTCACTTAAGCCTGTTGGACATAATTTCCTATAAGCATGACAAAAAAAAAATGTCAATGTCAAGTTTTTAATTGATTTTTAAACAAAAAAAACCTGATTCCAGTCTATGTTAAGCTAAGCTAACAGAGTGCAGGCTGAAGCTTTATTTTTATTGGTCAGGTAATAAACTCTCTCTCTCTCTCTCTCTCCCTAAGACACAAAATAAATTTACTTCTCAATAAAAAATACAATTTCTTCACACATACACACGATGACAGCCAAATTCATTGACATGCGATATTGATTAATTTATCATTTCGTCTCCATCCATCCTGTATTCCCTGCAGTCACGTATTTCTTGCTCTCAGTTAGCAAAAACATCTCCCCACCAGTAGCAAATAAGATGCGTAAATAAATCATGAACGCCTCAGACGTTACAACCATGATGCAACTGTTGTGTCTCTCTTCTCTCATCCTCTTGTCACACACACACACACACACACACTAGACTTCTTACTCGGTACAACAAGATTTCAGTGGGAGTACAGTGTCATGTGTTTACGAGCAGACAGCACACGGTTTCTCTTTCACGCCGTGCAAACTTTATTTCATCACTGACGCTTCTCATTTTACCGACATACAAATACGGGAGAGAGGAAAATATAATGATTAGTGAGGAAAATGGGGAGAAGAGAAATGGCGAGAGAGAAGTAGAACACATGGGAGGAAAAGCCATTTGTCATTTGTTGACACGCATGCACGAACACGCACAAACACACACACACACACACTGTCAGGGGAATAGTTTTGGCCTTGAACTATATAATTTGTTTACAGCATTACTTCCCTTCATAGTGTAGTCATTCCCTGTGTATTGCTTTACAATCCTTGGAGTCAACTATGTCATGATTGCAAATCATAAAGAGTAAATGAAGCTGGTGCAAAGGCCAATCAAAGGCATAGATACAGTTCCGGAGGTTTACTTGATTGTAGACTTTTCTATAGGCTGACCGTGGCATGTATGAATAAAGCATACGCACCATGTCATACTGCAAGCAAAATAATCCTATATAAAATAGACAATACAGTAAAAACAATAATAACAATGCCGTAGAATGTCACACAGTTCCCACCCACCAACCCCCATCTCTGTCACTGTTCCACTTAAGAAGTGGGTTAGTTGGACTCTCTCTGCTGCTCCTTTTGTAGAAATTCTGTTTTGATCTTCTGTCACGGCCTCGGGGGCCAAACGCAGCTGTGATGGACACAAATCCATCTGACAAGCTTTGCATACTCATTCCCCCGAAGCCTCCCTGAACTTGTTCCCAAAGGCTCAAAGCTCTTCCTGGGGGCAACATGATGCAGATGAGCATGTCGGAACACAGATCCGAATAGCCACGCACATGGGAGGTGAAGATGAATGTACTCGCATGCTCAATGCTCTCTCTGCCCCCAGAGCTGAGTGGCCACAGGGTTCGTATCCAGATCTAAGCCATGGATGTCCACATGGCCATGTGGAAGTAGGGGGCGCAGGGGGCGCTTGGAGAAGACAGTCCAAGACGCAGCAGATGTAATGCCGT
The DNA here is from genome assembly GCF_958295425.1 of Solea solea. Taxonomy (NCBI): domain Eukaryota; kingdom Metazoa; phylum Chordata; class Actinopteri; order Pleuronectiformes; family Soleidae; genus Solea; species Solea solea. The sequence goes on from NC_081143.1 coordinate 10,031,660, forward strand.
CTGTAGAACTGGACACACAGCCTCTATGTTTCCCAACACTGTTAAACCCGGGCTGACCGGAAATTCAGCTCTAGTTGGTGGGACAATGTTTTCAAAAAAACTGCTCCTTGTAGGGCTGTACAAGAGGTGAGAACCTCAAACTAGAGTTGTTTTTGGAGAAGCAGAAAAGCTTTTCGCTCTGCATGTGAAAAGAGGTCCAGGAAGAGTATGCCATGCAGTACTTTTACATTGTTTCAGCAATGTGCACACTGTGGTTTGCAAGTAACGCTGTCCAGTGGTCCCTGTTTTATCATTGTTAATAAGTGTGTAATCTAGCATTTAACAGCCAGTGCTTAGCTGCTGTCGTGTATGAATGACAGTATTTAATGTCCCTTTCATAAACAATTATAATGCCACTGACACCAATATGTGGGTCTTTAGGACCATAACACCAGTCCTCATGGGGACCATAACCTGGTCCTAATAAGGCAGAAACTAATTTGTGAAGTACTGGTTGTTTTGGCCTAAAACTTGAATTGAGGTTAGGTAAAGGTTAGTGGTTTGGATTAAGGCTAAAGCTAAAGCTAAGGCTTTGTTTAGGCTGTCCAAATCAATAGAAGTCAATGGCCTAAGAAGAATGGCTGTGTGACTATTATGGCATTTTACAATCAATTTACACTCATAAGCACATTTTGAAATTTATTACAAGTAGCAACAGCTTTAAGCTGAATATGTTTATTTAAGTACACTGCATAAAATGCTGAATATACACAATAGTTTTTAATGTGTAAAGCTTATAGCATTTAATCCCCCCTCCCCACTTGACACACATGTGCAAGCATACATGGAGCTTGCACATGGGTGACAGATGGTTGGGTTTGGGCGTGTTAGTCCCCAGGGTGTGTTGGCTATACCTGCAGCATGTGGAGGGACCCGCGGCAAGGAGAGAGGGACAGAGTGTTACAGTCGACAGGAGAGAGAGGGGGTGATGCACACAACTCCCAGGTGAAGACACAAGCAGACTTGGCAATGAAATAGGATTTTCTGTGGTAAAAAAAAAGAAGAAAAAAAAAAGTGTGAAGCTATATTGCGACGAAAGCTGTGACGGATAACGCACATCTGCAGCATCCACTGAAATTAAATAAGGGCACTGCGGGACAGTGTAGCATAATCACAGCCGGATCTGGCCTCACACTGTTTTCTCTCACACCCGCCGCCCCCATACGTAGACACACAAGCAGTAAAATATGAGATATTCCCCAATCCCCACCTTTGTGTTCAGTATTCAGATGAAAGGACTTTTAGATGTGGAGTCATGCCTTTTGATGCAAAGGAATCAATCCAGAGTCCATGTTGCTGTGAGCATCCACACAGTGCAGCCTGTGTCGCAGCATGAAGGCGTCAGGAGAGGATACAAGAGGTGGACATGAAAAGGGAATGTATGCTGATTGAATAACAAAATGATTCACCCGGCGAGACCAGTATGCCGTGGTGTCATGGGGGCAGAAGAGACTTTTGGCACATGTGTCGGCACCTGTACACGTCTCCAAACCCTTTCACAGGCTGACTGAAAAGGCAGTCAAACCAGCAGGTCATGAGAAGGAACATACCCTTTACTCTCACTAAAGTCCTAATAAATTAAGGTAGGAACGCAAATACTGGGAGGATAATAGATGCTGAGCACATTCATTTGGAAATACAACTGTGTGGTTCCCACCTACACACTGTGGGCAAAAGCTATTCCACAGATGTCATCTGCATGATGTTCCCACCTGCACATGGATCCTGTGACTTGTGATGAGTGGATACAATATGCAGTATCAGTATTGGTCCGATACTGCTCCAAAATAAATGTATCATATATTTAAAAAAAGACAAAAGCTTAATGTACAGTCATTGACCATGTACAACAATGGATTTTCTTAAGAGTTTGTGATCTCAACTGCAAGTTTCAGGTCATTTTCAGTGGTTATATTAGAGGAAAACCGAAGGTAAAGAACAACTATATGAGCGGAATCTAATGCGATTGGATTGACAGCTGCTAGGTCCAACAGGAGCCTCTTTACAGGTGCTGTCTGTAAATTTCCAGCTGGTCAAATCATAGCTTCAAAGTGGAAGCCTATGTCCATTTTCATATACACAGTCTATAAATCAGGCTCCTTAAATAACCCATAAATGCTTCATTTAGCACAGGCTGGAAAGAGAGATGCGCGCCACCAATGTCATATGATTGAATTTGAGGTAGGGAGGCTACGCAGCACTGATCATGTGAGATACTTAAACAGGAGAAAAGCAAAAGAACAATAACTAATTTAGTAAAAAAGGCTATTACTGTTATCGTATTATGGGGTATCACTCCCTTGTTCAAACAAGTTGGATCCTGTGACTATGCTCATCCTCGTCTCTGACTTGTCGTCTCTGGGTTTTTACAAACTTTTTCCCCCACATTTTAAAACTCGAGGCACCTTTCACCTTCATCTTCCCTCTCCAAACCTGACAGAGAAATATCCCCAACGCATTTCTAATTTGTGCTTGCTCGCTTTCATGTGGAGAGATACGGCTCACTCAAATACATTTTCACACTCATCTGCGGTGTGACCAACATCTTCAGCATAAGCGACCCTGGCTTAAAGGGCCAACATCTCCACATAAGAAAGAAAAAGCTCTGCAAAGACTCAGTCGTGTCTGTAGGTGTTTGCGATATCTGTCACAACGTGTACCATCAAATGAATCCAATTGAGCATGTCAACAAATGGAGACTGGCCCAAGAATCCCAATTTCAACACAGATTATTTTAAATTAAAATCAAAAGTATACACTTAAAAAAAAACTAAACCATACTAAATGACATACTTGTAATACAGCACATTTCAAATGATCAATTTACAGCTGTTTTTTGCAGAAATGTACCCCTGACATCAATAAGATAATAATAAGACACATAGAATACTGTTCTTATTGAATGAATCAGGACATACACAAGAGATGTATGTATAGGAGATACATATTATGTATAACAGCCATTAAGTAGTATTCAGGGGATGGTTAAGCATGGTTAAATGTTACTTCTTCAAGACATTATCACATGACTAATCACTCCACAGTGATTTGCTACAATAATGAAGAACGTCCCTCCTGCCAAGTGACATTATCTGTATTTAGTTATTTGTTGTCTCACACTTGACAAATGCGATGCTCATTAATCATCTTGAAAGAAAAGGATGAGTTTTTCACGGTCTAAAATGCAGAGGTTTTCCTCTGTTGACTGTGACCCATTGTTACAAAGGCAGCCTGAAATGTGCAGACTGGGATTTTGAAAACCTCCCGTAATCAAGAGTCAAGAGAAAATACATATTCACACTTGATTGCCACAATTTCTCATGACAGTGAAAGAGGAGTAAGCATTCATTTTCGCGGATGTATAAAAGTTCACTCTTTCAGCAAATAACTGTATGATTCATGACGCTTCTAACGACCAACTCAAAACAACTTCTCCTGGCAGTTTCCTCTCATGCTTCCTTCAGTAACCTGAGTGCTCGTTCTCTGCTTAATGAATATCTGAAGTGGATGAGGAGGAGGAGGATTATATAACATTAAAAAAACAAGACAAACATATTTTATTTTCTCCAACACAGGAGTTTGTTTATGTAAAACTTGAGAGCTGCACAATCTGTTGGTTTCCATTTCACGACTTTAAAAACATTTTTTTTAAATAAAGTGGTTTCACTGTAGATTTGTTAGCTTGTGTAAAGGCCATCAGACATACAAAGTGGAATCATCATGCACACTGAGTTTGTAATGTTTCCGAATTAAATTGTCTTACATTAAACTTGAAAGAAACAGTGAATAAATACATACTGTTAAAGCATTTAATGTATCACTATACAGTATATACACTATATAAGTTTATACTAGTGTATACTAACAGTCAGCAACCGACTTCCCTGTAGCACCATGGACAGCTTGCAGCAGCAGTGATGGTGCCCCATTCTCTCAATAAAACACAGCATAAAATAAAAACCCTTAAGTGCTAAGTAGCTGTAATGTAAAGGTCCTTAGACTAATAAAAACAGTAACAGTGTAATGGCTGAGGTCACTATTCTCAGGAGTCCCAGTGTGACCGCAAGACCAGTAGTAGTTACACAGCAAAACAAAAAAGCAAGATCCAGAACAAATGACACTGTGGCTGATAAAAACCGAACATTCTGCATAGCAAGTGGAAGACAAAGGGACTGGACACTGATCCAATACAGACGTGATGAGTAATACAGACTAAACAGGGAGTTGGCACAATGGTGGTGGTTTGCTGTTCTGATCATTTTTGATCGATTTTGACAGCAAATTTGACCTAGTTTTAGTTAGTGTGACTTAAATGCCATTTAGTCACCTGAGAGTCAACTAAATATTAAATCATGTTTCTCTATTAACTTATCTATCAATGTGTTATTATTGATGTTTTCATTTACAACACAGATACAACTGTCTCCATATGAAACATTTGTATTGACAATCAAATACAATTATTCATTTTGTTGCATGTTTGTTTCAATTTGAAGACAGTGAAACATGACACTTGGACTTATTATCTTCAGCATGTCAATTGGGATTAAAATCCATAATTATCAGTGTTGGTGGTTTGATTTCAGTTTAAACTACAACAGCTGAGCTGATAAAACAGCATTAGTCTTCCGTAATCATCATACGTGAAATTCGACCATATTATGTCTCGTAATTTATGCCACTTTCCCCACGTGCCCTCCTCCGTGTTGACATCTGGGAAGATCAACCTAACCTCTGTACTTCACGGAATTATTTAATCATTGCAAGTGTCAGTAGATTAGTCATAGTTTTTGTCATGTCAACTTGATTTTTATTTACTTAACGTCTCATTATCGTCTGTGAAAAGGGGTAATTGATAGTTTCCGTCGACAAAATGAACACCGACAATAATTACAACTATTCTATATAATCCTACATGGTAAACATTATGACCTGCTAAGCACGTAACGTCATATTCTGAGATATGCTCAAAATGGAAGTATAATAATACGTACAGGCATTTACTGTGAGCAGCCAGGGCAATATTGCATCAACTAAATATAGTCACATACTCTCCACTACAGCAATTACTTACCATTCTAAATATTATGGCCACATAATCCTGGAGACAAAGAACATGTAAATAATGGTGGAGAATAAAGTGGAGAATAACTCAGTTATGTCCAGACTCACCGACTGGATTTGAAAGAACTCAAGAACACAACAACAAACCGACTCATTAATGTGAAGACTATCTCTATCCTTTGATTTTAGACAGTGATGCATGTAACCTCATGTAAGTTGACAGTTTGACTGCTTGGGAGAGTGAAGTGTGGTGTTCAAAGAGTGTGAGTGATCGCATGTTTGTGCGTGTGCCATGTCTCCTCTCTGTGCGCGCCTATGTCTTAACAAGCGTGCACACGGGGGTGAACGTCAGACAAACAAAAGGGTCCGCCGAGTGTCTGCGCCTTCGCTCAGCATTTGGGCAAACAAATGGGTTTGACACATAAAGCGCAGCACTCTCATGCAGAATGCATAAGCCCTGCAGGCAGGCTTAAAACAAACAGTCAACATGTCCATAGATGGGCCTAATAAGTCACCAAACAACCACGCACACGAAAAATGTTGACAGGTTTAATTCATCCCTGTGGACAGTTAAGGCCAAATATGCCCAAACAAAAACACCTTTGCAGATACCAGCACACAATATGGCAACACCACTGCAAACACTGCATCCATAAAACAATGTTTCTGCTGACAAGACAGAAGCATTCTCAGCCCTCCCCTTTTTTTTTGTCGCCCCCCCCCCCACTCCTCCCCCCTCTCACTTCCTTTATCTCCCAAAACTTGGCAAGGAGAGAGAAGCTCACTGCTCTGCAGCAGGTGATCCAGGTGTAAATTATTGCAGGCGAGTTCATTTTTTCCATGCATATAGATGCAAGTGCATATGTGCTATACTTGCATACGCTTGAGTTGTATGTGTGTGTGTGTGTGTGTGTGGGTGGGTGTGTATGGTGGTCTTGCAGGGGCCACGCAGTAATTGATGCCGACAGAAAACATCCCTCTAGAGAAGGTCACAGCACTGAGCCCTGCTGTCTTCCTCTTTTCTTCCCTAAAATCCATCAGTGTAAGTGAGCGAAAGAAGGACTCAAGGGCAGCATTTGAGTCCAGATGAAGACTGACACGAAATGATATAAATACAGATACATGTCTAAAGTGAGGACGGATAGAAATGAACATCTCTTTTGCCCACTCCATCCATCTCTGTCTCAACCTTTCTCCGTCTCCGCAGTCCCACGACTTCCCCCACGTCTCGCTCTCTTCATCTGCCGTCGCTCGGCTTTAACGTGACGGGTTCTGTGGCGCTTTTAAGGAGTAAATGCACGTTTGCACATTTCGTTTAAGTGTGTTAAGCGTACAAGGCTTGGTGTGTTTTACAAAGTTGGTGATCACACGATCTGAGGGAGATGCCTCAGGAAATGTAGCCTGCAGCATCATCCGTCTTGCGGGGACCAATTAGGGAATAGTGGGTGAGTACAAGAGGGCAAGTTGTCTGAACTGGCAGATGTGTATGGGTTAACAAAACAAAATATTTGTGTTTTTTTTTTAATTCACAACAAGAAAAATAGGAGAGATTTCTGCAGACCATACCCAGTTTATACTCCTTTAATATCTTATATTGCTGTTAAGACGTAGCCTAATTATTCTGCTTCCATGCAAATTATGGACCTGAGGGTTAGTTCCTTTGTTTGGATGCTATGCCTGTGTGTGTGTGTACTTGTATTTGTTCCCTCTATAGGATCTTTTTCTGGCATAAACACTGACCTTGTAAGGACAATAGTCCTCATGGGTACCACAACCTGATCCTAATGAGGCAGAACCTCATTTTTGAGAAACAGGTTGAGTTTAGGGCTAAGATGTGAATTGTGGTTAGGTTAAGATTAGGGTCAGGCATCAGCTGTGGACTTGTTTCTGGCTGGGTGTGGAATTTGCTGCATCTGTAACCAACAGCCACTGTGCTTGTGAAATGAATCACTCCAATCCAGTACGAAAAACACCAGTTCAACCACAGCTTCTCTTTCAGTCTGAACTGTTCTTTTTGTTTTGTTTTTGTGTTTTAATGATCTCTTGTTGCTCGCCTGCCCACTCAAACCTAAACTGCCATCTCTCGTGTTTGGGATCACTCGTTTGCTCATCCAGTACCACACACTGTCCCTGAGCCTCACACTCAGCCTGCCCAATCGTACCTCAAGCCCCATTTCTATGTTGAGAAGCAGAACTTCTGGACCGAAACAATGAATTGTCCTAGTTTGTCCTAGTTTCAGTCATATTGTACCTTCATCGTGTTCGAGTTCAATGTCTCTGAGACCCTCACAGTCTCGGTTTACACGGGAAAACAAACACGTTGCCTCTTCACTGTGTGATTTTCGCGAGCATGTTGGTGTTCAGAGGTGTGACGTGCGATACAAACTGGCTCCTGTATGCACTATAGTGTGATTCTTGCTGAGGTGTCATGGAGCTGACTGGGAAACATCTGGCCAGTGTGCCCACTTACTTAACTGCTGCTTAATGAAGACACGTGGGTTCTCCTGATGATCTCCACTCTGCACCAAAACCTCTGTGCTGCTGCAGCTTATTCGTTCATCTTTTCATCACACATACAAAAATCTCAACATATTGATCACTGCAGTCGTGCACTTTCACAGACCACTGACTGCCACACTGCGTCCACATTATTGCTGTTGACTTTAATAAATGTCACTTTGATGTAAATAAGTCAGTGGGCATCTTCTATTTTATCTGCACGGTCCTTGATCCAGCTCTCCGACTATCTGCTGGCCTGTGAGTGGAACATTACCATCTCCCCCAATTCCATGTTGTAGAATGGTATAATGATTTTTTCTGAAAGGTCTTCTCTCTCGTTTTGTTACTCACACAGCAATTAAAAGTTCAGATATTTTCAGCCAGGGAATAAAAAACATTGCTCAGCAGATAGTTTGTAGGCCCGCGGTCATTGTAAAGACGTAACGTCACCTATTGAAAAAGTGAAAAACAACGCCTTTTTGGGCATGTGCACCGTTGAAAAAATAAGAAATATGTATTAATGCTTCGAATTTTGTCTTTTTGCTTAGAGATTTGTCTTCCATCTGACAGTGCCAGACTAGCGTTTCCCCCTGTTTACAGTCTTTATGCTAAACTAATCTCACTGACAGCTGGTAGTTGCTTCATGTTGAATGAACAGAAATGAGAGTGATAATGAACTTTCTATCTTACTGACAGATGGACAGAAAGTTGTTGCGTTTTGAAAAGCAAAAGCATGTTTTCGACACTTCCTCGGATATTATGCGGACAACCGTGATGAAGACATTTTGACATGTTGCAGCAGGAAAAGCGCCGGTGTTCCTGATATCATTAACGATGGCTCTGTTCAGTCCATGTAAGTCAGGACAGTGTGACAGCGAGCCTGTATATGCTCCCTTAAACTGCGGTATGGCTAAATGGAACTCAATGGAACTGCTCTCCCCACTGTGACCTGTCAAACTGTCTGCCATGAAAATGGTCCATATCGGTTCAGTTTTAACAAAAAAAGAGGACCCAAAATGCAGAAGTGGCGAGAAAAGAAGTTCACTTACCGCAAGGCAAATTGGGCAATTGAAATCAAGACAGCATGAGCCGAAGCCGGGGTGAAGAGCTGAATCCAAAATAGCATAGCAGGCAAGGGAGAATCCTGTAACACAGACACGGAGCACAAAGGTAAGAAGATGAACTGGCCGCAGAGACTCTGTATATTTTAAAAGGAGAGGAGATAACAAGACACAGGTGACAACAATTAGGGCGGCAAGCGAAACAGGGAAGAGAGAAAGTGAGACAAGACACATGGAAGGAAATCGACGAAGCAAAACGATACAAAGCAATGCAAAACTACAAAAATATTAAAGTTATGATATGTGCGTATTGTTTAAGATGATACATGGACTGTATCACCAGGTCACGAGACCCTACGGTGCTCAAACTGTGGTATGTGTACCACCAGTGGTACGCAAACTTATTCTGGAGGTACATGGAAGGATATACCAGGATATTTGATAGGAGTGGAATTTTGACCGTGTGTATAGATAAAACAAATAACATATATACATACATTATATGCAATAATGTATATGTATTTATATATATATATATATATATATATATGTGTGTTTGATGGAAGCAAAACCCATGCGAGATAACCCACGATTGATGCAGAGAGTCATGAGGGAAACACTTCATACAAGATACATGTGTAAGACAAATCTTCAACCATCTCTAAGTTTAATTACTCACATGTTCTTATAACCAGAGCTGGTATTTAATATAAACAACCATCACTCCCTAGATACCAATGCGCCTGGCATCTTGACCTAATACACTATCTCAAGGCTGAACTATATCCTGGCACGCTGCTCGCCAGAATCTGCCTCAGTGTTCAGATGTCAGGGATTGTCTCAGTTCTCCCTATCTTCAATAAAATCTTTCAACTTCACTCAGAGGTTCCATCATTGGTCATCTCACCTGATCATTAAAAGCCGCCGTAACAATACATGTTAAGGATTTGTGGTCTTTGCTATAGCCACGGTTGAACATTGCTGCTGAGACGTGCTGTGATAACATCATAATGTAGTTGCTTGCTTTTAGTGACTGGAATACAAACATTTGCCAAGTGTGTGTTGACCATCTTGAGCCCACGGCAACATATTAAGACTTGTACCAGCCCAGCTGACCTCTGTACACTCTAACTTTAAACTAATGGATATAAAGGAGTTAGAATTTTGGATGTGGAACAAAGGGAAATGTCACTGGAACTTTAAAGGTTTTGCAATTATTACACATACCTAATCTCGAGCAGAGCACCACTCTCTCACTCTCTCTAAATCCGCACCGTGCACATGTAGAGTACACGCCGATTGGAGCTAATTTTCCTCAAATCTTCCTTCAGTCAGTGCCATCTGCGTCTGTTGAGATGAGAAGAGACAGAACCGAAATCAGACAGCGAGAAAAATGGAGCAGTAGGGGACAGGGATGTGAAAAAGAGAGAACAGCATGAAAAGGTGGTAAACAATTTCATGCAAATAAAGGTTGAACAATAGGTGAGCTTTCAGTCTCTCCCCCTCCCTCATGCCGCGATGCCGCTCTCTCTCCCTCTCAGAGCCAGGGCAGAGCTTTTCAACAAGGATAAAGCAGGGAAAGGGATGTTTTTTTTTTTTTAGACTATTGAATGCTCTTTGAAGCATTCCCAAAAGGTTGATCCTATTCAGAGAAAAGGTTTCCTATTTCTCTGATGCTCTTCAATAATTCATCGTCCTTTTTATGGTTTGGTCTCAGCGCTGGAAGGATTACTACCTGGCTGAATATGAATAATATCATTGTGATATTCTCCATCAAGAGAACACTGCATCCACGGTGCAGCAGGTTTTGGAGATAGATTTTTAAAAAAAAACAGAGTTTAGGCATCGAGCCCGCAACAGGAAGAGCTTTTGCATCCTCCCGGATGGACCCGAGGCTGAGAGAAATGGAAATGTTAGGCATCAAGTGCAGAACAAATGCCGCAGTTTTCCAAGCACAGTGCGTTGCACTTGATCTTCCCCACAGGTCAAAAGGCATTTGACTGGGCAGGAACGCAAAGGAACAGAGATGTGAGTGCGCATTTGCATGCCAGACGTCAGCCCATTTCACACCTACATGGATGCACAAGACTTGCATAAAAGGGCCACTTCAACCACCAACTTTATATTCTGTGATTGTTTACAAAGGTGCTCAAAAACAGTAAAGAAAAAAAACAACTTGTCATGTTGAAAAGGTCCAAATGCTAAAAAGCATTTAATGAATTCATTGTTGTTGTTTTTTTTATTCTTATTTATGAAGTTATACTGCAGTGCCGATTTTTACTGTGATTAATTCTTCACAGTTGTCAGGGGTGGAACACACCCACTTACTTTATGAGTCCAGGAAATTCATGCAAGTGACTAATTCTACTGCAAATTTCCTCAAGCACGGTTCATTTAGGACATAAAAAAAACATAACAACCACAATACTCCGTTTTTCGAGTGATATTGAAGGGAACAGTGCATGGTGGCAAATTTTCCATAATGAATAAACCAACCTTCTGGGATTGTGGATTAAATCATTAGCAAGAGGAGAGACAAAGAGCAAGCGTAAACATATGAAAGGTTATTCCCTCTTTGAAATGAGAACATGACCACCACCCACACGCACATGCACACAAACTGCTCGCCTACACTCATAAACAAGCTCAAGGGCCAATAGATGAGGTTCTTCTAAGCAAGAGCAAACACAGTTCATCTGAAATCCAAACGCACACATACATATGTGCTTTAATTAGAGATTCATCACAAATTAACCAACTTAATGAGTTATTTATTACACGTTATTACACATTTTCTTTCAGTCCCTTTCTCAATCAGATATATGGTACAGTTCCCATGTATAATACATGTTTATATTGTGCTTCTATAGTCTCATTTTATTTGTATAAGTTTATTTTTCCCCTCAACTTAATCTGCATCTGTGTTGATTGACCCTGAGGCTTCTTTAATCTCCTTGTTACCTCTTTTGTTATGCAGCAAAACACCACAGCAAACGACTTGTGTGTTTAAAACCTGCTCGGAGAGATTCTGACTCTGTACATCATAAAACCACTCAGTCAGCCCTCGTGCCCTGTATAGCAGCATAATGTCTCTCCGCTGATGAATTCGGGGATTCTTATTTGTCTCCTGTCTGTTTGTGTTAGACCCTCGCCAGACTCGTTAATAGGATTTCTGAGTTTCTTACCTGCACATGGATGCATCACAAGTAAATTATTTAACCAAGTATCATCTCGGGGTGAGTAAGGGACGATAAAAAAAGTGACTGTGTTTCTTCAAATCCCAGCTCGGCACACCACACAGGACGCGGGGATATGATTTGTTGGTTTATTAACTATGTAATTAAGCTTCCGTGTACACAAGACCAACAAAACAAACTAAGGGAAGTCTGAATAATGCAGTGAAATAATTAAAAACAAAAGAGATATAACACACACACACACACACACACACACAGCAGCCTCATCCATGTTCGAAACAAATAACTGCCATCAGTTTTAACATGTTTTATTTTTGTTTTTTTTAATTATTGCGGAGCATAAACGGAGGCAAAGATGTACAAAATCTACTATCACAATTAATTTCCTTTCCCCTCTGTGACATTTGTTTTTATTTATACACCAACTTCTTTAACACAGACCAAGTCATTTTATTTTTTCCCTTTATTAAAATGTTATTATTATCCCACATATTATCTCCCATATTTTCTCATTTTGTATTATCTGTGTGCAAATTGCACAAATAAATCTAACCGAGTTTGACGTACGCTCACTATCCACGACTGAGTGAATGAATTGTTAGAACCAGCAACAAATCACGTCACCAGTGGACACAGCTGGACTCAGAAGCTAACAATGATGAGCTAGTGCTCAGTCCATTTATCTAATAAACTGAGAATCAACAAGCGGACGAAGCCAACTGTGAAAAAACAGAGCTCGCTTGATTCAATAGATTTAAACAGGACTAACTTTAGGATTTCTGTTAGACTGAGACATTGACTGGATACAGTTTCAGAAAATGTTAATTTGTTTTACCTTTTGTTCATTTCTTTAGGTATTCGTAAAAGTGTTTTGCATTTTGTTAATTTGTTTCAAGTTTTGTAATACTGGTTTGCACTTCCAGGCCACCATAAGAAGGAGACGACATATTAACTAAAGTACTGTTGCCAGAAATCATACGGCTGCGGCAGCAACCACAAGTGCCATGATCCATCTAATTTGTATCACGATTAACACGAACAGCAGAGAGGACATGATGACATACAGAACCACAGCATGATCCAACTCACTGTTCGCTTCTTTCTGTGACGTAAAAATGTCAACGTGAAACGGATTCTGTCGCTTATAGAGAGAAACAGCGTCACCTACGGACGCACATGGCCTATAAATAGATTTAGTTGTTCGGTTGCCTGTTTTTTTTGTTGTGCATGTAAACATATCCGTCAATAATTGATGTCACACAACTAATTAGAACCAAATGACAGCCACCTCCACTGAGAACTGCAGAAAAGCCAGAGACAGTAGGTCATAGGTCTGACATAAAATAATCAACGTCTATTAAGCTGCAACTTGAATTTCACACACTGAAATAAAATAGAGAGCATGTCGCCCAACCTTCCATTTAACACTCCTCACTCCTCTGTATCTGCAGCCACTCTCCATTATAGCTTCATTTGCATAAAGAATATAACGACAATTTCTCACAGTGTCCTATCTGCATGCCACCAGTGTTTCTGTACAAGCCACAGTGGTGTGTGTGTGTGTGTGTCCGTGTGAGTCTCACAATCCTACACCAGTGTCATCCTCGCTGACTATGTGATAAAGTGCACGGCAGCAAGACCTGTCATCCTATTCAGACAAAGCGTGACCGGCCAACATGCCATTAGGAAAGAGTCTGTGGTCTCTATACACACTGGGACTTCTTGGGATTCATCTCATGTAAGAAAGTTTATGGCATGTGAAGTTCTTTTTTGCACAGTGAGGTCACTTGTCACTGCTTTCACAGTGTGATTTTAGGGTTAAAGAAATATAACTGCCTGGTATTTGACATTGTTTATGATGCAGCTTCAAGTTCAATTCTTATTTTATAACTTTAATGTCATAAATCTTACATTACACTAAATACATGTCGAAAATGAGGATCAAATGATTTGATGTCTCCGTCACAGGAACAACACTGTTTCGTTTCAGGTTAGAATATTTGGTTGAGTTCCTGCTACGGCCATGAAGTTGTCGATTCATTTGTTTGTGCTTCGTGCAACAGCATGCACTTGTGTGATCACTCAAGATAAGAGTTCACATTACACAATGTTCAGCCCGATAAACTGCTCGCTAAGGCATTGTTCCATGGCTAATCACCTCTAATTGGCTGGTGATCAGCAAATCGGCAGTCCCTGAGACCTGCCAATGTTTCCCCGATGCATGGGACACCGGGATCTCATTTTCACCTGGCTAAAAATGTTGCTTCAAATCCGCAGTTACTCAAGCCACCACATGAAATGCAACATGCAAAAATGTTTCGTGATGAGATATTTCAGTCAGTGACAGAAGACAGTGGGGATGATATAATAAAAAAAACTCACAATTAGAGCTGCAACTAACGATTATGTTCATAATCGATTAATCTGTCGATTATTTTCTCGAGTAATCGTTTGGTGTTCAGAATTTCAATAAACCTTAAAAAATGATGAAACAATTAATGATTTCTTTGTTATCCAGAGCAAAAAAATGAAGAAAATATTCATATTTAAGAATCTTGAACAATCGGAAATCTTGTTTTAATCATGAAAAAAGCTTCAAACCGATTATTTCGATTATCAAAATAGTTGTCGATTGATTTAGTAATCGATTAATAATCGATTCATCGATTCATCGTTTCAGCTCTACTCACAATGCAACATCAAATAATTAAATGTGTCATATCAAGAAACAAGACGAAAATCATAACCAGACCTTGCAATAATCTACCTCATAGGTAACTCTTCTTGTTTCTCTATCACCTTTTCGTCCTTTCATTTCTTTACACAGGAACGGTAAAGTCAAGAAACGACATTGAACGCACACACACAACAGACAAAAACACAATGGACAATGGTTTGTCTCATCAAACCTCAAACTTTGTATGAGAGTAGACCGCGGCCGTTGAAGAAACACTGGTCGCAATCAGCTGACTCATGCGGGTCTAGCTCCACCCGTAATGTACGGTACCATTGCTCTGGTACCCCACGGGAAACGGTGCCAAAAAATGCACAATCTCTAATGGAAAAGCAAACAAATATGTACTGTACCGAACCATTCTACTTGGAGAAAGACAAGAGGTAGTGAGTGGACAGAGGTTCAGTTCTCACTTTACTGTGGGTGAAACAAAATCTGTCACGGGTCCAGAGTGGTATCGAGACACTGTTGTGTTCACGATGTTGTGAAACTGACGATACCTTTACCACCCTACAAGACTGCACTTTGTGTGGTGTGGGCGATC
Organism: Solea solea; assembly: GCF_958295425.1. Lineage (NCBI taxonomy): Eukaryota > Metazoa > Chordata > Actinopteri > Pleuronectiformes > Soleidae > Solea > Solea solea. Next base: position 10,046,798 of record NC_081143.1, read on the forward strand.
ATCTGACTCGGAAAGCTGTGAAGCAGAACTTGGCTTAATCAAACCAGAGGGTCGCCCTTTTGGAAATGTGGTTTAGAATTAGGATAAGGTAAGGGCGTGTGGGTGCACATCTCTGAGCATCAGCGTGTCAATCATTGTGCTGCAGGGACACAGAGCCGGTGAGCGCGGCTGCCTAAGCTCTCACAGTCACCATGCCTGTGTTGGCAGGGGAGACGCAGGGCAGAAGCAGCGGGTGCACCGGGTCACATCAGAGTCAGAGTCAGACTGACTTAAATTGCCCTCTGCAGTAAATGGCGTGGGCAGCAGAGAGAGATAATTACAGCGTACACAGTCAGTGTCAACAGAGGTGGCACAAGAACAACAGCACCTCAAATTAACACTTTCAAACAATGAAGGGATCGTTTCCACTCCGCTCCGTGTGTGGTTCCGCACATTTGTACCATTTTCATGGGGAAAAGATTATTATGGGCTGCACAGGGGTAGATGTACAGCTATGATAAGGATGACACAATTGTTTTAACAAAGCATAAGTGCCTACAGCCATGCTCGCAGCTCCAGGAGGTCGTACTTTGGCACAGCAGTGCTTTTAGTCAAATGCTAATGTGAGCATGCTGCTAACATTGACAGTGCTTAGCCGGTCATAGTGTTTACCATGTGCACCGCTTCAGTTTTGCCTTTTAACTTTGTATTATTTGATCAAAGGTTGAAAAAAAAAAAAAAAAAAAAAAAACACAATGTAGGCTAGAGCAGAGATTGATGTCAACTGTTTTGCAGGTATAAATATTTTTCCATTTCTGTAATTCTAGCTGAACAGCCAAAACATAATCATAATCCTTATAAAAAATAACCCTAAAATGGTTCTATGTAGGGCTAAGGGGTTAAAAATATCAAATTATTATTTTTGCTAGATGTTACAATTGTGATTTGAGTCGCAACACTCCAAACCAATAGGCTAGAATGGATTAATTCTATCATCATTATATCAGCCATGTCACTTAATAAGCACATACCTATGTACATATTTCATATATAAGGTATATATTTTATCTGCTGCTAATATTGTTTCAATATTTGTATTCCTTATTTTCTTTGTGTGTTATTTAATTCTGAGGGAGCAAACATAATTTGAGATTTACTAACGACGTTGTCTGTACCCTACAATTTTGATTTAAATGGGATTAATTGTTCAGCCCTTTTCCAGTGCATGTGTTCAAATGAAAGTTCAAAGCGTCCTCTGACTTTAAGTCAAATTCATTTTCATCAGGAATAAGAGCTAGGAAGAGGTAAGTGCAGTTACTCTGTCTGCTTCAGTTCATTCCAGCACTGTGGGACATGGAACAGAAGAAAACCTTTAGGACTGAGATAAGCAAAGCGGCCAACTGAGGTTTAGGGCAGACAATCAGCCTGAAGCAGAGGAGCACAATGGTCTGGTGGGAACGTAGGGTTTTGATTAAGGCTTTTATCGTCTAAAGTCGATTATTGTGAGCATTTGTGTACGCACTTGAGTGGCAAAGCCGCTCACGTCATCAAGTCTTAAACTTGAAAGCATAGCAGCCACACTCAGAACAAGAGGGGATATAAATTATTTCATTAACTGTCGTTTTTTTTTTTGCCTCTTTTCATCAGCACCCCAGTTTGTTTTAGAATTCAAGTGTGTTATCACTTCCGACGTGTTTCATGGTGCAACTCTAAACGTACAGTTCATATGCAAGTCAGCGCAACTTTAATACTGTTACATGCAGATGCAGCTACAGTATTTTCCACAGAAATCCTCTACTCAGTATATATAACTACTTTTACAGTTTACCTTAAGACCAAACCAATAAAACTACCAAATAACATATTTGAAACGAAACCACGACTACACATTTTTTCCACTTTGTTGACATTTGCTTTTTTGCTACTATCATTCTTTACAGTAGTTTACTTAAACAATATCACATCCATTTATATTCTCATCATTTATTTATATGAAACCCTCAGGTTACTTATCTCTTTTTCTTTACTTAAAGGTCAGATATGAAATATTCAGCCTTGGACGATGTAAGGGAAGGAACAAAGAGTGACACCATACTCCTCACTCTGGAAGTTGTTACCGGGGCCTTGTAAAAGGTAAACGTTTTTTTAAAAGGTAAAAGCGTTGAGTTGTAAAGAGAGCTCTGAGTTCCACATGGCCTGTGCACAACTTCCCATGTCAAATGACAAGTTTACAAGTTACGCTTGAATGCAGCAATAGACTCAAAGAGTAAGAAGAAAAAAACTCCTCTTGCTGGACTTGTAAGTAAATTGATGCAGAATGTTGTCTGTTCTGGAAAAGTGTGTGTTTCTGTGTGTCTACTTGTATTTGTTAGTCCTCATGGAGACCAAAATCTGGTCCTAATGAGGCAGAACCTAATTTCTGAGACAACGGTTAGGTTTAGGCGTTAAGTGGTTATGGTTTTTATTTAGGCTGTCTGAATAAATGGAAGTCGATGCAGCGTCTTAAGAGGAATAGATGCACAAACCTGAGTTTGTGTGCACAAAAACCGTCTTTTTTTTGTTTCATTCCACACACCTGCCCTTTGTGGCTCTGGTTGTAAGGAATCTAATTTAACAACAGCCTTAAGTGTTGTCATTTGACTCAGTGTTGGTTGTAGTGGAGTATAGGAAAATGAAAAATGTCTGGGGTTGCGCTGCTACAAAGAAGTGAGACCTCTATATCCTGCTCCTCATCTTTGCTTGAGGCTACAGCGAAAGGTTATTTCAGACACTTCGATCAAACTGTCAGTGGCACAGTTACATTGAGGCAAATGCAGGCACATTAATTTTGCAACATCAATTCTTATTTCTTTTCTTACTGTCCACCATGAGATCAACAAACTGCCACCCCCCTCCTGGCAAAGTACATGGCAAAATCAGCAGAGTACCCTTTCAAATTTAATTAAGATAGCATCCTTCCCTCTGAAGGAACACAAGCTCAGTCTTTTCCATAATCATATTTAGTAATATGAGTCTTATGAGTGTATTAAACAGTGATGTAAGCTCTAACCTGCAGTCTCAGCCCTCATATAAAACCCGCTCTGAATGCTTTGGGCTGGAATGCATTCATTAGAACCACATGCAACTTTAATAACTACCAATATAAAACCGCAGCCCCAACCAGAGGAACCTCCGTCTCACAGGATGTGAGCGTGGTTGTGTTACCTGTCCTTGTTGAGCTGTGTTGATTGGAAAATAACATTGTATAAATAAAGATGAGGACAAGAAAAGCTTCACTTCAAATATATTCTGGACCAAGTCAATGTCAGCATGTTAAAAGCTCTTGTTCACACATTTTACACGCTAGTGACCCGGCTGCTCCCATAAGCTGTTAGAGTGCACTTAAACTTACGGAACAACAGCAGTCGGCCGCAAAACAAGCTCTAATGTGACATTTTAATGCGGTGTATTTTTCACTCTTAACTGGAGATGCAAAGGTAAATGATGTTCCCTCCAGTTTAGCAGAGCATGGATGTCTTTCTTCATCAAAGTGTAGGGTGTTTCTGATTTTACTTTACCCAAGGTAGTAATATACAGGACCTACTAACTATAACCACACTCTGAAACTGTACACTCTGGTGCAAAAGCAAGAGGTGTGTTTGCTTCCTTACGTATATCAGTTTTACACCTAACCACCGGATTGGCTTTAGGCTTTGCTTCAGAGCTTTAATTGCATTCATTTGCACTGTTAACTGATTATTATTACCAAGTGGAGGTTGCATGTGCCTCCTTGTAAAACACTCAGGCCCTAATTGACTCATTAACTCATACTTGTAAAGCAGGTATGGAATCGTTCTCATGTGAAAGTCGCTGCTGCTGTTGCTGCTGCAAGCAGAAGTGGATGAGAAGATATCAAAGAGGTTTCAGCTTAAAACTTTGAGATGAAACCACCACACGTACTGGATGGACTGATGGTGGTGACCTGCAACCTCATGTCCAAAAATCGCCAAAGTCACATCTGGATGAGCCAAAGTCATTTTGTGAAAACAGGTGCGGTGGACAGATGAAGTTAAATGAACTCTGTGGCCAGAATCACCCAAGGTGTGTCTGTGTGTGTGTGTGTGTGTGTGTGTGTGTGTGTGTGTGTGTGTGGGCTCTCTAATTAGGTTCAATGATTTGCCTGTCCTGTTTGGTGTTTCCACGTTTGTGTGTGTCACAGTCCCTCCTGTTTGCTTGTGTTGCCTTCACGTTGTTTTCCTGTTTATAGCCACACTGTGTGGACAAACCAAAAGCATCCGAGTGATGAGAAACCCCGATAGTAACAAATGAGTTGCTTCATTCAATTCAAATTCATGAGCCTCATATCACACAGCCACAAAAATACACTGTATACACATGTACTATGCTCTTTATTTTGTTTGTGCATTTAAATTTAAAGATATAATATGAGACATTTCTTCTCTTCATTTCATTTCGTCTGTATTTCTATTCAAATAGATAGATATTAGGTAATACTAGTTGCAAATGAGGTGACCCATGATAACACGCTGCTTCCTGACTTGATCAAACTTTGTCTGTTGTTTTTTTTTTTACGTTGATTGAGAAACCCTTAACGGCAGGAATCACATAGTGTGCTTTTACCTTAACACTTAACTGTGTTTTGCACTATTGCCAATAAAGTAAGTACAAATATTGGACACAGCAGCAATCCTTTCCTGTAGCGAGATTAACATTTTTGTGTCAACTCTCAAATATTGCTTGCATTGCTGTAAAATTGCTGTTGCTAAGGTACACATGATCGCAGCATTTTATAGAGTGAACCAGGACATCAAGCAGCATCCGAGTTACTGCTCACTCCAATAAAATTCTTCTAAACACAGTTTTACTGTGCGGCAACACCTTGAATTTTGCTTCAGTTCCCTCTAATAACCAGCTGTGCACGATATTCAGCTTGTGCAAGAGAGAAGGAACCCTTGTTATGGTGTTTTAAAGGGGCTTTCTGTACATTTTGCGTTCAGATTTATGACTAGGAAGAGGCTGTGCTGCAGCCAGAAAAAAACAAAAAAAAAAAATCAGTGCAGCTGTTTTATTGATCGAAAATAAAATAAAGTATTTTCAGTAACGGTGCAATCCTTTATGATGTCAAAGTTATGCTGCGTAAACAAGATTCGACTGAGGCCTTAATTAGACCGCAGCCACACATAACTGTGCTATTGTTCTTATGCGAAGGTTGTTTCACAAGCATACGGGTGCTCATAAGGTGTCATGTTATTCGAATCAAGACGCACAGTCTGTGAATCAGCTGGAGAACACCTAGCCTTCCAAACAGTGGAATAGTCACAGGAGCAGCTACATAGAGTGACTGGTATACAGCTTCAGTTTGAGGAAGCTGGTGTGAAACATGTAGAACACGGTGTGTGTGTGTGTGTATGAGTGTGGAGGTAGGAGTGGTATTAAGTCCTAGTACGCTATATCTATAACAACAGCAGGTGGTCCCTCTCACTTCCCACCTCATTCTCTCTCTCTCTCTCTCTCTCTCTCTCTCTTTTTCAGAGGCAGCCACTGCAGCAAATGGCACCACAGCTAACAGCATACCACAATCTTTACTCATCAAGAACACGGCAGAATAGACCATTTAGATTCACATGTGGCAAATTCGCTGCAAGCACCTTAGTAGTGCAAAATAAAAATGATAGAACTGCAGAACTTTTACTGCAAAGCTTTCACGCAAGAATTAGGTTTTGCAGTTCAAGAGCACAAGACACTGCAGCTCCTGAGCTTTGAAAATGCTTGCTATTTCATTTAAAACCTTGTTGGAAAGACTTATTCCTGCGTGACTCCTGAAGCTGCAACTGTTCAGGCCCATTTATGCTCCATTTTTTGTCCATTTCATGTGCGCCCATCCCAAATGTTATCTCCGTCACTACCCTTTATACCTCCGTGCGTCTTTTAGGTTGGAGGTGGAATGTAAGTCGTAAGTTGTCCCAAACGTCCCCATAAAGCAGCAAACGAAAGACATAGGGAGGGAGGAATAACACTTGTTCTTTCTCCAGGAGCTGGTATGACAAGAAGGACTGGCTCGCTAGTTGCCCTCAGACTGGTGCCACGTTTTGCCATGACACCGAACAAGCCTGGATTCAGATCGGTATTACAGACGTTTCTCTGAAAGAGCAAAAAAACACAAACAGACAAGGACACATATGGAAGTTTGTATGTTTAAAGGAGAGACGGCAACATTTAAATGCCTGAAAATACACAATAAAAACTTTTTCTTGTGTATTTTTATTTTCATTTAAGTGAATCTTTTAAAATAATGGTATCAGGCATGAGAATGATGCTTTGACGTGTCCTATTGGTGATATGCGGTAACTGAATGTCACTACTGTGCTATAACCACGTTGTGGTTATATAGCCCATGTAAAAAAGTAACTTGCTGATAGCGCGCCCCCCCCAAGAAAATTTCACCAGCATATGGACATAACTATGATTACCAACTGCCACATGGAGAGATGCTACGACACTATGAGGAATGGTCTTTTATTACCCCTAGAAATGTGGTAGACACATAATTGAGGATGCAGTTTAGTTGCATGTTGTGTTGTTTGCTGAGCTGCTACAAATTCAATTATCGAGGGTTTGTGATGCAAACAAATGTGGAATCATCAACAGAAACAATTTTGCGACAGCTATACAGAGACATGCAAACCTAAACATTAGCAGTGTGGGTCCTGAATAAAGCAAAAGGACCCACCATGCTCGATGGGTACAAGGGCCTACAGCTGAGTCCAAAGCTAAACGAGATGTTTGAAAGAGTTTTGGACCATCTGGCGCTTTGTCCGTGTCTAGTGAGTTTTGTCAGAAGACGAACAGAGCAAAGAAAAACACATTCATCAGTGAAAGGGAAATTGAGCTCGCACGTCATTTACAATCCAAGTCAATTTAACTGTGACAGACAAAAAGTTCTCAAATAATTCATGGTGTCACAGATTGTGAATTTTTAGAATAGCTGACAAGTGCTGTTGGACAACCAGCTGTCCCCAAATGCCCATGCTGCTGCACATCTGGAGCCTCTCACATGTTCATCAAGTACCATTCCGAGTACCTGGCAGGAGGTAACACACGCACACACACACACACACACACACACACAGAAGTTCAGAAGTAGCCTGTTTAACTACTCAATCACCCAAATGGAGACTGTTATTACCTGGAAGCTCTGCACACCGCTGAGACCCATTGAGTGTGATCAGCTCTCAGATGGTTGGAGAGCCGGAGCTAATTGGCAGCAGGTGCTGATGTGTGCAAGTCATATGTACACTTGCATGTGCCGGTGGGTGTGGGTGTTACACGCACGTCTTTCAGCCGCATGTTGCAGCCCGAGCAGGCGGCTGCAACTCAATCCCGATTTAACATCTGCTGCTTGTGTGATGATTGTCATCAGGGGTAAGAGTGGGAGCAGGCTTTTCTTATCTCAAGAGCAATTCAGATTTCACTCAGCAATTTAAACCATGTTTTGTTTTTTTTACCGCTCTGCTTTCTGGCACCGTTTCTGTGAATTAGTCACACTGCAACGCCACCAATGCTTCGCCACTTGAGATTCATTACCTTTTTTGAGACAATGGACATAGGCTGTGAGTAAAAGTCTGTCCCTGGCTGCATGTTTCTTCTGCTTTCCTCCTGCTGTCTCTACAGTACTGTGTTCAAATCCCTTTGCTCCTGGAAACAACAACAACAACCTAGATAGACTGTATATAAAAATGCACATAGTCTCTACCGGTATGACAAGTGAGGCCTATGGAGAAGGACAGAATTAGCAATTAGCCACCAGAGGGAGATTCAGATAACTACATAAAGAACTCCATTAGAATAGAGGTCTGAAAAAAGGAGTCTCACTTGATTTATTGCGTCACTTAACATTTTACTAAGGAGTAAATGGTCTAAATTTGATAACCGAACACGATGCTATGAATTTGTAAATGATGTTCCCATTATAGCAACAAAGAAGATAAAGTATGTGGACACCAGTGTGATTGACAGCTGGTATCATCAAATAGGAGCCTGGTTGCGGGTAATGTCTGTGAACTTATGGCTTCAAAAAGTGACATGGCGTCGGTCAAATCACCGACGTCGAAGCTTCGCAACGGGAGGTTGGTTTTTTTTTGCAAGCGAAAAACTCCGTCCATTTTTTATATGCAGTCTGTGGTCAGAGTCAATTTGCAACTTCTGTTTACTCTGAAAATGCAACGCTGTCACACCGACTGGACCACCGTACCGATCTGTTCCACTTCACACAAGCGTCCGTGATATTGATTGAAGAGCGTTTTTCTGCAACAGCCGCACACGTCCGTCAGTTTTAATGAGTCGAGGGAGCTGCTCTTTCAAAACAAAAATATAAGCAGACGTCACCTTTGAGACACCAATCAATCAAATTATGTTGGTCTTTTTTTTATTATCAGTAAAGGTTTTTTTTTAGCACAGTCAATAAAAATATTTTATTTTACATTGTGTGGTGCTTCTTCTTGCAAGAAAGCCATGAGAGAGTCTGGTCTACCAAACTGACAGCCCAGCGTTATTATTCACTGTTTACCAATTATCACTGTGACCTGTCTTCTGATCCACATTCACAACAACAACAACAACAACAACACACATAGCTATTTGTTCTGAGGTCAGATTAAATTGCATTGGTCACTGCCTGTCCGAGTGGTAATGCTAAAAATACTCTTCCTTTACCCCCTCTTACTTTCCTTTTTCAAGCCTCCATGCCCTCTGTCTCTGCTCTGTCTTATTTATCTGTGGTGCGCTCACATTACACACACTATAGCTGTCCTTCAGCCGCATTGTTCTAGTGTAAAAAAATAAATAAATACAGCTCACATTCTGCATTGTAACAGTCACAAGCAACCAAAAATAAAGACATACAAATTGACACATAACAATTAGCCAGTAAGTGTCAGTTTTTAATTAAGAAGTGCTTCTTAAATACTATCTGAGAACATTTGCACAATAACAAATTTAGGTCTGCCCCTAATAATTGCCTCACGTGGGTGGAATTACCTGTACCACTATGGGTGCCATGTTAAATTCAAATTAATTCCAGCTGCATAATAAGGGAGTCATGCGGTAATTTCTCTTTCCAACAGATTTGCTCTTTTTATTCTCAGACTAATTGAAATGGCTTTGACTTTGCTGTTTACATGGTTCAAGTACTGCTGTCAGTTGGCGTCAGTACGACTCTGAAACGTCAGGAAAGAAAGTTAGGAGGTGGAGTTTTATGCATAGTCCCTATATAAATAATGGAAGTAGTCCTGGGTCTGGAAAGTGGAGCTAAGTAGTGTTATTCGCTTGAATGGTAATCACAGGGGACACCACTGGTTGCAAAATAAGTCAATTTATCAGTCTGAGGACTGTGAATATCAGTTAATACTCTACCAAGGACTTCATGGTCCCAAACGCTAGTTTCAGGTCTTCCCCTTTACTGTACAACGTGACCCAAAATGATCTCTTCTGCTTTCAAAAGACCAAAAAACTTCAGTTTTGAGGCTTCAAGACAATAGGTGACGCAACAATGGTTTGTCACTTGGTTATATGACACCTTAAAACTGCCGAATATCACAAATTTAATGAAATGTGTATCATTAGGGCCAACATACATTTTATGAGGGAGCAAACGAAAAAACTGTAAAAGGAAAAGGAAGGAAAGTCGTCAACGCAGATGAGTTTTGAGCAGTTTTTTCATTGTGTTCACTGTCCACAGATCTTAACGCCAATAAGACAGTGGGAGTTCTTAAGTTCAGTAAACACAACCTCAAAAGACAATTCTCCTTCACTTTTGAGCCTGAAGGGAGGAAAACTCAACAAACTGTGGGCAGTAGACCTTTGACACCTACTGATGATATGAGACTGAAAATGATCTTTAATGTGCGAGGTGTCAGACCATGCAGGGCTCTAACGTGAGATTGGGTATAGTGTTTTCAGCTGCTGAAATAGTTTAAATGTTCTTTTTTTTGGTTTTGCACAAGTAGCTTAGCACTCATCAAACGGCAAACATGCCGAAACAGAAGCAACTGGAGTGACTTTGAATGTCAACAGCACCACAAAGTGCAGTTGAGTGATGTGTATGGTGTCAACATGATATTCGGCTTATTAAATTAGTGTGGTGGAAAAGTACAGGAGAGACACATTTGGTGTTGGAATTAAAATAACTAAATGAACTGATAAACAAAGTGAAATGAACAACTGTGAGTCCTGTGTCACAATATGAAGAGCCTACAGTACTGCATGATCTGACTTTCTGCATGGGAACATCTTAGTTTTTATGGTATTGGCAAATGTCAATGTTATTGTTATTATTAATGCATACAGTAATTCCAGTGTCACTCATGTACAATTTTGAATTTTGAATTGAATTTAAAAGGACGTTCAATACAAATGCACTGAAATTTCCGTGTTGCTGTGCGTCGTGTTTTGCTTCTTCTAAAGTCTTTTGCTTCTACATCCACTATATATGGATGCTAAATTTGTCTATCTGTCCCTTGGGGGTGAAAGATAGTCAGTCGGTTTGTAGGCATATTCTGTTGCTGTGGATGAAAACAGTGTTGATGACAGTCAGTTGAGGACTGCAAAAGCAAAACAAAGAAACTCTCCACTGAGCTGAGGAGAGCTGCAGTGTGTGTGTGTGTCTGAAGTACTTTCAGTATACTATTGGCATTACACAAGCTTGTTTAACACTTTGTTTACATGCAGTTTTAATGTATTCATTTCTTTCCCAACATGTTAAACCTCTAATGATCATCCTGCGTGGAATTGTCAGTGAACATGCTCATGCTTATGTAAAACATGTGACATAATGCAATCGACTGATACATCAAGTATTGTTGATCAGTTTTTGGAGATTTGTGAAGTCACCTTTAGCTTAAGGTTAATACTGAGTTAAACCCTTGCTATTGGTTGATTATTCGAAACAAACCAACATATTGATCGAACGGAATTAATTGAATGGTTTTAGTCGGTTTAATCCTATCCTCATGAACCATGATGCAACAAAAAGTAGAGAAAAGAAGGGCTTTATATGCGGTTTTCTGTCATGGAAAAAGTAAAAGTGCATAATGAAGACAATCTACACACACACACACACACACACACACAGACAGAGACACAGTGGGACAGAGTCACTCAAAGGCACAACTTATCCACCAGAGACACAACGGCCACTTGGGTCACTTTCTTTTACCCAGAAGCCTTTGGGAAAGGTCATAGAGTCAAATACTAATACCTTTAGTGTGGTCTCAGAGGAAGAGCTGAGTTCTGAGAAACCGCTAAGTCAGAGTCTACAAAGGTCAAACACGCAAGATGGGGAGTATCAGAGCATGAGGTCAGAACAACAAATATGTCAAAAAGATGCTCCCCGAGGTTGCATCTGCACTGTCTGTGAGAGAAGCATCTGTGCCTTTCAACAAGGATCAATCTCAAAGCTGTTCACTTTTTGTTTTTGATTTTTTTTATTTTCCTGTTACATATGTCTCTTTTGGCACAGATAAAAAACCCACATGCAGTTTTTCCACATTTGTATTCTTGATTCCTTCTGCTCCCTTTCGTTGCCTCCAGCTCAAGACGCGACACGGTGGAGGAAATGAAGAAGACGAGCGATATCTCAACTAGCTTGTTATGATAAATGAAACAGGGATAGGAATGACATGGAAACAGATCACAAGAGCACTCAGGAGATTCAAACCAAGTCCTTATTCTTTATTTATTTTTTTTTCTCCCACAGAAACAGCACTGCGGCCAATTTGATTTGGATTTAGCATGAATTACTACGGCTTAGATCCTGTTAGTGCAGATAAAGCATGGAGGGTCCCAGATGTATCCTTATCCTCCCTATGAATATTCAACAACTTGCTCTCATCTCCCTATTGTTTTCTCATTTGTCCTGGTATCTGACAGTGCTGGTGATAATGTGCAGGAAAAAGATGTGATAAAGGGAAGTGGCATTGATATATGATCCGATAGAAGCCTCAGCGACATGCTTCAATGGAGTCAAAGAGCACCCTCATCTCAATCGGAACGTGGCTGAAATTCATTAAAGTTAAAATGACTTTGATTTATTATCTTGCAAATAATAAGGTCGGAGAGATTTGTTGTCAGAAGCAATATCCGGCTAGAAACATTTAAACTGGCAGTTTTTAATATGGAAGTCACTCAAGTGGCCCTTTCCCTTACAGCGCTTGTTTTGTTTAGGATTTAAAGTATCAACAATCTGGGCGTCGGAAAAGTCCCACATTCCAATGTGGAAACAAACATGCGCGGTCTGTGTATCTGCGTGTGGTAAGAGTTGCAACTGCCGAACAAGCGACAGCATTGTGAGTGACACACACACAGAGGCTATACAGGCCGAACCTTGAATTCATTTAAATGTCTGCATGTCTGTGTGTAAGGGAGAAAAAGAGAGAGAGAGAGAGAGAGAGAGAGAGAGAGAGAGAGAGAGAGAGAGAGCGCTGAAGCGGGTGATGAGAGAATAACCATGTTAGTGTGAAAGAGCAGAAAGGCTACATCTGTCACTCTGTATTTTCTCACAAGCATTCAGACAAGGCCCACAAGCCTGCCACGGATAACCAAGTTCTGCTGCTTGTCCAACACACACACACACACCTCATGCCTCATATAACATGACAGAGTAACTGAGGTTTTATTCATTGTTCAAGGGTAGGAGTGTAAGCTCATGTAGGAAAAAATGTGTTTGGTCCGGGTCAATCATTCCACAGAGGTACGCTAGGTTACGTGTGGCATTAACGCTCTCATCCATCACGTCTTTGCAGACGAGTGTGAGCACCTGCACGTTTGGTGACCCCGAACGCTCCACATAGCACTTTCCAGTCCAGTCGGTGGCACACTCTTGTTTTCATCAAAACACAGACGATGAGGAATTCACAAGGAGTCGCTGCTACTGGAATATGTAAGATTGAGTAAAAAAAAACAACAAACACTACACTGACAGGGACCCTCATTTTAGTATGAATGGAACCGAGGCCATGTTCGTATGTGCGTGTGGAAAATGTAGCAGCTCTCTACAAACATGGAAAGTATGACCATGGCCTTAATTTCATGAGTTAGTATTCAGAAACAAAATATGGTTCAAAACCATTGATTCACAAGTTTAATTGTCTTTTTAAGGGTTAACACTTGGTTTTAGGGTAGAAAGGGTTTGAGTTATAGGGTTCATGTTAAATTGCAGCACTCTAATGGTCCTTTTCTACTATGGTCCCAGCTCGCCTCGCCTCGCCTCGGCATGGCACGGTTTAGGTCGCATCTCAACTACAAAAAAGTTAGACTTAAAGTGGGCGGAGTCTGCACGACTACATGATACTGCGGTGACTTTGTTTTACACGTGACACACACACACGACTAGTGACTTGTAAAGCAGTTGTTTTTAGTGTAACTGAATCACCAGACTCCTCTGTTAGATACTGAGATTTTAGGACATTTCCCTGGTAGTTGTTGGAGATTAACCCATGTTTTTAGGATTGCTAAGTCTTTTTAACTGATCTACAATTCGGCACTTTATTCTTGTGTCTCCGGAGCACAGACTCCGTCTAACACAGCACTCGAGTCAAAATTCCTCAGCTCCACTACAATAACATATCCTGGTAAAAGCAGTAGAACGGTATTTCTGATTTTCCTCCAAGCACCACCAGAGGAAGCTCATGTACCACTGGCGGTACACGTACCCCAGTTTGAGAACCGTGGATCTAACGTAAAGGAACGTGACAACCAACTTGGTCCACATGGCAACAACTAAAAATGAAACTTAATAATAAATAAAAAACAATACCTTTGGCCACTAAGTAGCAGTAGGACCCCCACTTTAACGAGCATATTCTTACAATCATAGATTTGAGCAGACTTAAAAGTGAAAAGGTGATCCCTTGTCAAGTGGCTAAGTGTGGAAGCAGCCATGTTATCAGTGAGAACAAGTGTCCGGCTTCCAGCTGGGTCTACAGAAGTCAAATATAACCACTCTTCAAAAGAACTATCCTTTTAAGTATAAAATCATAGTGGGACGTTGCTTTGATTTCCTGCCATCTTTACTATCCCAAGAGTAACACATGGGGATTGAATTATACTGTTTCCATTTGGAAAGACATATATATTATATATGTGTGTGTGTGTGTGTGTCAAGCATCTTCTCCACCAGCTTGTGTGCTATGTTGCTTCCTCTCACCTCTCGTCCGTCTTTCTTTCCCCTCTCCTCACCCTTCATGCCCACATAGCCGCCGGCCATATGCTCGCCCCCCCAAAAAAAGCAAGTGTGTCTGTGACTGTGCCATAAACTGTAAGGCAAATGAAAGTGAGCAGAGAGCACAGAGGGGGACGGACAGACAGACAGAGACAGCGAGAGAGAAGGATTTGCAAGGGAGCCATGAAGTGAGGAACAATTTTAATTGTGGCTCAAATCCAGATTATTTTCATTTCCTTGAATCATCCCATTTTCTCCGTTGTGCCCGCTCTTATTTTTAATTGCAGAAAATAAATTGTGTAATTCACCCCCCCTCCCCCCTTTTGTTTGTTAATGTCCCTGAGGTATTTCGCTGAGTGAGCTGACCTCATTCACAACCTCGCTGTAAACATCTACAGTCTATTATTTGGAGACATGACTTTTTTCCACCACCGTCATTATCACATGTCTCTCAGTTTTCAAGGTTGTCTTTTAAATGTGTGCGCCAACACCTTTGAATGGCACCACACAACATATGTGACAACACCCTGATCAACATTTTTGCTTGTCTAAATCTAATTTAGGCAAGTGAAAAAGGAAATTAAACCTTTTTCCTCGCTGCATAATGATAGCTTTTTCAGTCATCAGCAGAAACTGCTAGCACTGCTCACCTAGGTCTGTATTTGTAAGTGTAGGTAAGTAAAAGTGACACGGAAGAGAGCTTTAGGTCAAGGAATTAACCCCGATTTTCTGAAACATGATTGAGGTTATGAGATATTGAAACAAATGTTTAATGAGAAAGGTTTGGATACGAGTTACTCTTTCAGAAAGCTCTGCAGGTTCACCTGAGGAGCGTCTAGGGGTAGCAACACCAGCAGTGTGGGCCACTAAAGGTTTACATGATGCTTTTGTGGCACTGAAATGTAAATAATAATAAAAACAATAGTTGGATACATAACATCACAAACCAGCTTTGAATTTCCACTTGACTTGACAAAATAACGTTCATTTTCTTGAAGAAACACTAACATTCATTAACATTATTGTCATCATGAGATAATCTAATGTTGTATATGCTAACATGTATTCATTTCAAGTTTTTTTTTCTTTTCTTTGTTTTTGTTGTTGTTGTACAAACATCAAAAAGAGGCATCTCGGGAGAATTTGAGTCTTCAGAACACTGCATGCTGGGAGGTCTGCCACCATGCCGGTCCTATTTTTACTTATTTATATAATGAGTTGAGTCACAACACTCATTAAACTCATCATTTCAAGCCAGACTCCATGTCATCAGAACATACTGTGGCGTGGTCAGAAAATACACCTTTATTCATGTTGAATTTAAGATAAATAAGTTTATCATTTTCATTTGACATTCAATATTCTAAGTAAAATGTTATTTTTACAGTTCCCTGGAAAAGAACCATATGGTGCTGTACTGATTACAAATTGAGAAAAAGAGGTAAAATACCAGCGATACTTCCATGACAGAAAATAAATAATTTCATCCTTCATCGATGAATCATTGAATCATGGAACACCTTCACATTTTAGGCTGAATTCAAGGCTCATCGTGTATTTTTATCATGTTATTTGAAGGAAAGATCACATGAAAAAAAAAAAATAGACCAAGATTCAAGGTTCAAGATTACACAGAACCTTTTTTCCAATGAATTCTGACTCCAGCAGTGGACATTGTTGCCTCTGGTACCACTATAAAATATGAAAATGCTTTGTTTTGCTCTGTGTGTGATTCAGTTATGACTCTGAGAAGCAGTGGGTTGAAAAAAAAAAAACACTTCGATTTACTAAAATATTCAATACTGTAGCTGCATGAATATCCAGAAACCTGCTACCAGGGTGTAGAATATAGTTTTAAAACAAAATATGTCTTAGAAGAGTAAAGAAATCAAATATAAATGTATGGTTCTGTCGCTTAAACATGTAGCTGGCATTCAAATATCCTATACTATCTGCTCACTCACACGTTATGTCAACTTCTCACACATCATACATGAGCGAGGCTGAGAGGCATGTTTGAGTAGGAGGTCGCGCTTCACCGCTCCACTCAACATGTGTGAAAAGTTAATGGCGTCCAGTGGAGGATCAAAGGAGAGCGAGGGATGTCAAGGTGTGTGATTCCTTTTTTTTTTTTTTTTGCTGACAGTGAGCCGCACATCTCCAGAGGCAAACGTCTGTGTCTGCGAAACATATCTGTGTGTTCTCGTGTTTGTGTGGGTGCATATTCCGCATCTGGTGCCAATTATGAAACTAAATATATCAAGGAGAAGTTCCTCAGGAACAATTTCATTATCAGCTACTAAAAGGGAGTGACAGACTATGAAAATGTGTGTTATTTAGTCTGCCGGTTTAATAGTGAGGGTAAATCATTTATGCTTAAATATGCCTGGTTTATTAAACCGCGTTTTTTTTTTATTTAAAAAAACGTAGACTCCTTTTTAATGAAGTTTCTGTTTAGTTTCCTTTCAGCAAGTTAGTCAAACATTCAAATATCAGTGGAGCTGTTCTCCATGCACTCTCTAACTAGGCCCTTAGAAAAAGATTGTGATCTGTGCCAAAAGTGCTAGACAGACACATTTTCCCAACCAATTCCTGTGATTTAGCAGCGAGACAGAACAGAGAGCACATGATGTTTCATCATGTCCTCATAGTTCCCAACCCCCCGACTTCTGATCCAGAGCAGCAGGTGCTGCACACTACATGGCACCATCCTCTTCACAGTTTCCAGGGGAACTACTCGTTCTGTGCTGCTCATTTGCCGTGGAATCCTCAGCGGCAAATTACTCACATCAAGCAGCAATGAGATGACACCAAAAATTACAAGGAGAAAAGGAGACAGAAGAGAAGCGGAGGTCGCCTCCGCCGGGGGACAAGCAGATGACTTTTGATACTGCTTCAAGTTGCCAATTAAATTTGAAACTACCACGACTGTACCCAGAAAAGAGGCTGACAATGAGCATAACAACAGGGCCAATGAAGGTGACAACGAGGATGTTGGCATAGATGATTTTACGTGATTGTTGCTACTTTTTGTTGGAATATGAGGAAGTGAGCTTGGAATTGAGTGTGGAAGAAACAGAAACAACAACAACAACAACAAAACAGGTCTGACATCAAACTGACATTAGATCTTTTTCACCCGAGCACCCACCTCAACAGATTCTTGCCTTTTAAGAGATTTCCATTTCAAACCAACTCCCGTCATGGGCAATAACGCTCGACTCCATTTAGCCAGGCAGGATAAAGTGAGTGAAGTTACCTAACGCAGCTTCACTTCATTTGATAGACTCTTGCTCGTTCTGCTCTCGAGCCTGTGCTATTATCACCGCTGATCCTAATGTTGCTTGGTTCATTAAAGGAAAAGGGAGTGTGGTGAAAGGCTGAGAAATTAATACATTTTAACTGATACTATTACTGTGGGATATGCTGTTTGGCACTCAAGAGTGCAACGTAAACTGGGAAGAAGGATAATTCCCAGGCGGAGAAGACTGAACAGACAAAGTCCAGTCCAGAATCCAAACACTTTAATCGAGTGGGCAGGCAAAGTCAAACACAGTAAAGCCAGACCAAACCAGGCAAACAAATCAGGCAAGAGCAAGACAAACCCCCCCCCCCCTAAAAAACAAAACACACAAATTGGGATGGAGATCAGCACGCAAACACTGGGAAGATGTGAAGGAGCAATGCACACTGCGTACGTCCCTAAGGACTTTCAGCCGCTCGAACCAGACAGGAAACACAGGTGCCAAAAAAAATCCATCCTCTGGAAGAAAGAGACACGGCCTCCGACGCACTCCTCATGCGACTCGAGGAAAAACACTGCCGTTTGCCCAAAGCTGTCTTTAACTCACAGGCTGCACTGCCAGGTAGTTAGTATGGTAGTTTTTGTGACACGTACTGAAGTGTTTATCCACATTGTGCTGTTTTGCCGTCGCCACAGTCTTCCCGCAAATGAGACAAACAGCTTTCTTACACAGTCGTGAAAAAGAACTAAATGGTAGCTTTTTTTGTTCTTTTTCTGCCATGTTTTTAAGGGATTCCAGTATTAAACATGTTGGATATTTAGAATTGAACTGTGTTAGGGAGATTTTTGATTATCAGGTGAGATGACCAATGATGGACCATCTGGAGTCAGTTATGAGGGAAGTTGAAAGATTTTTTAAAGACAGTTCAGAGCCGAGGAGAAATGAGACAACGCCTGACATCCGAACAGTAAGGCATCATTACAGATTCCAGCGAGCAGCATGCCAGGTCTGAAACATATAGTTCGTTAGACTTGAGATAGTATGTCCAGATGCCTGACGCCTCGGTATCTAGGGAACCTTGAAAGGCGCCTAGTTTGTGTGTTATCACAGCTTATGGCTGTTAATATTGTACACCAGGTCTGGTTATTTGAGTAATTAAACTTAAAAGTTGGCTGAAGATTAGAATTTTCTTAAATCTCTCTAATTTTGTTCTGCTTCACTTCATCAAAGTCAAACTTTGCAGAGATTATTTTCACAGGTTATACTTTGAGTTTAGAGCTGATTCTCCATCATTCCAGAGAGATATTCATCCTTATTTATTTATTTTTTTTATTTTTTTTTTGTGTGCCATCTTCATTTACCCTTCACCAGTAACACTTACACTGATATTTACACATCTTAACAAATCAGGCCCAATTTTCCCTTTACTACGACACCAACAATATTAAAATAGACCTTGTGGTTGCAGAGATATATTCATTTTATCATGTTACTGAATTTGCTGTGCTATGTCTTCTGTGGAAAGACGAGGTGTTGCAGAGCTGCCACTGACCAAATAATGCAAATAGAATTTTGTCTCCCCACGTCAGTGACATGAGTCAAATATCGATGCTGATCGCGTGATTATTTAAATTCTAATTCCATGTCGCCGCTGAATGTGTAGAGATTTGACTCACTCGGCGCCTTCTGATTATTTTTCCCTCTCTACCTGTCACTCACGCGATACACAGACAGACAACTCACACCGTCATGCAGACAATGGTCACATTTGTGCTGTCAGACTCCTTTTTCTTGTGACGACATCACTGTGTATTTGAATACAGCAAAGGGGGAAGCCACGTGTAGTCACAGGAGACAAATCCATCCAATGTTTTATTGCCAGATGTGAACAGTTTTACGAAACACTTTTGATATAATCGCTCAGGACGGATGCTAATGTCAGTTCTAAATAGAGCCTAAAAGTGAAGGTATGACTCTGTCCTCATTCATTTGGGTAAAAGTCTGCTCTTGTTAGTTACAAATAGCTGCCTGGAGGTGTTATCAAGTTGGCCGCCAAGTGGCAAGAATAAATATTTCAAACACTACTTTATCAGCTAAGAACTTGTATTTAACTGTGTGTAGTCGGTGTACATTTACCCTGATACTCCCCAAGTTGCAAAGGTACTTACATGTTGACTTCTCCTGAACCATAACCATCAGAAACAAAGCAACCACTGGACGTTTAGGCCATGGCTTCCTTCAGTATGTGGAAACAAAAGTGACACTTGTTTCTTGTCTGATGAAGCTTTATGGCTGTATCGTTCATCCCGTAGTAACTGCCTAAAGTACACTGTTAGTAATGTATTTCCATCTCTTTCTGTTGATGCACCGAAACCTTTTATTCAATTAGTGCATTTCCCTCTGTGGTCTTTAAGTCCTTCCTCACACCTACTTAATCTCATCTGTGCCCGGAGCTAGTGCCAGAGTTTGCAGCAAATGATCTTTCAATAAAATAAAACAGTGGACCAACATGAAGTTGAATTAATCAGCATTATCTCACTGGGATTTTCTGGCTGTTCCACAACATCAACGTTTCTTGACAGTGACGAGCATTGATTGGCCTTTTGTAGCGAGCACAGCAGCAATTATCTTCTGCAGCTCAAATGAGGAGCAGTGGAATATTGTGGTGTGAATTAAGTCTGCCTTTTGGGATGGGAAAAAAAAACCCATTTAGATGCAACTTCTTGGCACCACTACTTGAGGTTGATCCAATGGACAGTGGACATTCACAAGAGGAGAATCGCCACGTAATTAGATTTCCAGCAACCCAAAACTTCTACAACTTCAACATTTCCTTGCTTGATTCATTTATCATTATCATTTATTTATTTCAAATGAATTATAATAAGACATAAAGTAGTTTAAAGAATACAAGTAAAGGATGCTTTAATAAATGTAGTTTTATTATTTTTTTTCCTTATTCTTATTATGTCGTTAAGTGTGTAAGACCTGACTCAAAATGTTCAAACTAAATTGAATTAAGATTTACCAAAATGTTTTTAATTTTAACCTTTAATTGGGAAAGCACAGTAAGGTTAGTGTACAATAGGGTGATGGCAGCAGCACATATAGTAGGGTTTCTTTAAATATTCTTTAAAATAATGTGTACGAACCATATAAACTCAGTTCAAACTGGAAACTGATGTGAAAGCATTCCTGTGATAATGTGGCTGTGGTGATGAAAAATAAGAAAAATAAACCACAAACCCAAAACCTTTTTTTCCACAGTGATTTGAAATACAGGTTTGTATTAGAAGTCCCTGTTGTTACATGTTCCTCCTCTTGGTGATGAGTCAAGATTCAAGGACTGAGCCATGAACTATGAGGAGGCTTATTCTGGAATTTGCTGTGCTTCCCTTTGTGGCTGAGTCCAGCATAGTGGCCATTAATTACTATGGTGAAAAAGTAATTCAAAGAGGGAGGGTTTTTTTTACAGGGAGGAAGTGGAAAGTCAAGTACAAGCAGATGGAGAGGAATTTGTAAAAATGATGAGCTCCTTTTAAGAGTCCCCAGGAAAAGGGCTCACAAGCCAACCCACATAGGCTATGGATCACTAACCATACTGTTCATATCAGAGATTAACCATACATAGATTTAAAAGACAAGATGAGATAAGAAAAAAAACAATGCTCAACACATACTGTACATCAAAGGCAAAAAGTCTCTTGGATTCTGATGGGATCAATAATGACTACATTCACATTATTTTTACACATATTACACATTTTCAAATCACATTTGTGTCACTTCAGTAAGCCTTATCTGATTTATAAGCATATCCACATTGTATCTAGCTTGATTTTTTGATTCAATTTGGACAGAAAAAAAAAAACACATGAGATCGGATTTTTCCAAAGCTGGTTCAGGGGTTTCGAACGCGATTCTGAACGTCTCGGCCGCTCAGATAGGATTTCAAAGTGTCTTCTGCGTCCCTCACGGTGTAACTTGAATGACAACAACAACACTGACGTAGATCCAGAGAGACAGAAGTTAATTGGAGGCGCGTTAAGCGGTTGACACAGTGGAAGACAATAGTGTGAAAATCAGAAGAGAGTTTACGCCATTTTGTTTATTTTTGTTTAGACTACTCCAGGGCATGGATTGTAATTATAGAAATCTATATAGAAGACTAGATTAGACAATGTCAACATGGACACATGCAGATCAGATCTGATCACTTGCAATATATAATGTAAACATTGGGTCTGGAAGATCAGATTCTTGGATTGGATATGATTACAAATGACAAACACTTTGGTCTAAACAAGGCCTTAGTGGTCTGGTGAAATGCAACATGAATGACAACAGTCTCATCAGAATAGATGACCTTTTACCTACACGTATATGCATGTGCTGACATTGACATAATCGACTTGTACTGCGGCGACAGTCTCTCGAGCTAAATCTCACTCACAAATTTGCTGCGATAGCTGTCTTTTCTGAATTACCCCTGAGGGTGACGGTACATCTTATCTTATCTTGAAAAAAATATATAGATAGGGATTTCAAATGGGATTTCTGTGTCCACATAGCCCTGAAATGGGAGTCACTTTAACCTGGTCGTCTGAACGTAGCCATAGACAGACCTGACAGAACTACAGAG
The DNA here is from genome assembly GCF_958295425.1 of Solea solea. Classification (NCBI taxonomy): domain Eukaryota; kingdom Metazoa; phylum Chordata; class Actinopteri; order Pleuronectiformes; family Soleidae; genus Solea; species Solea solea. The sequence continues at coordinate 10,068,879 of NC_081143.1, forward strand.
CAGCGGTGGAGTGACACGCTGCATGGAGGTGATTCTGCAACATGAGCTGGCTCAGAGAGACACAAGCAAATGAGAGGATGCACTGCCTCAGCTGATCCCTTTACCACACAATATTGGACTTGTTTGTTTCACGGGATGGTTGAGAATTTGTTTTTAGCTGAAATGCTGAATAATTCAGTTTTTCTTCCCCCCCTCCGAGGCTTGTCAGCAACACAATGAAACGAGAGACAGCAGGTTTTAAAACAAGCGCGACAACGTTTAAACGCAAGAAAAGATGGAGAGCGAAGACAATGCAAAGGTGAAGAGAGAGCAGTGAAAATGAAGAAGACGAAGGAGACGCTAAAAAAAACACGAGGTGGTAGAAAAGTGTGTTCGCCACAGGAGAACGTCGCCACCATTTACAGTTTCACACAGCATGTCATAATGCTGTAAATACTCCAATACAGTTCTGTTGAAGTGCATTGTGTTTGTTTTCATTTCTGTCTTATCTCCAGCCTTTTTTTGCTGATTGGAAATGTTACACGGGGTCAGTGAACACAACACAGATCTTGTTCCTAAGGGCTATAAAATTGATATTTCACTCTCCGAAATCTTTAGAGACAGGGAGATAAATATTTCATATCCAGCATCCACAGTCTAAATCCATCTCTGCGAGGCTTCTCCACTCCTCTGGTGAGACCTACAGAAGATTTCATGTGCACATGTACTCCCACATACACTGTCTATCTGTCTGTCTGTGAGTTAGATTGAATTATCACGGTGAGTATAAGCTTCGAACAAATGCAACAGAGAAACAAAACAAGAAAAAGCTAAGTCATGGCTTTACCATGGAAACACACTTGATTCAGTATATAACCTAAGTCCATACTGAAATATCTTACTCATGGTTCCTAGTGCTCCACTGTCATAAAGATGCAGTGGAGAGATGCCAGTCAGGACACAGGGGATGTGATGTGACATAACGGACAACCCTGTGTGAAAAACAGATCATTTCATTTTCCTCCTGATGTCATGAAAAGCCAAGAATGTGTCTTTTTTGGCTTTAATCAGTACATTCCTGCAAAAGTACTGGCAGATCCAGCAGTCCTTTTATCTTGCAGGTCTTGTGTGTAACATTTAAGAGGGTTTATTAGGAGGGTTTATTGGCAGAAATTGAATATACTACCCATAAGTAAATGGTAATGGGGAATGCTCTTGCATTTATCTAGCACCTTTCTAGTCCTGATGACCACTCAAAGCCACTTTACACCACAATTTTCAGTCACACGTCTTTCATACCCATTCACACGGTGCCAGCACAGCCATGCGGAGCAACTTGGGGTTAAGCGTCTTGCTCATGGACACATCGGCATGTAGACTAGTGGAGCCAGGAATCAACCACTGCGCTACCGTCACCCCAAGTAACATGATATGTAAGTTTATAGTCATTGTGAAATAAACTTGTTTCGTAGTGTTGGAATAAGCATTTTATATGTGCTTTAGGCAATTTGATCAGAAGATTACTATGGCAATCAAGAAGAATGACACCCTTTAGTATGTGAAGGACACCGTGTCCTCTGTCTTTCTAAATGACCTCCTTTCGATGACCCTACAAAAAAATAACATTACATTACATTACATGTAATTTAGCAGACGCTTTTATCCAAAGCGACTTACAATAAGTGCATTTAAACATTTGGGTACAAATAAGAGCTAGAAGTAAGTAAGAGCTTCAAGTAAACCAAACTATGAAGTGCTAGTCGTAAGTGCGATGTATAGTTTTTTTTTTGGTTTTTTTTTTGTCGTCGTCATCGTCTTAGTCGAGGTAGAGTCGGAAGAAATGTGTTTTTAGTCGGCGGCGGAAGATGTGGAGGCTTTCCGCTGTCCGGATGTTGATGGGGAGCTCGTTCCACCATTTGGGAGCGAGGACAGTGAACAGTCTCGAGTTCTGTGAATGCCTCTGCGATCCTCTCAGTGAGGGGGCAGCGAGCCGGTTTGCCGATGCAGAGCGAAGTGGGCGGGCTGGGGTGTAGGTTTTGATCATGTCCTGGATGTAGGCTGGACCGGATCCGTTTGTAGCATGGAACGCAAGCACTAGAGTCTTGAAGCGGATGCGAGCAGCTACAGGAAGCCAGTGAAGGGAGCGGAGGAGAGGTGTAGTGTGGGAGAATTTTGGTAAATTGAAGAACAGTCGAGCTGCTGCATTCTGGATGAGTTGCAGGGGTCGTATGGCACACGCAGGGAGACCAAATAAGCTAAGTTCTTGTCATTGAGAATGGATGACAGAGACGGTAAGACTTGGTCATGTGGGGATTAAAATAGCTTGCAGTCGAACAACAATATAACACTTCTCTTCATTTGTAGCTGCCAATCACATTAAATTGGAGCTTTCACAGGAGTCTGTGTCCCAGACTTTATAATTACTGAGAAGTTGCACTTAAGGTGCAGCTCTATATAAGGTGTTAACTTGGTAATTACAATAACTCCTGTATGACGTGAACATTTCAATACATATAACTTGGCTAATTTAAAAAAAACAAAAAAAACAACAACATATATATACTGTTATTTTATTGGAAAACATTTATTATTTCCCGTACATTAGAGCTAAATGTGAGCCGCTTTTAAAAGTACTCCAATTTTATTCAGGAACATAAAACCCCGATCTGACAATGACAGCTGTGGTTAAAATATGATGCAAGACACTATATTAAAACAAATGATGGGACATGTTAAGGAACGGGAGGTAAATGAAGCATTTTACAGAGCAGATCCTCACCAGTTTGCAGCAATTTGATGTTGATTAGCCATTTAAGGAAGACATAAGAGGAGGCTGACTGAGAATGGCAAGCAGTAATAGGAAAAACATAAAAAAAAAGAGATGAAGGTGTGCAATTACTACACAATGTGAAGTCGGCCTGGAAAGAAGTTATTTCACACCCAAAGAGAGGGGTTTTGAAGTGTGTGCCTGAGAGAGGGAGGGAGGGAGAGGGAGAGTGAGAGTGTGTGTGTGTGTGTACTGGATCCACTGTAGAGTGTAAAAGAAAGTATCAGCTGAGTTGGCAGCACAACCAAGAGTGACATCCTAACTTTGTACATCACAGTCTCCCCCCTCCCTCACACTCTCTCTCTCTCTCTCTCTCTCTCTCTCCACTGACTCCGCTGACTCCACATCTCCCTAAAATGGCTTCCCAAGCATTTCTACTATTATTAAAAGTGGCATGAAGATGACTGCTTGAAAATGTAGGCTGGAATCCCGCTAACACGCAAAGACACTTAAAGATGATGATTTAATGCAAGCGTAAAAAAAGCGAATGCTTGAAAAACCCTTGTTTGAAGACCAAGGCTGACATACTGTATACTTGGTTATTTATCAACTCATTTGGTTACATGACTAAATCGACTTCAGGGTCTATAATAGTTACTCATATTAATACTCATATTCTGTATGCCTACCGTGCAATCACGTTTTGTATAGGCATTAGGCAACATGAACATTCCATGTCACACTTATCGTGACTATATTTAATTATTTAATTGTGTGTTATTCACACAAAAACATACACACACACACACACTTGACCTAACTGCAATTACAATCTCAGTCCTTAACTTAATCAGTTTTACGGGAATGAGGTTCTGCCTCATTATGACCAGGTTTTGGTCCCCATAGTAACAAACACAAGTGTACACACACATACAATACACAAGAGGGGGAGACAGACAGACACACAGAGACAGAGGAGGGAACAGATTACTAATGTTACAAAACATTATATTTGTGTTAACAAAAAGATGAAAACAAGCATCTCAAAGTAAGACGATTCATGAGCCTTGAAATGACTGAAAAGATCCAGGCTCCCCCTTGTGGCACGTCGGCGAGCTACATAGCATTCTCCAGTCAAACGTAAAATTTTATTTTCTCCATTCGAATAATCACGACCATCGACTTATTGTGAGTGCGTTTTTTTGAGATATCGTTGATGATATTGTAAATTGGTAGGGGACAGTGTTGCAACATGTATATTTATGTTTATCTTTATGTTCAAATAGCAAACATGTTAAATGGGGAGAATTACGGGTGTGAAAAGCACACAAATGACATCAGAGATTACAAGAAAGACAGGGGTTCCAGTGTTTTTGAGCTCACAATTAAGCTTCAAGACCAACATATTCCTGTACAGTCCAAACTCAAGCATGAACAATTAAATAATGCTGGGGGAAAATACCTACTAAAAATGGGCCAATGATAAAATACACATTGTGTATATTTTATTCAAAGGAAACAACAGTTTAGATGCATCATTTTTCAGAGACAGGGCTACAAAGACTGTGACAACACCTCTGATGACCGTGTCATAAGTTGCCATATGGAACCTATGCATATAACAAGCATGTCTAGCAATAAATTCATCACTGCACATTTCAATGGAAAAATATTCAAATGTGAATACATGAAAAGAGGTTAAAGGCTTTTTACATTACCTCAATATCACATGGTCGAGTGCGAGGGAAGAGGGACTCTACTTATTGCTCCATAATGAAGGAGCCTTATTCATGTTCATACATTAATTATGATGTAACACTTAAATTGTGACCTGCTGCTTATATGGGCCTGCTCGGTGTAAATCAAGATATGATTGGCCTAAAGCTTGTCTGACTGATTTCCTGGACGTGGCTGATTAAAAATTAAAAATTTAGAGTGAGATTTTCAATATTCATGTAGGAAACTCATATCAGACATTTCCTCACTGAATAAATGTGATACTGTTACGCTGGAGCAACCCAACAACTGTTTTGTGCCGTGCAAGGTAAGCAGGTAATGGGGCCACACAGTGGTGACTCACAGCAAGGAGGACACCGGTTCATATCCCTGTTCACCTGAAGGCCCTGTCTTTGTTGAGTTTGAGTGTGGGCGTGTCCAGGATGTACCCTGCCTTTTGCCCTATGTCAGCTGGAAATTGGCTCCACCCCCTCCATGACTCTCATGTGGAGGAAAAAGCGGCAGCAAATTGATGGTAAGCAGGTCATTTGTACACTTTAATAGTGCACTATTACAATTTTTAGACACAAAAGTAGCCTAATAGTTTAGATTCATGTTTTTTTTAATCATACACCGTTTCGCAAACAAACAAATGACTTTGTCCTTAAGCAAAATAAAGAACAATAATTACACAAATGTGATTTAAAAAGGGGTATACTGTATTATCCCCTATGGAAACTGTGCTTCCCTTACAACCAAAACCCAAAATAAATCTAGCTGCCTGCTGTGTCCATTACTATAGCAACACCACAGGCACAACCGCTCTGTTAGTAATCTGTAATATCAGATCAGTCTCCTTAAATGACACAAACAATCTGGGCTCCCTCAAGTTTTTCATGAAAACTGAACTTTCTGTAACAAAACTAAACAACACTATTTTCCACAGAAAGAATTACATATTTCAGTCTGTAAGAAATCAGCTGTGTTTTATAGCTGCACTAATCAATACTTTTGAATGGAAGGATCATACGACTGTGGAATGCAAAAGTGGTGTAACACCAACATAGCAGTACTGTTTTTGGCTTGAATTTATAAAAAAAAAAATGCAAATCACATAGCAATTGTAATATTTGTCAGACAAATCACAATTACATAACATTGTTCAGCCCTATGCTGGCAAACCTCTTCGTACATGGTGTGCCTTATGTCTTCCCTGTTGTGTAGGTGGGACAGTTTATTAGTTAAGTATGAGTGTTTTGCCACTTGTTCAAGTAGAAACATCCCTGTGCTCTGGCTGCAATTATTTCATTACTTCCCCATTCTTGAGCCACTGCTGCTGCTGCTGCTGTTGCTGTGGCAAGCAGTGCTCCTCTCTGTGTGTATGTGTGTAGAGGGGAGGTAGAAACAAAAAATGGCTCGTCTCAACTGCCTCATCCTTCTTCACTCGATTCCAACTGCTCTGTGCACTGTCTTCACTGTGTATCAACCTTCACCATCACTTGGAGGTCAAAGCACAGTGGCAACAGCAGTGATCCCATTAAAGTGGATGTTTTGCTTGTGGAGATGAAACCCTACTTAGTCATCTTCTGCAGTGCATCAGATGGCAAGTGTGTTAGTGGGTCGAAGACACACACCGCATCGCTCACATTTGGAGCAGAATGGAATGGGAAAGAGTCGGGGGAAGTGCTGATGGCGATGATGATGACAGAGCCCTGCAACTGACAGAGGCCACTGCTTGTTTAGTGCTTGTGGCAGAGTGTTGGGCACACAGGACTGCATGTAGAGTGATCATTAAACTGGGACCCTGGCTTCAAAGAGTGCACACAAGGTCCTCTATGAGCTGTGGACATTATCTGCAATCAAAACAACTCTTTTAATAATATCTCTAGTGATGCTGTTGGTGTCTAGCGTGGAAACTAAAAAAAACAAAACTTCTCAGCCTAACCCAGAACATGTCACAGGGTTAGGCTTGTCGAATTGTTCTTGCAATACTTTTTTAGTAACATTGTCTCCTTTGACGTCAGTGAACTTGGGCCACCTACGTTCCAGCTTCGTTATCCCTTCTCGGAAGAAGCCTCCAGATATCCGTAAACAGCATGGTGACCATGCAAATGTGATTTAAAGGGGACATATTATACCCTATTTCCCCCATTAAAATAGTTCCCTGGTGTCCTAATGAACATGTCAGTGACTTGCTTTGGTCAAAATACCATAAGGATGAAGCACCATAGCAGTTCAATAACCCTGCTAAACCCGCCCCTTTCAGAATGCTCGGTTTTCGTGCATGGTCCCTTTATATGCAAATGAGACACAGGCAAACACACACCCACTTCTTCCAGGGGGTTTCTGATTCGTCCTCTTTACAGCGCTTTACAGCTCTATTCGTCTCCCCCTCCCTCCACTAGTTCTCTGACAATATCAACATGGCAGCGTGCGCGGAAAACAGCTAGAGTGCCGTCACAGGAAGAGACGTCCTACATAAGGATCGAGCTGAACAGTGCCGAACTGTAAATCAGTTAAAAACACTTAGGGACAGCACCGCTGATCGCCAGCGGCGCACGGCAAGCTGAATAAACTGAGGCTGTATGTGACTGTCTCAGACTGAGTCTGTGCTCCGGTCATGGAGGACGTACTGAACAAATATGTTTAATTAGGACGTGTCAGAATGGTCAGTTATGAGCTCTATGTGACCTTTTCTTAACAATATGTGTGTTTGTACGTCGGTGAAATACGTTCGCTGACTAAATACGGCGACCGCTGGCCGCGAAGTCTGCGAAGTGGTGCGAACACACAAACACACGTTTGCTGACTTTATCCGGCACATTAGCTTCATATATAAAATCCTCTGAGGCTGGAAGTTTGTGTAAAACACTGTGCTCCACTGTGCAGCCACCAACAGCACACTTGTCCCTCCGCGTTGACATAATACCGCTCTTCCTCCCTCGCCTGCACTCTCGCAGGGACAAGGTGGAGCTAAGGTGGAGCTCTCGAGGTAAACTTACTGGTGGGGCGGTAACATTCGCGGTGAAATGCGCATGCTGCCTTCATAAGTGCAGGGAATTCAACATCGAGGGTTTTATCGCCTATACTTACACTAAGGGGGACCACAAAAAAGGACTGAGTATTCTTTTTCCACACTTTGGCGACTAGTAGGGCCTCCATAGTGCCAAATATAAGTATTAAAATGATTAAAAAAGTTGATTTTGCATAATATGTCCCCTTTAAGTCTGGGAAATGGGAAGAAATCAAATGTTCAAAGCCACATTTGGCTGCTTCTGCCCCTGCCACCTTGTTGTACATGTGTTGGTCTCCGTCTCTCACCGAGTGATTTTCAAGGACATCACTTGCAAAGAAACAACAACAAACATTTGAGTTTTGCAGAGGACTTCACAAGGCTTTATAGCAGTCATTAGCAGAGACATTACAAGAAAATTGTTTGAGTCACCAAATAAATTTGCTGAACTTTTCCAGACTTTTAGTGAAGATTTATTACATAACATCAAATAAACTTGAGATAAAAGTTTCAATGATTCTTGGAAATGTCTTGTTTACCTAATCAAAATAACCTTTGTGTGGCAGTAAAAAAATAGTCAGAAGCTTTGTACTATGCACAGACCAGACTTGCTCTTGTCACAGTTCATAATTCTGAATTAGGTCACGATAGTTTGTCATCTTGAAAAAGTGGGTCCCTGTATGAAATGTTTGGAAAACACTGCTTTTTAGTACAGTGCACAGATATGCTCAATGATGGGAGCTGTGCCTCATGTTTCCTAGTGAGGTTGAAACCTTTTTGAAGAACCCTCATATGTGGTCAAACCACAATCCTATTAAATGATATGAAACAAAGTACTTGGTAATCATAGTTTTTATTCTCAAACCCAGTCGATAGTATACTTTATTTTACTACCGAAAACAACTACGCATACAGTATATGCTGAAAATAAAACATGTCAATATTGATTGACGGTGTTTGATAGATATAGATACCTGAACCTTAAAAATTACTATTTGAGTTCAAAATATACAATCTATTCACTCACAAAACCAAGTATTCACTGCATGGCCCAACAGTGGGCACCATGAGCGCAGCTTGGTCTTGCTTTAAATCCATCAGAGGAATAAGACATGGAGGTCACAAGCACGCTAAACTGCCCTCCTGAGTGGACGATCACAACATCAAAGCATACGAAAAGGGATGTGAGTGTAACTTAGAGTGTAAGAAGCAAATATGTGAACTCGTCTGTTATTTTAGCTGCTATACCCAAGTGGCGTTCAACCTCAAATGACTGCAGTAACAGTAATAATAAAAAAAATGTCACCTTTGTGGGTGTGTGTCTGGGGGGTGGTGGGGGGGACGACTATCTGAATATCTACGAAGGAAAGGCAAGCCACGTAATCTACGTTCAAACTTGATTTCTTTGAAAAGTGACAGCCGTGGTGTTTGGAGTGGAGAGCGGAGGAGGTTAGGCAATCTTTTAACTGAGTCATCGGCCCCTCATACACCCCCACTCATGCCCCATCAATAGCTGCTGTCCACTTCCCTTAAAGTACTGGTTAGTCACGATGACTTGTCACTGACCAATGGGAGAAGCCGTAGGTGTGAGTCGTGCTTGTCAGAGAAAAGTGACTGACAGCTGAGACTGCGGCAAGGTTAACGAAGCACGTTGTGTTGTGTGCGTGTTGTGACTTAGTTTGCATGCAGTTCTGGTCTCTCCTGTTCTGATCGGGGACAAAAGAAGAATTAGCAGTACAATAAATCTGCTATTAGTATACAGTAAAGTGGTGCTTACTTGTGAGACAGCAGTGAATTCAAGGTATCTACAGAATGTTATCATTAGTGGATTCTCTTGGGCATCTATACATACAGTATGTTTCCAATGAGGGAAAGGACGGAAAATGAATGAATAAAACATGGATGGAGATGCTATATGAAACAATGCACTTTTGCTACAAGCCAGCTATGACACAGAGTTCCTGCTGAAAGAATCAAAGTGCAAGCTCGCAGACAGATAACAAACGTGGTAACAAAGTACGAGAGATAATTGTTATAAAAAAAATACCTATATAATGGCCATATTGGCATGTTGCCCTCTTATGGGATGAATAAAATGTCTGTCCGCCTCCGAGCAAAAGCCAATTTAGTTGAAATGTCCGCGCAGACAGTTCTCACATGGGCTTCCAGGGTTGTGTGCAGCAATAAGCAAGACCTGCTCCCCTCACCTTTTCTGCCTTTCATTCTGCCTTGTTCTTTCACTGAGTACCCATCATATTTCCATCCCTTCCTCCCTCTCTGATATCTAAGCAGTATCTATTAGAGAGTTATGAATTAATAATGAGTTAATACTAAGATGAATTATTGTGATATTTTATTCAGTAAGCATGCTGTTAGTCGGTGTGTGTATGTTGCGAAAGCCGACAGTTTATGTCAATGTGTGTGCACGCACACGCACGCCCGAGACGCTCATTTGTGCACACACCTAACGCAAAGTGGTGTTCCTAAATGGATTATGATTAGTGCACTCGCTCAGTGTGTACTTTTAGCGAAGACAAGAAGAAAAAAAAAAAGCACAGCCACAGGCTGTTAGCCTGTCTGCTGCGTCTACAATCCAGACTTTATTCCATCTCCGGCTTTCTTCGGACCTGTGCTTTTGGTATTTCTCATCACTTATTTAGACAGGAGGGAAGCCACGAGGAATACAAGCGCCGGCATGCACCATCGAGAGAGAGAGAAAGACACAACAAGACAAGGCCAGTGAAAATGGCACACACAACTGTTAACGAATCACTATGGTGACTAATTCAACATTTACTCACTTTTCAAAGCACAGCCTTGAATGCTGGAGCCGCGAGGGAGGAGTGGATGTTGGTCACAATTACAGCTACAATGCCAGATGATGACTCAAATGTCAAAGTGAAAATATGTGATGGGGATGAATACTTTTGTACACACACACACACACACGCAAGCTAATGTAGAAGAAGCAAACATCTAACCATATATTATTTGTTCAGTTTCAAGCTTTACATAATCTAAGTTAACAATACAAGTCATAATAATATAATCTTTTGCTCAGCTCACTGTGGAACCATGCAGTACCATTTCCCAATACATACATACAGACTGTAATAATAACGTCAAGTGAGCTCCCAACCACGATATAAGCAGTATAAAGCTTCTCCAGCCACAGTAGACATACTGTATCCTCTGGGGGAATCAAAACTATCGTGTAACCTATATTCATTTTTATAAACGCTTCCAGTTGCCACAGGTGCTGCAGTATCCATGGTGCACTATTATTTCAAGAGACGACAGGTATGTAATCAACATAACCTTTAGCTTGAAGAGGATCATCATCCCACATCCTGCTAAGTCTACAAGCTGCATCTGTTAGGAGGAAATGAGGGATGGGAAACAAGTGCTGCAGATTTTCGAAAGTTTTACACTGGATGGCACAACTATTTTGCCCGAGCATCAATGTTTGAGATGCACAAAATGTTTTAAGTATTGATTCTTTTTTGATTAGTTTACCGATGCATTTTAAATCTTAAAATAAGCCCTCTGTTAGGTAGAGGTACTTTGGCAGTCTGTCAGACTCCAACTTTGGTAATCTAATGCAGTATAAGCATCAAACATTATACAAATCTGATGACAGACTACATTATGTACTTTGGAAATGAAACATGCAAAATGAGTAATGCCTGAGAATGTCTCGTTTTTCATTTTGGCCCCCGTTAACAGATTAGAGCAGCCTTACAGCTGTTGTTTCTTTTTTCTTCTTTAATTGACTGTGCAGAACTCTGTAACTATGGTTTAGAAGTAGTGCTATATAAACAACATGTTTTATAATTACAACATGTTTAAATAAAACATTAACTCAATAAACACAACTGTGTTTGTGGCTATAACCTCAAAATGCCACTATACCATCAACAGACCCACCCCGCTAAACACTGCTTCAAACAATAATGGATTTCCAGTCAGAATATTTCACTCTATTGGGTGACCAGGTGTTTGAACAGCATTTGCTTCCCTTGTCCCGTATTCTACAAATTGAGAAAATGTCCCGCACGATGTCCTCAGCTCTATACTGATGCTTTTGTATGAGTAAATGTACACATCTGATCTAATGACTGTAAAAAAAGAGGGGCATCTGTCACCACAGAGCTGCTAGACTGATGTTAATCAACCTGTTATACCCAGGGTGACGCCTGCCTCTTGTTCTGGAAAAAGTTTGAGTCAAAATCAAAAAATTATGGAAAATATAGCAAAAAAAAAAGGAGATGCAGCTCCAACAAAAAACAGGGAAACTACTCACAACTGGGTTTTTTGCCTTTTCCACATCACTTTTAAGTGTAAGAGTCATACAGCTCAACAGACTATGGAAGAAATTGCAAAAAAAAAACTGCAGCCATACTTGTAAACAATCAAAATTGTGGGGGAAAAAAATAACCCATAACTGTTTCTATATTTTATAAGCCATCTTTTATAAAGTATTAGTCGTACAGTGGATACAATCCTGCGTTTATCTTTCAAGTTATTCCATCAACATTTTGGAGTCGTCATAGCACAGAGGCGTGAAACTGCTGCTGTGACACTGTTATATACTCGACACAAACAAACAAACTAGTGATGAGTATAGAAGTGTACTGAATCACTAGAATCAGTTAAGTAAAACGATCAGTTCAGTACTCCCTGCACAGACTCAGTCACTGAACTAAAATATGACTGAACTTTGGTTCACGATCGCCGGCTTTAACAGACTCCTCTGTTAAATATTGAGGTTTTAGAAACGCGTTTGGTTTGATTCTAGTGTCGGACGTCGCTCTCAAGACTCTTCCAGTGATGACACTCTCTGACCAATCAGTGGCGGGCAATCTGGTGACGTCACATTTTAGTATGCTCAGCTCGCTTGGAACCTCGACAGAGCAGATGCTAAAAAAAGCACCAGGTCCCTAATGGAAAAGCAAAAAAAAAGTGATATATATAATGGAAAAGCACTTTTAGCTATATAAAATTAGTAATCAATCAGTAATGACAGCAGTCACAAACACAGACATTGAGAACAACATTCTCTACTGTGGCACAAAAACAAACAAACATATGTGCCGACTTCCCTGAACTTTTAAGTTACTAGTGTTAATGTTAACATCAGGCTCCCATCCTCTAGTTGCTTTGATATTTATTTATTTATTAGTTTCCAAGGCTAAATTGCCCTCTATAGTAGCTGTAGATTCAGAGCCAGGCTGTTGAAAGCACTCAAAGGTGTCGCTTGCTCCCCTTTGGTTCTATGCTAATAACTGTGATGCATTAGCATGCAGTAATGGTGAAGTGCTGCAAAGTAAAAGAAGAAGAAATGAAGTTCTGTAAGAAATGGTGAGCATATACGTATTCCTTCCGCATTATAAAGTGGCCAGGATCCATACACCAACATAACGCCTCGTCTATACCACAGCTTTTTCATACTTGTAGTGGATTTGATTGGTTTTTGGTGTGCGTTTAAAATGTTTACAATTGCATATAATCTGTATGTTCATACTAGTTCCTTCTGTAGTTCATAGGAGAGAGTCAAATATGTTTAAAGTCAAGGAGTTTGCATGTTCTCGCCGTGTGTGCGAGGGTTTTCGCCGGCTTCCTCCCACAGTCCAAACACATACAATATGGAGATTAGGTAAATTGGTCACTGTAAATTGACCAGAGGTGTGAATGGTTGTTTGTCTCTATGTGTGCGGCCCTGTGATGGACTGGCGAACTGTCCAGGGTGTACCTCTGCCTACCCCGCGACCCTCTGGTGCAGGATAAAGCTAAATATAATGGATGGATGGATGACCTGCTATGACAGATCACAGGTAGCTCTATGATTAGTCAATTGATTTAATTGGCTCTATAATAAAGCTGTACTAATGATAACTTACTTTTTCATTGTCGCTCCACCGCCTTCACGGCAACTGTCTTTCAAAGTAAGTAAACCTATGTGAACAACAGACAGCCAACATATGTACATTGTGACCCTTGTATAACACAGATAAACCAAACAGTATTTCGTTTAGTGCACTGCCAGGACCAGGCAAACGTTAACGTTATATTACTTATATGAAGGAGAAACTCTCACAGTTTCATTACAGGCTACAGTGTTTTGATTGTACACTGACCTTGTTAAGAGACACAATAAGTGCCTCTGTGCTCATCGCTTTCCCTCAAGTGTGCTGATCAATCACTTAACACCTATACACAACGTCAGGGAATATACAGTTCACTCGCCATCTGAGAATGTGTTTGTCCTTCTACAAAAGCCCACATGAGAATCCCTTGAATTATGACATTTTTCGAAGAAATTGCCCTCACAGTTAAGATGATATCCTTGTGAAGATGAAATAGTTACTCACAAGGCACCATTTAAGACAGCGAGAAGGAAGATAAACGAGGAAAACTTTCAAGAGGCTTGAGTTTTTTACGCATAGGAGAAAATGGCATTATTAAGTTATATTATTACTGCAGTCTCCCCTGCTGCTTTTTTTTTACAGCCACACTAATATGATCTATTTATTTTTTTCATTTTAAATATACATGATAAAACATAAACCAACACCATCCAGATAGGGGTTTTTACCTCCTTATCAGAAATAATGTCTGTCCTAAAAAAAAGATTTACACATGGTGCAGGGAGTTAAGGGGAAGCAGACTCTCTTTTACATGTAGTTGTTTACACAGAGAATGCTTTGAATGAAAAACAGCAATGATGAAAAGGAAGCAGGGCAGGGAGCATCTCTTTGGCCAACAGCATTCTATGAATAGGTCTGTCAGTGTCTCAGTTATTCCTTTTCCATTTTGCATCATAACAACCCCATAGTCTTGAGGGTTATGCAAACCATTACGGGAGTCATTTTGTGTCAAATACACGAGAGCTGTGTGTGTCTTTAAAAAGAAACGTTCATTATGATGCCACTTGCCAAAATGTGACATTCAAATATGTTTGTTTTGGTGCTGATGTAACAATTCCTTTGGTTTGCAGAAAAGAAAAAAATGGCAGTGGCTATTAAAGGTTTGTCTGCCCTTTGCTCGGAGACTTGAATGTCACCAAATCACTTCAAAGCGTAGAGTCCTTGCTATTATATTTTAAGAGTCAAGAACTTTCTAAGAGTATTTACCAAATATTTGGGCCTCAGAGGTTTTCTCTTTTGTGAAACTTCCATGGCTTTTACTACAATGACGTTCATATGACAAGGTAATAACAAATTTAGGCAAAAACGAGAGTGCAGCATTTGGCTCACGAAGCCTGTGATATATTTCACTAACGGCTAAATTCAGGACTTTCAGTCGTATGATTAATGAATAAAATGAATGAGAGGTGTAAAGTGTTTGCTGGCCACTAATGACATTGTGGATGGTTAATATATCATATTCACTAGTCTACAGATGAAAAATGAGCCATTAAAGAGCACAAAAATGTGTGTTGCCTGGTTGTAAACCCATCATTTGGTTGATGTTCTGTGCTTTTGTACTGTAGCTATATTTAGCAAGCTCCTTAAATCAACAGCAGTCTCTGATTTCCCTTTCTCAGGAAGAAGGTTTAAGGAAAAAAATACACTTTGGGGTTCAATCAACAAATGGCTCAATTTATTTTACTTATCGATTGACATTTTGGGGGGGGCGGCAAAACCTACTTGTAGGAAAAAAACAACCCTGTTCCAGAGAAGCATCAGCATTCATTTAAAACTGATGAACCGTATTCAGTCTCCTCTCACTGCTTCCTAGTTAAACTTGGATATTAAAGCTGCTAGGTGCAAAAATGTTCTCCATTACCTAGTCAGAAATGTCTTATGCATGTCCAGTCCAAAACAACTGTAACCGTAAAGCTGAGAGAAACTGGATGATAATTCAAAGGACCACAAGCACAGTTGATTGATCCGTGGTAAAATGGAAAAAGTATTGATAAATGCACGTTTAATGGCCTTTTACCAGCTGAAAGACTAAACCCAAACATAATGTTATATTGCATCGACCGAGCCTTGATAAATGAAACATATTAACAGAATAAAAGCATCTTATGAGTTGATAGATGGTAAAACGTTATTGGTGCGATCAGTAAATGTTCAGGTAAACACAAAGGTTTGGAAGCATATGTCACCAGGTGTTTGGAAAATCGGACCGTCACTTCAATAAGCACTCACAGCTGTGTCCAACCCTATTTGTAGGCAATTATTTAGTCTTCCAGCATCTCCGTGCATCGCTCTGTATGTAAATAATGATGCCGCTTGTGGAGACGACTGCAGCGAGAGATCAAGCTAATGTTAGCGTCTTCACTGGGACCATTTAGCATGCAGCTAATAGCCTCGCTCCACAGGAAGCCATCAGAGCTCTGTGTCGGCGGCTCTCAGAATGGCTGTGCTGGAACTGGCACACCCCAAGTCCAATATCTCTCATCTGGGAGGAATGGAAAGATGAAAATGCACACATAAGCCACACACTGAGATACACACCCCAAACACAGAGTTTATGTCTTTCAGCAGACGTGAATATATGGCAGTTGAGATCCATTAGCTGTAAACATGTAGAAACTGTCTGAGGAACAGAAGGCGACTCAGTGGGGAGTCAGCCAGCAATGTGGAGGTATAATGGTTTGATGAGGAATATGTGTGTGTGTATTCATGAGTGTGTGTATCTGTGTGTCCAAATATTCTTGTTCTCAGTCAGTTTGACACACTTGCAGGGCTTGTTATGGCCTTCAGACGCAGAGCTACTTCTGTGGGGGCGAAAAACTGTAAAGGTCCCATTAAACTGTGCTGGGCACCACAGCGGGCATCCAAACATCTGTGACCTTTGTATGAAAAAAACAAAAGCTTCTAGAGAAAGAGTAATAAATCACATCCCTGCCCTCCTCTTTTCCCAGGGTAGACAGCGGTGAATCTAGCTTTAAAAAAAGTATTTGGACAATAGTTGAGTGAGGTCATTTCGACCAGAGAGGAGATGAAAGCCATCTTTAAAACTCATTACTTTCACTAGTCAATTAAACTTAACTACACTTTAAAGATTATATTTGTTTGCCTAAAAGACACACCTTGTGCCAAGAGGACGAGAGGGGGAAAAAAAAACACGTTCTTCTGATTCTTTGATCCATTTGAACTGCCCACCAAGTGGGGATCAATTTAGAACTACTTGGTTTGACTCACCATTGTGAGGAGACAGCACTTTAGGCTGAACCCTCAAAGGTATACTTGAAAGGATGTTCAGAGCAGAGTTACACACCAGTCAGTGGGCTACTTTAGACCAAAGTGAGTTTTTATGCCAGATTCAGCAACCTTGTCTCACGGCTCTGTTATGTCCTATTTAAATCACAAATTTGGGCATTGTGTCAAAACCTGTTGTAAACATTGCAGCCCACGGATCCAGGCCAGCTATAAGCAATGAGTTAAGAAGGTAATTTATCCGAAAAACTGATGCCAGTACAGAGACATTTGTCTTTACATTTTCACAAAATGTAAACATAATTGTTAGTAGTAAATACAGGGCACTTTCTTACAAGCTGTGATACATACAAATCCATTGATATACGCTTTCTCTTGAGAAAAACATACAATTTTAATTGGGCAGGATATCTTTGTGTGTAATTTGTGAAATTTAAATAATTGTAATTGTGGAAATTGGCTAAATGCTAAACTAAGAGGTAAGTATATAAGATCATAAAATGATCATAATATGATCATTGTTTGTGTTTATAGCCGCAGCGGGGTGGAAGTGACTAACCTTACGGAAACCAAAAGGTCCCCCAAAAACAAGACGACCAGAGGAGGCAAAAAAAACAATCAACCAAAGCCCTCCACACATTTCAAACTGGGATTAAAACGTTGCAAATAAATGAACTTAAAGGTCGATCCTATCTATGCTGCTGCAGAGTGGTCAAAGACATCAGCTACTGTATGTCTCACAGAAAGGAACTGTTACTTTTAGTGTCTTTATTAGATCTTTACTGACTGTTCATTAAAACAGGCTTTCTAGCAGCAGTAGCTGGCTGCACACTGTCCAGTGTAATGCAAACGTGTTCTGTCATAAATATTTTAAACTCTATTACACAAACCCTGGTAATTATCTGATGGGAAGGCATTAGTATCCTTATAATACTGCACAGAAGCCATTACTTATGCACGGTGCATTGCATAGCTGTAGTTGTAAATTGAGATTTGAGACGTATTAGTCAGCCAAATCAGGTGGGCATCTTGAAAAGTTTTCCTGGAATATGTTTCTGTACTGAGGCGCAGTGGAGAAAACACTTCCTGGCAGTCCTGTTTAAGTTTGATGCCAACACAGCGCCAAACCTATATGCAACTGCCAGAATAAAGATACCCACTTGCTAAGGCTGAATCTGACGACTAAATCCTCACTGCTTGGACGGCATGTTTTCATGCAGGAGCATCCAAAGTCAATCAAATACATCTGTACCATGGCCATGAGAAATCTAAATAGTATAAATATGTATCTATTTATTTTTCTATTATTAGTATTACTTGCTGGTATATTTCTGTGTGTCTTTATTGGATTTCAGTTTTCTGGAAGTAGCACTTCTATAATTTTGCTGTATTCTACAATTAAGTGTTTTTAAGTAAAAAACAATGATTGTGTTTTTTATTGTTTTCCCTATACTATTATTAAACTTTCGGGCTGTACTAAATCACTTATGTGCAGCACCAAACCAAATGAATGAAAAATTATACCGCCATTATATTTGCTTTAAATATAGAGTTGTCATACATTTCAGGACTAAACAATTACTTTTTATAAGTAAAAAAAAGTGAAATTTTGCATCATATTAGTTAAAGGTGACATCGAATGCTTGTATCACACATATATGTTAGTTTTGGAGGTCTACTTACATATATTAACTTGCTTCAGGGTCAAAAACCTCCTAGTCGCTGCAAACAAGCCGATCAAAATATCTCCTCACTGACGCTCTCGTCAGCAGCGCTGCTTCAGACCAAAATCACACCCCCAGAACGTGGACTGTGTTGTGATTGGCCAGCCAACGAGAGCTTTCCCACTGTCCTGTGATTGGCCAGGTACCTGGAAGTGACATAATTAGCACGTCAGCTCTCAGATACGAAGCTCCCCCTCTGGCTGTGTCACGACCCCGCGCCGTAATCCCTTATGCCTTTGACCCGGAGTCGATACAGTTCTCAACCGATATGCTCAGCAGCTACAAAGAGAGTTGTTTTTCTTCTTCTGCAATTGAATGTACGCAACCGGATGTGCCCAGACTAGTGCCAGGAGGAGCTACAGTGGTGAACAGAGTGGTGAGGTTTCCTGATGACATCATCAGCAAACGTTAGTGCCTTTCTGCTTTACAGAGTCCAGGAAAACAATAAAACCCTATTATCTCAGCAGTGGCTGAACTGTCACAAAAGCAGCGTTAATTGGAGCTTCTGGTCTATGTCACCTTTAATGTTGCCACAATCACTACATTTATGTCTAATCAAGCTAAGGCCATAGTCCAACTAAGAAAGGCAATCGGACAAATTGCCTGACTCTGCCTCCGTAGGTGGTGCTGTATCGGTCCATAAGCTTGTGCGTATTGAATCAGTTTCCTGTTAACCTTTCCGTCACAGAAAAGACAAACAGTGAACAGTGAGATGGATCGTGCTGTGGTTGCTGTACATGGTAATCGAGATACAAATTAGATTGAGCATGGCTCTTGTGGTCGCTGTGACGCTACCTCCGTATGATTTCCTGGAATAGTACTCGAGTTTTTTACGTTGTCTTCTTCTACTTCTAAATATTGGTGCATGTGCAGAATGCCAAGTACGACTCCGAATAAGCGTATACATGCAGGAGTAAGACTAAATGCAAGTCTGACTGACGCCCTTGTTGGGACGGGATTAGTTTTACATGGGGAGGTGGAGTAGTGTCATTTTACCACATTACATTATATTAATGGCCAATTCCCACGGGATGAGCAATCTCAGGAAAACTACTATAGTTTGGAGGGTTACATCACTCCATCTGTCCCAGGACTAAAATCACTGAGAAGCTCTGGTAATAATGACTTAACCCCACCTCCTCATGTAGGGCTGAAGACGTAGTACTAAGTAAGTACTAAGTTACTAAGTAAGTAAACCAAATCTGACTTCCACAATGCCAGTCTTTCAGTTTGTGGATTTTCAGCAGTTTCTGTAACATGTTCATGTGCCACAGAAAGTATGGGGGAAACAAATCATGATGTTGGGAGTCTTCCCAATGTCTTCATAGCAGAAAATAAAAGGAGAAAATATTTCACAATCAAGAATGACATTTTCTGACAAATGGCGAGGGTAAACAAAAGCTGAAGTTTGAGAAGTGTTAACTGTCAGATGGAACGATGAGAGGGGATGAAGAACAGACTGGCAGCAGTAAATCTGCCAGCTGACTGGTGACCACTGAGACTCTGAGCCGTTCGACAGGCGTTCAACAAAACCATGATTTTGTCGAGTAAGCGGCAAAAGGCTGCTTATATTGTCAGACACGGGAACATTATCTTATCAATATTTTGTATGCACAGCGCCAGGATTACATAGCACTCATTCCATCAGTGAGCCGACATGTTGCTAGTTCACTCGTGGCTGGTCACATTTCTTTCACCTAATATCAAGTGCTGACTTCAAAATGCAATAAGCCAATGTTGTTTTTTTTCTGATGTTGCTCAGCTCCGTTTGGAGCCGCACA
This sequence comes from Solea solea, assembly GCF_958295425.1. Lineage (NCBI taxonomy): Eukaryota > Metazoa > Chordata > Actinopteri > Pleuronectiformes > Soleidae > Solea > Solea solea. The sequence goes on from NC_081143.1 coordinate 10,089,029, forward strand.
GGTTTTATAAAACACCTTTTCTCAAATGTAGTAGCACTACTCGAGACCTGTAAACAGACTTTGATGTGTAAAATCAATAGTTTCTCTTTAATGATGTTGAAAAGCGAGGTAGTAAAGGCAACTTTACAATACAAGTATGATGAGAAAACTGTGAGTGGACAGTTATAACTGACTTTTTTCTTCTTCTTCTTCTTTTATACCCCCACTCACTTAATCACATGGCCACTATTTATAACTGTCCTGCTGGACTCAGTTTCATTGCCTGCTAGAGCCACCGTTTCTGTCATATACAAAGTCTTAGCCTTCAAAGTAAAGATGCAGTTTTCATTTTCTTTTTCTTTTTTTTGCCCCTTTTAAGGCGATACCAGATTTATTGAGTCTAAGAGCTTGGCACAAGAACTGTGGCTTTGTTCAGTGCCATCTTAGTCATGTCATCAAGTTCATGAGTAAGTAAATGGAAGTGAGCCAGTGTGATAAAAAGACAGCACTCTCTGCTCCACACAACCTGTGTGTTTGTGTGATGAAAATATGAATCAAGGCGGATAATGATACACATAATGCAGGTGTGTGTGTGTCTGTGAGAGAGAGAGAGTTGATGCAGTGAATTTGAGAGGGATGTATTCAAGTCTATCTGCGTGTTCAAGTGTGCGAGTGCTACATGAGAGGATGAGGTAAGTCAAATTATTTCAGGCACATTAGCCAGTCAATAATTTGGGCTGATTTCAAGTATGAGCCATTTAGTGAATATCAATTCAGCTGAGAGCTTTTCAACTCCTTCTGCAAGAGTGGTGCATGTGTGTGGGTGTGTACGCATATCAAAGAGACAGAGGACTAGAAGTGTGTTTCCACATCAAGAACTAGTGACTTTCCCCAAGCACTACAACCCTTTCCACCACAGGAATTAGGATCTGAATCAGACCTGGTCATTTCACGTCCCGCGGTATGTCAGTCATGAACGCGGATGAACAAGTATTTATGCTGCGCATGCAATACAACTGTATTGCTTTTATTTTGAAAAGCCTGACGTATGGACGCACATATCTGCGTCTGTCTGCACAGCTACAGGTGACGCTAGGGGTAGTGGTTGTGTTGGACAATATATTAACCCTTTATGCCCGAAGCCCATTTTGTAGTCTCTGCTCGAAAATTGCACACACATAAAGAGTTATATATCTGCAACCACAAGGTCTATTTGAATACTTTGTGTCATAGTAAAGGGGGCACTTGTGAGATTTGTTGAGATGCGTAAATATCAGTACATGTGTTACTGGTGAAGAGTCAATGAAGACGGCACACAACACAAATGAAAAAATTTCAGGCTTCGCCTAAGAAAAAAATAAAATAAAAAAAGGATGAATATCTCTTTGGAATGATGCAGCTGCAGCTCTGAACTTCAATCAAATCAAAGTACAATATGTGAATATCATCTCTGCAAAGGTTGACTTTGATCAAGTGAAGTAAAACAAAATTAGAGTGGTTTTTAGTACAGAAAGAACAGACAAGGTCTCATTTGGCACCATCTGTGGCATTTGTATTTTCTCATGTATAAAACTACTTATTTCATTTTTACATCTCTATCAGTGTTCAATAAAACAGTTTATGACTTTGTTTCAAAGTTACCAGCAGACTTCTATATATTTCCCATTCCAAAAATGAACACCAGATGGCTGGACCTAGCTGTATCCCAGTACACCAGGCCTGTATCTCCGCCAGGAGTTTGCCGATTTTGATTCATTGGAGCCAATAGAATGAGGCTATCATCGCCAAAATGAGAAAAATGAGACTGACAGCAGCATCAGCCAATCAGAATCAGCAGAACGCCGGGATGTGACGTGACAGGCTGCTGCCTTTGTAGATTTTAAAGCTTCCCCCAGGGTCCTGATGTCCGATAGAGACACCAGGAATGATTTGAATGTAACACAGGAAGTCCGTTTGACCAGACAGAGTGTTTTTTTTCCGCTGTAAAATCAACTTTGAAACATCTATGGTAAGAGCAATTGTACAGCAGCCATTTGACAATTATTGTTGTCTTTATTCTTTGGCTTTTATCTCCGTGGTGCTTTGGTGTAGAGGGCTTTGGCATATATCCTCAGAATCCCTGGAGTCTCATTTGAGCTGTATGTCCACACGGAGATGGTGGTTTAGGCGACCTGAAATGGTATTTTATTTAAAATATCTCCCAGAATGGGAAAATCACAAAATGCGTTTTCCATGAGGGCAGCGAATACGCTACTGTACGAAAACAATGACGTCATATTCCCAGCTCTCTCTTGTGCTGTCATTCAGTGTCTTGTGTTTGGAGATTGTGATGGTGTTACAAACTACTGTCAATAAAAAGTAACTAAAATCAGTCTGAAAAGACACTAGATATCCCTATATCTATCGTAAAATAAGGAGAGGAGAAAACAAAACCTATTTTTACTTGAATAAACAAATCAGTTATTGTTCCACACGCAGTCTGCTGCACTGAAGATCTACAGCTCGTTCTTGTCTGTGACCCTGTTTATGTGCACTGTGTGTCTGTGTGGAGGTGTATTGAAAAATGATTGTATAGTTTAAAATCAGGCGAGAGCAATTGCTAAAACTTAGACACAACAGCAACTTGAGCATAAACACTGCTATTCATTCACAGGATAAAACCAGGTAAAAGCTCATAAAAAATGGTAGAACCAAGGGGGCTGGTAAGAGGGCACTAAAAGGCGTTAGTGAGGGAAGCTAAAACTGAAGAACGAACAAGTCCAATAAAACAGTTCAGAGTCTTATCTGCGGGAGGTCACCGGAGAAGAGCACTGATACGTCCGGTGTGTGTTCGGTCTTGTAGGCTCCTGGCTACCCGCACCGTCTTCCTCCACTCGGAACTGTCCTCTCACTATCTCAGGTGCAGGTGACAGAGCCGTGGGGTGTCACAACCGGTATAAGGTTTTCAATATAAAAGCACTACACACACTCAGTGTACAATACATGCAATAAAAACACACAGATAAAACTAAAATCAGAAATGTTGCAAATGAAAAACATTGGGAGCTTAAAATGCACACAATAAAATCATTACCTTATCCGTGTGACATCTGTGTGTGTCTCTGACTTTGTATGTGCGCTCCACTGCACTCACACTGCGCTTCTGTGTGTGTGTGTGTGTCTCCACCCCACATTAAATACAATTAGATGGATCTCACTAGTGTGGCAGAATTGTGCTTTTCCTCCTTGTAATGTATTTAGGTTTATGACAGAAGTCTGTAGATTTGTCGCTAGTCCCTTTTTATCTTCGGTGTGATGTGTGAGGGACAGCATGTGTATGGGGGAGGGACTGACTAGCTGACTGCTCACAGTTAGTGAGAGAGAGCAAGAGAGAGAGAGGGAGTCGGTTCAGAGATTTTTTTCTGTAGCAAAACAAAAGTTGACATGTTCTAAAAAAAGAAAACATTGCACATCCTGTGGTGTGACTTTCACACATGCGCACATCGCGATGGCGACGCTCAAACGACACACAGTGCAGCCCTAGAGTCAACCGACTTTTTTCCTGATTTGTAGGCTCTTTAACAACTTTACAGCAGTAAGGAAGCAAGTCATAGTTCTGAGGTGCGATGACTGCATAATGCTCATAAAGAGCATCCAAAGTGTTGGTGCCTATCAACACTGAGCTCTTGGGGAACTTGATGGTGGCCTCGACATAGCCAAAGTAAGAAACACCCTGACCGTTGGCCCCTTCTACCTCAAGCAGGTCGTTCAATGAGTTAATAGGTAGGTGAGACAGGTTTCTCTAGTTAGAAAGAGTTGGGGATTGTTGTTACTTGAGAGCCTGAATCTAACAAGCAACAGTCTTTGTCACCTATGGTCACTTGTGCGGCGCAATCGGCTCCAACCAATCCTCTTGGCAGTGTTACTGACTGTTTTTGGGTGTGAGAGTACATGTAAGCTCTTCACAGCTTCTTTTTAGGACACTTTGTCTGTGCTCCAGTTCCCGTTTGTCCCTTAACCAGAACCGGCTCTAGTTTTAAAGGATCAGGCTTTGGGGAGCCTTTATGTTGTCCAAGCAGCCTCTGACGAACTGTGTGAGAATCTGCCAGTCCAGGTCACTCACAGTTACACCTCCCTTCTTGAGGGTGGTGGTCAGCATCCCTTGCAGCTGTTGGAGATAAACTGAGGGTTTCTCGCCATTATATAGAGTCCAAGATCTCCAAGTACACATTAAGAGAAGATTCAGGTGTCAGGTGATAAGAGACTTTAAAGGAGTTTCTGGCTTGTATAGATCGGACTGTGTTGTGTCTTTAAGAAGAAGTTCCACATTAGAATGCCATGTCTCATAATCCACCTCGTTGGTGGGGCAAGGGCAATGCCCAGAGAAGAGTCCGAGTCTCAAGGAGGTGTGCACCTGCAGAGCAGAATTTTCATTTCTTACTATGTGCTCAACTATTACCTTCTGTATGTCAGGTGGATTGACATCAGAAAGTTTCAGGGCAGGCTGTGACCTTTGATTAGATGGTGCTGGTGGTGGGGACCAATTACGTTGAACATGCTGCTCTGGGGCTATACTGGGCAGGGGGCTTACCTGGGCAGCAGTTTTAGGGACATGTTGCTCTGGAGTATCAGGTAAGTTCTGTTCCATATCCTCACCATATCCACGCTTCAGCGTTATCTATATCGACAGTCTCACTGATGATGGAGAGCTCCTCTCTAAGGACAGCTGCAAAGTATTTGCCAGTCTGTTTGGCAATGTCCTTTAACTCTGACAGTTAAGTCACTGTTGCTGTTTTGCTAGCTACAGGTGTGTAGACACTGGCTATGGCTCTGATGTGGTAAGTGGTGTCTGTCTGAGTCTTACTGTTAAGTCTGTGTGGCAATAAAGGTAACAGTGACTGTATGGCTGTACCATATACACATACTCTACAATAACCTGTTTGCCTGACTCTGCTTTGGAGTAATCTACAGGGATTATCCTTTGAATCGAACCATATTGTTTAAGGAAGTCATAAAGTTAATCAGTTTCTGTACCAACTATAACTGAGTTAGGGATTTTTACACTGCTCATTTGAACAAGTTCTATACTGAATTACTGATAATGATGTTGTCTGGTCTCTGGTTCCTAGTTGTATATGCTTTTAACCACTCCTGGCTGGCTCGCCAAACTTGTAGCACTGGTGCACTGTAGCACTTGCAGCACTTTAAATGCAAATGGCCGACAATTCACTATGCAAATATGCAATGAACATATAATACACTGTACACAAATCACACAAAAACAACATATAATCCTACAGGTTCTAATAACGAGGTAAGAACATTATTACACTTTCTTTTCCCACCAAGGTTATAAATATTTTAATCCAGACAGCTTGTGTTTGAGATTGACAGTCTATTGTGTTAGACTAATTTAGACTAAATCCAACCGGTCTACTATCTTTTAAATGAGTTGCACTACTTTTTTAGTTTCACTTTTTATCACGAGTTAACTCTTTTCCTTTTGCCCCTTTCACAGGTAAGAGAACAGATTCACGGTTTCAAAACAATTAAAGTGAAACGCAATCATTTCAATTCACAATATTACGATAGAAAACAATAGGGTGTGTACCACTTCAGTTCAAATTCAGTCCCTATTATGTAAACTAAATTCAAAAGAAATCCCAATACTCCTACTGCCTACGGTAGTGAGTTACCAACATTTCAACCATACGCAGTATGTCCGTGTGTGTGTGTGTGTGTGTCGCCTGCACACATGGAGGAATCTTCACTCTGATTGAGCTCCCAACCGGAGCAAAAAACCTGACTTGTACAACAGGTCATAAACAAAATAAATCACTACAACTACGTAAATGAAACCAACAAGGTCTCACAGCCTCCAAGAAGCATACTGCTATGTGATTATTTCAGCCTAAAATGGCTAAAGAGCGTTGCCTCTGAACTCACAGGTCTCTTACACAAAATAACACAACCTTTTTCCACTAACACAACATACATTCACTCAGTTTACACACTAATAACTTCTTCATAAACCAGAGGATATTAACCACGATACAGTTCATGTTTAAAGTTTCCTTCACACGGTTTCATTGTTAGTATAAGCCCTTCTGATAGCACTCAAAACATAATCAACATGGATAAAAGTACAATAAAATGAGTTGAAACTCACCAAAACTGCTTTGGCTTATTTCTTATATGCTGTTTGTCAATTCCCAATCACACAGGTGTTGTTTTTCAAAGGTCACCGTTTCGATTCTCAGTTTGAGGACCTTTCTGTGTGAAGTTTGTGTTCTGCCGTCTGCGTGTGAGTTCTGTCCAGAGTAACTCAGCCCTCCTCTCACAGTCCAAAAACACATGTCTCCAGATGTGCATATAAATCCTTATTGGTTTTTAACGGCTTGTGGTGCTTTTTGGTGTTTTAAGGAAATGAGTGTGATAGTAAACACTTTATGGTTTTAAGTGTGGTTGGCTTTCCCATGACAAGTCAGTAACCTGTGGTTAAGGCACAAAAGGTACCATGTTAAGGTTAGAAAAATAAAATACACATTAATCACATGCTTTTCATAAAAAAAATCTACCAATCTATATATCTACCTATCCATCTATCTCTAGTAAGAATTTTGCAAGAAAATACCATAATTCAAATTTACTGTAATTGAAATGCAATTCTAGAATGCAATGATAATATGTTGCTCAATCAGCCTCCACCCTCTCATCATGCCTTCATTTATTGAGGTCTCACTCTGCCACAGAACGTTCAGTTGGCGAGAAGACCAGGAGCAGTGGGTGAAATTTGGGGCATTTTGCAGACTTCAACAGCTCTGATTAGCGTTTGTGGAAAGCTGAAAGGTAGAAGATGAACAGAACTACTCCAGTAGTTGTAAAGTGTTTCTCCCACAGCCAGCAGCAGTGACACACGAGGAAGTGTATTTTTTTCACACCAGAGTGTGTAGAGGCTTTAAGTAACTTTGATGTTTCAGATTTTGCTCATACAAAAGTAGGGAAAAAAACACACCTGGGAAATCACATTTACATTTCCACTTTGTGGTAAAGCAGCTCCAAAGATTGATTGTAAATATAATACTATAACAATGTGACTGCTGTTTGCTTCCAGATGAAAATGTGAAAATATTGTGAGGATTATTTTTTTAATCATCGTGAACCGACAGATAATTATCACCAAAGCTGCAGTTGCCTATTCAGAGCAATATAATGAGTGCAAAGATCTAACAAACAACTAAAATTCAGAATTCAAGATGATACGAGTTATAAATCTAACTGGACACCAAACAACAACACACATTTAAAGACTACATTATTAAATCTAATTTGGGGGCCAAACGAGCCATATAAGCAATAGATGGAAAAACCCAGGTAATAGAGAGAAAACAGGACTTGTATCTGCAGAGCCAAATATGTTTGTTCAGTGGCCAAATCATTCCTAATGTTGATACTAAATCAAGTTTCACCATTATAGTATAATGTGTTCTCAACTTTCTTCCACTGACCAACAAGTATGGATAGGTATTGAGAACTGTTATTAAATTGGTCAGTGCCAAAAGTATCAATAATCGTTTGAACAAAGGGTCCAGCTATTAATATTTATATTAAATCAATTTTAGAATCAGAACAATTCTGGTGTATTTCCCTTACATTCACTGCTTCACATTTGCTGCGTAACAATGACGTAGCTGCCAGTTTCAGAAAATGACATGTGAAGTTGCACTGCATTGTTTCTGAAAGTGCCTGAAAGTTTGGGCTCCCTTGGTGAAAATGCAGCAACTTCCATTGTATGTAATGCTTATGTCGCTCTCCACAACTGCTGGATAATGATGTTGATATGACAATGTTGGGCTTGTTTTTTTCACTGCCCATAAGCAGTATTGAATTGAATCTAGTTCCATATTGGTCATCCATCCATCCATCCGTTTTCTACAGCTTTATCCTCAACATGAGGCCAAAGCCTGATTTTGAGAAATAAAACAGAAGTGGGCTGAGACCTGAGTGAGAGAGAGGAGGCAGTTGGAGGCAGTTGCTGACACCTGCTTGGTGGCAGAGCAACAGCTCCTGGTTTTTTTTTTTAAAGGGGGAGGAGTTTGGGACAATGAGAGAGTAACATTTGTTCAAGCATGCAAACAAATAGCCAATGGCAAAATTTGAATGCGGTAGCTGGTGTTTGACTAGAGAGGCAGTAGATATTTGCACATTAGTACATTACTACATATCCATATACCAGTGGTGGTAACATAAATTATGACATCAATTCTAAAAAATGATGTGTAATACGTGAAGTGTATTATTTACAGTGTATAATATGTATATATAATGGAAATGAGCAATACCACCGAGCAAATATCTCTCTATTTGTTTCTAGACTTCACTCGCAAAAACTGAAGCTCAACTTACACTGGTTTTAATGCACCGTGCTGCTACAGGGATGTATAAGAAGAAAATCTTGTCAGTTATCTTTATCTTTACTACTGTCTAAAGAACTATCTTATCTTATCTCATAGTTGATCCTGTTCTAGAGCATTTTTAGTAATGACATTTAAATACCATGGTACATATTTGAGAATGTATTTTATGACATTTTATTTGAAGCAGAGCTTCTCAAGTTGTCTTAGAACAATTGCATCTGATATATTCACTGGTTTTCACCTGATAAAAGTGTTATGCAGTGTTACACTTTAAGAGTTATGCAAGAAGTACTTGACCTTCATGGTGGATTAAAAGTTCAAATGAAGATTCATTTGACTACCACTGCAGTCACTGGCAAATTATGTATTATCTTTATTTTTTTTTTTGCTCTTCCTGTCTCCTGCATCTTCTTTACCAGAGTCATTGCTCTTGGGTTTTCAGGTTTAATCTATTATGAGTAACAGTAATCACATCTCAGAACATACATCATATACTTAATCAGATAATATAGCCTTTCTTGTTAACAGCAGGTTTTCATTTGAGCTCTCCTGTAGTTACATAAATGCTGTCTGATGGTACCACTAATTAACTTAAAAGTATTTCATTTAAACTTGGTTTCATGCACCAATATCTGCAAATTTAAGCCATACGTCAACATTAAAAACGTACCACAGCAGCTGGATAAATATATCACAATGATTTCTTTTTTTATATTCCAATGATCTAGATCTGCACTGCCTGGAAAAAAAAGAAGCAATTCTCTCCAAGCCTTGATTGCTTGTAAATGAAACAATGATTTATAAAATCACTCCCCATTAGAATAACTAACACTACCTGTATTGACATTTGAGATCAATATAGAAGTTTCCAACTGATATGCCAACAGTCAGAGAAGCACTTCAGCATCCAGATACCTGCTGATACCTGAAGCGCTAAGACACGGTGACTAATTAGAAGGAAGATGAAAGGTTCAGTGCAAAATGCATGTAAGAGGGCGGACTAAGCCTTTATACAACCTCAGTTCCCTACACCTGGGTTAATGATTTTCTACATTCCTTGTATAACGCTCCACAGACTATAGTCACTGCAGTGCGATGGCTGAAGGGGTTGGAGGGAAATTAGAAGTGGACAATGCACAGTCTGTTCAGGTACAATAGTGCTATTATTTAGCCCTAAGGCTGTCTTTGTTCAAAATGTTCAATGTTTAAATGACAAGAAGACTGAGGTTATTCAGATATCGGTGTGGTATTTTAGGGTGGGCTGTGGGAGAGGCATATTGAGAAAATTTAGAAAAGATTTGCAAACTTGAAGCTTAAAATCCAACCCTACAGCCAAGAAGCGCAACACACCATCTGTACAGTTACCCTTGAACAAAATGAGTTTCATCTACATGTTGTCGAAACAAACAAACAACATTGTTAACGACCTTTGTATCTGATCCAAATGGCCACAAAAAAACAGATTTAAATACTGGCCATCAAAGACAGGACCAGTAACAGAGGGACTTGTATAAATGATGAAAAACAAAGAGAGAGAGAGATGTCTATCCATTGCTGAGCCACACTGGCGCCGTGGGTCTGTACATAACCATGTCATTGAATCGCAACATAATGTACAACACGACCAGTTGTGAGGTTTTACAGTTTGGTTATTTGAGCGACAGCTGACAAATGCCAGACCCCCTCCTTTACAAAAATGGATAAACCCTGCATGTGCACGAGCCTTAGATAATGTTGAAATAACATGAAAAAGGCAAAGTTGGTGGTAATCAGTGCTAAAGCTAGAAGTAATGTTCTGGGCCATGTTCCAGTTTATAATCAAAATACAGACGGTTGTTGCTTAAAACGAAAAATACACATAGCTTGTTTGATCAAATCTGTCCAAAACAGTTTTATTTAAAAATCTGTCAAACAGTTGTACTACCATTTTGTGTTTGTTGACAAAACAAAGGAAGGACAATGTCTCCAAATGTTGGCACATGGAGACATCAAGGTAACTGTGTGAAAAGAATGAACTACAATCCACTCTGGTGCTATCAATACTAAACTAAGTAAAACAGTCTAGAGGACTCCTGTGGTCATTTTTCTATTAGCCTGTTCCTGTCTAATTAAACTTTAAAAGCTATGGGCTGGTGTGAGTTTTAAATGTGCCTCCCTTAGGTGATGTGGCAAGACGATGTCAATCATTATGTAGCAATTGCCCAAAGGTCAGGATGCGGTCAGTGCATCATGGGAAAGGCAAATTCTTGCTGTGTGTATGTGTGTGAGTGTGTGTCTCCAACAGAACTTCTGTATGACTGTGTGCCTGACTGGTAAGGGGAACTAATTTTCCGGTCCGCTTGTTCACCGGCTTCCTTCAATTAAAGCTGGGGTCGGTGAGAGGGCTCCACTCTGACATCAATTCTGACCGAGCGGCCGAGAGTCCACTGCCATGTCAGGAAGGAACTCATCTTGTATGCGTGAAGCCCACGTGTATACTTCTGGTGTGCATGTATGCATGTGTGTTTTTAAGAAGACGTTGCTGCTTTATGACCTTTCAGATGCAGTAGAGACATCATTTTGACACCAGCCTCAAGCTGAATACCGAGAGAGGAGAATGTGTCATGTTGACAGTGCACTGCACCAATATCCCATTTTAAATATACTTTAATTACCTCTGAGGTGAAGTTGTTGAGAGAAACTAAGATAATATTTGTGCCTGGCTGATTAAGAACTTCATAAATGAGACGAAAAGACTACTGTGACAAATAAGGTGGGCCGAGGAAAGAGGAGGAGGCAGCAAAGCAACACTGTGGATGCCGCATGTTGTAAAAAGGCCAAAGAAAAAAAAACAAATGAACTCAACAGCAACTACAGAGCCCCTGTATGTGCTGCATTAAAAATCTACCTGACAGAATTGTGCCATGGTAGATTAAGTGTTTTCGATGTCTTCACCTAAAGGATAAATGTTTTTTTGTTTTGTTTTTTTTCTGTTGTCCACAAACAGCAAAACACAGCAAAACCAACAATGATTTAATAAACATACAAGTAGTCCACTACCGGTGCAGTTTATAATAAACAATACACTGTTTATTGTATGTTACACCATGAACCATAGACGGCAAATATTGTTGAAACTCATTAAGGAGCCAATGCTGAACAAGATGACATTTGGGTTCTGTATTTTTAGTCAGTCCTACATACTCTATCCTGCTGGCCTAAGTACTTTGGCCTTATTTCTACTAATGAAAATACCTTCTAACAAAAGAAACAATTTACTCCTGAGTAATGCTTGCTAAAACCACAGTGCCTTCCATTTCTGAGAAGACAATTAGCCTTTTTATAGTATCCATGTCCTGTTTTAAAAAAAAAGTTTTCACGGTAGAAAGTCAAAAAGCACTCAAGACGAACAACTGCATTGGCAGTTTGTTAGTACTGAACTTCTCATAGGTTTATGTGATGGAAATAAAATGACAACAGTAGCCTTACGCTTTTGCTGCACACTAATTAATGCTATAATTCTATAATATCGTTAGTGACATGGACTTACCTTACCAAACGCTAGCTTGCAATCTCTGATTACAAACCTTCTGTTTTTGTCGGTTCGTTCGTTCATTAGTGCCCTAAAGTGTTCGATTATGTAAATTGGAGCTATTTGAACTTAAAACCTCAGCAAGACAGGATAAAGGTAATGTCGCACAGGTGAGCACAGTTGTAGGGTTTGTCCTCATTCAAACAGAAACAGAAATCTTTTATTGATCTCTTAGGGGATCTTAACGCGATGCGAATGCTGGTGAAATGTGTTTCGGTCTACATTTCTGAATTCAATATTAACAGGGGCAAAGAAAATGCAGAAACAGTTTAGGGATTTGTTCTGGTGTGTTGTGAAATGTGAGGTTGCTGGGGAGCTGCACACTGTTCAAACCCTTGCTTCACTCCTGACGCAATGACACAGTGCGTCCAATTCCAACAATTTATGAAACCCTTAAGCAAACACAACCCACACGATGCTGACTAAAACTCAACTGTTGAAAATAAACACAGTGTCTGAGCTCACCCTTGCAGTCTAACGGAACAGTGAGCCTGTGTGTTAACTGAAGTGATCACCCCAGTTTCCCTCTCTTTATGGCCATCGGCTGTGGCTTCATAAGCCTAAATATAGCTCTACCCAGTTGTTTTAATCCTGTCACTCAAAATATCAGTGTGTCCCACAAACCTCAATAATGTTATTGTCAGAAGAGATGCTTTTGGCAACGTCTTTTAAAAATAACTGAAATTTTTAGAGCGATGAAAGATGGGTTTCTCTGTGGTGGTGCCCTTGGTCAGTAACGTGCAGAAGCACAATGTCAGTATAAGGACAGCGATGCAAACATTACTTTCTGCAATTTTACACAACATTTTTCAGTACTTTAAAGAAATAAAATCCTAACAAAAAAACAATACGGATGGTAACAAACAACCACAGTGAAGCGTAATCTGTGGCCATGCTATTTTCCATCCCAAGCCTTATTAAAATGTTCTTCACTGTCATTTCCAGTCATGCATAGCAAAAACTCAATGATAGCTTCATTAGAGGCAAAGTAACCCTCTCTGATGCAGCTTCCCAGTGGGATTAAACACAGTCCAGTGGGGCAGTAATTCAAGTCTGCATGCGATAATAAGTTGAAACCTATTTTTTTTTTTTTTTTAAAGCTCACATGATGGTCATGATAATCACATGATGGGAAACAAAATAAAGTCATGCAAACTGCTGATTAGATTAATCAGACCACTTATTGGTAGAACACAGACAGCCTCAGTGTGTGTGTGTGTGTGTGTGTGTACCTGTATGTGTTGCCTCTTTAGGACCTTCTTTTGGCATAAACACCTACTGTCAGGACCAGAAGTCAGAGACCTCCTTTCTGAGCAATCTTAGGGCTAAGATTTGAATTGTGGTTAGGTTAAGGTTAAGGTTACAGTTCGGCGTTAACCGCCAAGGGTAATGTTAGGAATAAGGGTTTGTTGAGAATTCATACAGTGTCCGAGGAAGAATCGATGTGCAAAACTGTGTGTGTGTGTGTGAGAGAGAGAGAGAAAGATAAAAGAGAAAGAAAAAAAAATATTGACATAATTCACGGTTATCTTTATGCAGTAACCCTTTAGTGCTTTTGATACATCAGTAAAACCTTTGTATACAGTTGTTTGTATCAAAAAAAGATCCTTGACTGCTCTAATTTATTTTTATTTTTTATTTGTTTTTGATATACCACTGACAGAAGTACATGCAAAACATTAGATGTATGATGGGTTATCATGACCAAACATTTGTGGAACAGTGCAGTTAGTTTTTGTTAACATGATACAAGTAAATTTAATTTAATTAATTAGAAAAGTTTCCTTCTTGTGAAAAAAAGGTGAATATATTTGATTGAGAGGCTGAAACAAAACTCTATTTTGTACTTTGTGCAATACGACATCAAACATGGAGTGAATATTAAGTAGTGTGCAAAGCCAATGCAAAGATGTGATTAATGCCAGGTGACGCAACTCATGCGAATAAAGCTGTCAAATTAGCTTCACTTACACAATTTTGAATATTTTAACTCTTAGGGGAAAAAAAAAAAAAAAAAGAAGTGTGACATGAGAGAAACGGTGGAAAGAAATTTACTGCAGCCCCTCAGTCCCCAGTTATGTGGGGAAATGGCGAGTAAATACAACATAAAACACATAAAATGTCTAAAGCCAAACTAGCAGCATTTAAAGGCATCAGCATTGTGCAGTGTTACACCACAGAGGTAGTAATAAAACTTCACAAAATGCATCCCTTAATAAAATCACACGTATAGCTACCAGTCTTTGTATGTCGAAGTTTGGCCAAATCATTATAAACACTATTATTTACAAAATATGTCCCCTTGCTTCATTCATATTCTGAAAGAATATGCTACTTATCGATTGTAAATCCACATCCCCGTCTGTGGAGCTGTCATTAGATGACATGAGTCAGGGGAGAAGAAGGAAATGTTACTTGAAATACATCCCAACACAGCTGCCTCTAGAGTGCACCGTAAATGCTGCAACACTATACTATCGGGATTCACCAAGTGGACCAGTGGTCGTGACATCACCCAGAGAATCTGAACTCTGTGAGATGATACCAGCTGTCAATCACACTGGTGGGAACATAATTCACAAACTTGACATCAGATGCTACTGAAGACGTGAAACTAGGGATTGAGACCACTAACTCCTCAGGGAAATGAAGTAGAGGCTCATTTATCCATAGACTTCCATTCAAACAGAGTTATTTTTGCAACCAGCAGAGTCCACCCCCTAGTGGTTTTTCAATGTATTCTTATTTCCTGGTTGGCTTCAGGAGAAAATTGGAAGACATCGCCCATTTTCTAAAACTATCTAAGGGATTCATATATCACAGCACACAGCAGTGAACTACTTTTCAAAAAAGTACAGAAACAGACTTTTTTTCTTCATAAACATGTTTATCTGCGTTCTAACAGTGATGCGTTAAAAGCAGGGCCACGGGGGGACCATTAACAGACAAACTATGCTGTTTGATAATATAACAGAGCATAAAACACACCTAAATGTGTCAGAATCTCGGGCTACTTATCATCACATGCATAATGAGCTCTGTACCTCATATTACAACCACATCGATAACATTTTTACAACATCATTGCTCCAGCCTCTGGGACAGACGCTGGCCCATTTAATAAGGCTTATAATGATATATTCCTTCCTAAGCCCTTGCATCAGTCTCTAAATTGGCACTAAAGGGTTTCTAGTTGACCTATTTACTCACTGTACTAATGATCTGGTTAATACGGTGACATTGCGGTGGCTCATAACCATACACCCACAAACATGCACCCACATGTCAGGATTTGATGGTTTCCTATTATCCGTGTTGTAAGTAAGCCAAGAATGTGGCGGATAAAAAAAAATAAAATAAAAAAATGTTTGTTTTTCCCTTTTCAAACAGTGATTTTAAAATATAAGCACATTTAGGGATAAAGCATGGCTTTAGACAGCCATGAAGAACAGCATGTACTGTGTGTGTGTGTGTGTGTGTCCCAGGGTCATGTGGTTAGATGTATGGTCACGGTCTCCAGGTCTGAGTCCTTAGGTCTCAGTGTAAGGCTGATGAGGAGGATATTTCATCTCTACCCTTCAGGCTTCTGTGTGTTTGTGTTGGTCTCTGCACATCCAAGTGTGTGTATGTGTGTGTGTGTGTGCATGCGTGTGTTTTGAACTCGACGGAGCAGGTGGTGAGGTACCCTACTAATATGGTTGCATGGCAGATGGCGGACCATGCCACCTGCATCCCCCTCGGACCTCCAGGACAGAACTCCACATTACCTGTCTTACCAACCACACAAACACACACACACACACAGGTTCATACAGCCATCCTTTTAAGGACTCATATTGATTAGTCATTTTGAGAGCCTAAACAAACCTTATCCCCAGTCCTTGCTTTACAGAGGCCTCCACCTGGTGCCACTATGTTCCTACAGCAGCCTGAATAGACAAACCAGCCACAGTGTGCTTTTCACATTTTGAAAAGTATGCTTACTATGCAAAGGAAGGACAGCTGTGTCTACAAAAACTCAATGCATAAAACAACTTTTAAATGTCTGTATCTATTGGAAAATCATTTGACGGACACTTTTGATGTGCCTGTTGATGACAACATCCTTTCGGGGCATGAGGCAACCAGGACTTTAAAATTGAGGTTGTGGTTCATTAGGACTGGGACTACAGGTCCTGAAAAATCAAATTTTTATACCAAAAATCTCCTAAAGAGGGAACAGAAATGAGTATACACACACACACACACGCACGCACAACCCTTGTGATTGTGTAGAAAGAGCAAGTACAAGCAAATTATGGTGGAATCTTGCCATGACACCTGAAAATGTGAGCTCCCTAAACAGAAACTGGTGCTCTGGATTAGATATTGAAGCTAACTGCATATGGATGAAGTCAACATGAAATCACTTTTATTTATAACCCAAATTCACAAATCATAGTTTGGGTTTTGCAATCTGTGCATGTAGCTACATCCTCTGACATTATACCTTTAATTCAAGTGAGACACAACTTCTGAGCCCCCTAATCACATTGTTTCCACACTTTCTACAAATGTCCTTTACTTTGCATTTAAGGGTGTGTGGCCTGTTTTATTATATAAAATATGCATGCTCTTGGTCAGTTAAGTCTTGATAAAGAATAAGGCTGTTGGTCAAGCTTCGGAGGGTTCAAGGCTGGTGAATAAATGTGGTGTCTTTTGTAACATTAAGTCAATTACAGCTGGTATGTGCTTCGTGCCTGGGACAGTTGAGCCCTTGTTTCTTCCAAAGGTTAAATTCAATTTATCGTCTATCCGGGGAAGCTTCGTCCCCAATTTTGTGCAAAAATTACTAGATCATTTAATTGGGTTTAGAGGAGACGAGGCAGTACACAGTATGTGATGCTCTTGTGTAATTGTACATTATTTCCTTATTAATCCAGTATATTGAAGCCTCCAGCACATTGTTTAATGCAGGATACTTGGTTTATGAATTTATGGTTTCCTCTCATTCCTTTGTAATGCATCTACTACATCATCCAATATATGTCAGGCAGGAAATTATTAATTCACGTAAATTACGGTAGCACTGGCAAAGACACTGTTTGTTTACATCTGGTATCATCCTGTTAAAAGCCTGTCAGATGCGTTTGACTTTTGAAAGCACGCGGCACAGCTGTGAGCGAGAGGAAGTTTATTTTGGATGCAATATGCTCGATAATTGTTTTTTGTTTGACTCTGCTAATTCATCAGTTTATGTGGTTCATTTTCTTTTCAATTTCCATGTGTTACTATATGAAACAAACCTCAGTGGAGATTGTGTTTCTAGTCGCACTCACAGCGTAATTCTGCCACACTGTTTGCCATTTACTATCACTATATGAATTTCCATAAAGGCAAGATGCTGAATCATGGAGAGTTGTAGTTTGTGGAAGTTTTTTTTTTTTTATTTAATCAACAAATTGCAGTATTTTAAGCATTTAGGAGCATCGGAATGAGAATGATATGTGATTTCAGTGATTTGGTGCCACGGGCTGGTCCAAGTTTGACAGGAAATTGGGATTTTCACATACAACCATCTTTAGCATTTACAGAGAATGGGCCAAGAAAAGGGGACACAATATCAAGTGAGTGACAGTTCTCTGGATGAAAATACCTTGGTGATGGCAGAGGTCAGAAGATGTGACTGACCAGACTGGTTGAAAATGATAGAAAGGCACAAATAAGTGTATGCTGAAGCAGATGGGTGACAGCAGCACAACACTATTGAGGGTATACAGAGACTCAAATGAGTCACTGTTCTCATTCAAGATGAATCAGAGAGTTTGGTAATCTGTTATTCACTTACAAACTGAATAACCAAAGCCAAACGTCCAAAGCACTGTATAAGCTTATGGACTAAAATATGATGGGGAGCATGGCAAGTCCTCTATAGGTTAGCATTGTTATTCAGAAAAACGTTTGTGTCTTTTTTTTCGTTTTTATTGTGGCTAAAGGATTCTAAGTCTAGACTAAGTCTTTATTCGAGGATGCACGATTACACACAAGTCAACGGAAACAGAATATTGGAACAATTTGCCTGGGGCAGCACAAATTAACACAAACAGTTGTGAAATTTTTCAAATTGAGTGAGGTTTCCAATATCTTTTAGATGGAGCTGCCACAACGACTGGAGGGATTTAATTATGTTTAATGGGCTCTCAACTACCCATGACAACATCTTGTAATTACCACGAGAAACATCTGGCCAAATGTGACACACAATAAAAACAGATTTCACTTTTTATACTAGATTAGCTGCAATGCTGTTGGCTCAGCAAGTGGCAGAACAAGGAGTGGGGCAATAAGTTGCTTTACTGGCTCGTGATTTCGCATTTCGACGTGTGAAACATTTGGATACGTTATGAGCAAGTGGAGCCGGATGTGATTTATGGTGAAAAAGTTAGAGTTACAAAAGAGTGAATTAAAGTAAACATCCATTCCTTTTCTACCACTTTATCCTCCACATGAGGGCCGCAAGGAGAGCCAATTCCAGGGTGAAATGCAGGGTACACCCCAGTCCAGTGTATTTAAAAAACGAGGAATTCTGGGATTAAAGTTGAAAAGCTGTCTGTTTTCCATGTGATTCCATGAGACAGTGAAAGAAGAATAGATGACAGGATGTTTTGTTTCTGGTGCTTGTTGTGTGGGGTTGTTTTGTTTTTTTTCCCCCTCTTCAAGAGCAGTGGATTGGTTGAACATTCACGCGTGTTGCTTTTGATTTGCTCATCATAGTCCACTCTCATGGTCCCGAGTGTCATTTCACTCTCATTTCATATCAGCAGACCAAAAATACCAAATCCGGGCATTAGTATGTGGAGAGCGGGGGCTGCTGTCTGCCGAGGCTCCAGCAGATTATTTTGTCATGGTACAGTCAGGTACAGTTGTGTTCACCAGTGCAGAGCTGAGCTGCCTGCAAGCTGTGAGTCAGACACTCAGTGTGACTTGTGATTGACATTTTGGAGTAGAAGTGACGCAAAATTGCTTGCTGTAAATGATAAATGTCGACACTTTTCAAAATAAAATGTCAAATTTATCAACTGAAGTGACAATTCATTTTTCAGGTCACATACTGTACATTCATTTTTTTTCCTCCCCAATTATTTTTATTTTTGTTACTTGAAGTCACAAAAATTATACATGGTAAACAGTTGGTTGTGAATTAAAAATGATGAATGTAAGGAACAGAAAATGATGCAAAATGGCCCTGTTAATATTATATTAAGGGTCTAATCTTAGCCTTACATTAACATATTTGTCTGGTAATTTATCAGTCTCTATTTGATGACGGTTGGCCCTGTGAGTGGAAAAGATGGAGCAAGATGAATGTAGGTGTTCATATGGAAATAAGTCACAAAAACAGACTTCAAACACTGGAATTTCCGCATAACAAAAATCATTCAAACCAATTTCATACTCTGTCAACTGCTATCAGTGGCAAAACAAATGTGATTGCCGGAGTTTGTGCTAACCGTGGTATAGTATCCGTCTCCTATCAGAGAAAACATATTTTCGTTGCACTTTGAAACTGTGCAAATACATCACACACCTTACCATCTGTTGTTGCAGTGGTAGAGCACCCAACTTCTAAAAGGGCAAGTCAGGTGTGAGCATAAAGACTAAACGCTATCTCAACAATCTCATAGCTCATATAAATGTTGATCAGATGAGCAAGAGGAAGGTGCCACTTCCTCATATCAACACAGACTCGAGGAAATGACATACTGGAAATGGAGCATATTGAAACACTCCATTTTCTATCTCACGTCCCGTTTTACTGCTCCATTTTTCAATCCCCATGTATTTTCACGATTTTGTTTATCGTTTGTATCAGTTCATTTTTAGGGCTGATAAGCTGTGAGTCAGATTACTTCAGTTGTACCAAAAAGACTCAAATAAACGTTGTCGTATAGAAAGGCTAATTATAGTTACTGAAGGCAAGGAATCAACTATTATACCACTGTACTTTACGCATGCTTTTTTTTTTTATCATTGTAACAGAAATGTAAAGACTGACATTAGAACTGAGCACAGAATAATCAGCAGTGTATTTATCCTGTGGCATGTTGTGCTTTGGGAAAAACATTAACCACTAAAAATGTAGCACTGATGAATACTAATGAACCACCCATTTCTCACTTCAGGGTGTTTTCCCGTCTGTATGGAAATGTATTCAACCAAACTGAAAGGAGAATGTTCCTCACATAGCTCGAGCTCCCTGACTTTTCTTTTTAAGACACACTTTCTGCTTCTCACGTGACACACCTACTTTAAAAACATATGACCAAAGTGCATGATGGATATGATTTTTCTGTTATTCCTTAAACATTCCGTTATTTCCCTGAAACCCTCCAGTTAAGACTAAAAGCCATTCTCTGTCTTGCCCTGTCATTCCCTCACAGGCATTTTGGCTACTTTAAAAAACATGCTTGCACATCGACTTTAATGAATTAGTCTCCTTCTGGAGCACATCATTAAAATCACACCTCCCTGGTTTGTTGGTGCAGACCCTCGAGGACCCACAGGTGTGACAAAATTGGCTCCAGCTGTGCGGCATTAGCATACCTAATGCAATCAGACACCTAATGGACCTGATTTTGACCTGTGATCACTCTCCAAACACCCAGATGCCAATCACTTCATTGCACGTCATGTTTGGATTACAGCATTTAATCAGTTTCTCTCGAACGGCAGCTATATGCATGTGTCTCTTGTGTGATAGTGAATATGTGATTACATATGCTAAGAGTTGTTCTACTTGTGTGTGACTTTGTGTGTGTACACGTAGGGGAAAGTGTATGTATGTGTCTGTAAGAAGGACTAACAAGTCAGGCCACTTGAATATTCTCTCTGCTGTTTGGTCCCCGTGTGACTACATTTATGCAAATACAGCCTTTTATATATAAATTCGAACTATAATATATGGAGATTTGGCACAGTACCATTTGAAAGCACTTTGAAAGCGGGGCTCCCCAAGGGTGTGAGTGTGTAAATGTGTGTTTGTTCGCACTTGCATTTCTGTACGTATGTGAGTGTGTGTGTGTTCTGTGTTTGTAGCGTGCTGAGCCCAGGGACATCAGTATCGCCGACACTGTCCCAGTTTCTCACATCTCACCCTAAAAAAAAAAATTCAGACAAACCACCTCTTCCTCTCCTCCCCTCCTCTTGGGATGGACTGGCGGAGACACACAACCACAGCCGACGCTCATAAGCCACAGCCGGGATGTTTGATTTTGACTTCCCTTTTTTCCTGCACTTTATTTTTCTATTCTAAATCATCTTCCCCCTACTGACTTCCCTGAGAGACGATAAGGAAGCTTGTCAATAGGAAACCGCTGGAGCGTGCCCGTTTCTTGTACTGTATGTTATTTCAACTAGTTAACTGTATCGCAAATGTGGACTCCCAAGAGATTCAGGTGCATCAGCACAGTGTTAGCCATCAAAAAGTCTCCGCTTCTATCAATCACCATAGCTTCACTTGCTGCTGTAGCAGATTCTTCCTTAAAATGTCGTGGAAGTGGAAAGAGAGTGGAATATTGTAATATGTGAGTGTTATTGCCAGACCTTTATTATCTTTGGACTGCTTCACATGGTGCCTTTTCGAGAGTTGGAAAATAATCCTCTGAAGGAAATGGAGACCAACGGCAGTGCAGAGTTTCTGTGGAGCCCCGAGGAGTTCAATATTACAGTAATAAATTCAACTGTGTAAAGAATGTGATTCAGGGAAATAACAGAAGATTATTAAAACTCAACACTTTATTTTACTTTTTATATCTATATGGCATCCAAATTATAAATGACACTTAATGTTCTATTGTAAATATAAAGTTAGGTAAATGATCTTGATGTTAGGCGAACTCTAAAGTCGGGGTTACATAATACAACATTTTTTAATACAGCTACACATTTCTGATAGCACTTTCATTTTCTGCTAAGAATTATGATTTAATTAATGACATTTTTACGACACCTACCTCATGAGTCATTTACATACATTTGTTACTGGCACCATGAGTGCACTTATGCACTCCCAGTGACTGTATAAATGTAATAAATATTTAACTACTGTGTCATTTGGCATTAAATATCAGAAGGAAATTTTGGGTGGACACATCAGCGCGTGGACTCGAGAACCTGGGAATTAAAGCCCCAGTCCTCTGGTGGAGAGTCTATCACTTTGCTACTGACCCAGCTGGACCCATAGGATGAGAATTTAAATGACTGAATTGCTTTCATCATGTGGTATTACATAAGAAAATACTAAGACCCTCCCTCAACAGTGAAGCATGAACCCTGGGTCAGATGCAATGCATATTTTTTATCCTAAACTGCAGACTTTGCAAAATGCTAATTGCGTTGCTTCAAATTGTTACCATCATTTCTTCAGCCCAACCCAAGACAGAATTTTGAGCCAGTTCATTACTTAAAGTTGGTTTGAAATGTCAAGCCTAAGACCCAGTCTGCATGGTGCATGTTTACCCTTCATTAGCTAAATACAAATATGTAAGCCGAT
The DNA here is from genome assembly GCF_958295425.1 of Solea solea. Lineage (NCBI taxonomy): Eukaryota > Metazoa > Chordata > Actinopteri > Pleuronectiformes > Soleidae > Solea > Solea solea. Next base: position 10,111,506 of record NC_081143.1, read on the forward strand.
GCAACTGTACAGTATTTGTTAACATGAGAAGCTTGTAGGGGTGGATTCACAGCCACGGCTGTTGCTATAGAAGATTTGCTAAATGGCTAACTCTGGTATAGTTACCAGTGTTCAATTAGCTGGAGTCTTGCTAGAAAAGTCATAATAGTGCAAACCATGCTGACACATTAGCATTAACATTTTAAACAAAAGTCCCAATATGCAGCATAGTGCCTTGCCTTAAAGTTTCCGGAGGGGAACTTCTATCAACCTCTAGGGATTTCAGAATAATTACCAAAACACTGCTGCTTTTGTCTCTCTCTTGAGAGTGAGTGCTTTTACCTTCTTACATGCAAGATATTCAGTTTTTCTTTCTGGTACTGCACTCATTTGTATGTTGTAATTCTTTATTTTAAGGTAGCGTTTGCTTGTCCAATCCTAAAGGGCACATTCACATTCACTGCACTTTTGCAAGCGGACCAAACCACCTGGACAACATCACGCAGTTAAAACAGCTGCTTGTTTGGGGCAGTATTGCTTGAAACATGCACTGACTAGGAAGAAAAAGCATTAGGAAGAAGAAAACCTGGCTCATCGATTGACCAGGCTTGTTAACAAGAGTCCATCTTCAGCAGGCTTGTTCACCACAAAAAACAATGGAGCCACTCCAAATTTATGCAGTCTTGGGGTTTCTGTTTTTACTTTGATGTTTAAATCAAACCAAATTGTTTTTTGCAAGAAGCTGCGCAGTATGAGCAGCAGGTGAGGCAGCAAGCTATCCTCCCTATCTCTCTTTGGTTTACTAGAGTCCTTTTGCATTTCCCACAGTAATTGAACCGCACCAGGGTTCACTTTCAAGCGAACTGAGACCCACGTTTTCAGGCAGAGCAGAGTTCGCTTGTTTGGTCTGAGTTCGGATGAGCTTTCACACCTGTCGTAACGAAGCGGACTATCCGAGAAAACAAACTCTGGTCCGTTTAAATCGGACCAAACAGCTCTGGTGTAAAAGCTGGAGCTGGAGTTGGAGCTGCATGGTACAGTAACAGCAGCAGTTGTGAGGCAGATATGTCTTAAAGGCAGTTTAGCAAAGCGCTTGATTTGTTTTGCGGGGCACGAATCACATTTACGAGATGCCAAAACTGTGATCGTGATTAAAATACAAATGTGAAGTTGTACTCGATATCTAGTTTTTAGAAATAGAGTACACTTACTCAACTCTTTGTGATTGATTCTTGGTGTTTATTAGCCACAGTCCAAATCATGCCAACTCACTTTATTATTCTTCCACCTAACCTGCTCAGTTGTGACGCAAAAATATGTCATTATGTTGTGGGAGACACAGGAGTGGAGCTCATAAGTTGTGCACTACAGCTCTAAACAATAAGGGTCAAAATTCAGTTTTGACTTTGATACATGGGCAGTCAGGTAAGGCGAATACATCTAAAAAGGCGGAGTCAAAAACAAAGACCAAAACAGCACAAAAGACAAAAAAAACATGAGGAAAACACAGACACAAAGGGGAAGACACGGCTGAAACATGTCAGGATGGAGTGGGTAATTAGGGAGGATGGAAACACATGAAGGCAGGAAGTAAAAGCAGGGAAGACACAAAAGTACAAACAACTTAAAGTGAATTCAAACCATTTTACAAAAAAAACCCAAAAGAGCACGAAAAAAGAAACAAAGCTTAAAAAAACTTAAAAGTTCAAAAAGCAACTAAGGCATCTTCAAACGTGGCAGATTGTAACACAATTTGTATTTTCATTTTTCCTAGTAATGGGTGGTGTCAGCTTTTTCTGCGTAATTGCTTCTCGCCTTCTCTGTGTTCACATGCTGTACTTTAATACAACCAAGACAAAAGGGACTGCATATTTTTATCCAATTATCCACAATTATTCTAATTAAAATTACTTTTTTTTTTCTTTTGAGTCTCTATATGTTGCAGAGTTAATGTCACAGATGTTTTGGAGTCCTTCCAGTGGCTTAAAAATTAAGCGCCTGAATGTTTAATCATTTGACTGCAAATGAAAGCCTGGTATTTCTTATCAGTGATTATTCTACAATAACAAATATGTGAAGACCAAAGAAAAATCTTCTTTTGAAAAATGACATTTCAATTTGTGTTTCCTCGCAGATTTTCCCTCTACGTTTACAGGAAGACTGCCAATTTCTTTATTTCCTCTCTTATCTTTTATGTTTTTTTTTTTTTTTTTACAGAAGAATGCTTTAATGTTTTAATTCAGAACATTATAAGCTGCGATGGTGTTTGATGGGCATGATGTCCTTTTTATACAACAGTGACAGCAGTGTTGTTCACCTTGAAGATGAGTGTTTGAAACGGGATTTTATACATAAGACGCTCTATATCGGGACTCACTGCAAGTCTCAGTGTAAACTGATCAATATCCTGAGCATGTTGGCTTTTGGTGCACTAAAGCTGTTATGTAGTTTATAATTACGTGAATCATAAACTCATACTGTACACCTAAAAGTATACTACCTCGGGCATTCGTTTCCTTTCAACATAGGTGCAGGGAGACTCTGGAAGTGTGCGTGCGTGTGCGTGTGCGTGCTCACATGTGCATGTATGGATTTAGAGATGAGCGTGACCCTTCTGGCACAGCAGCAGATTGCTGAGCAGACAAATGTGTCCATCAGCCAGAGGACTCCAGGCCTTCACTTCTGACTAATCGACAAAACAGAGAGAAGTGTGCACACGTGTGTCTATGTGTGGGTGGGTGTGTGGGTAAAGGGTGACGAGGGGCATGAATCAAGTGAAGAAACAAATTAAGATTGTGGGCAGGTGAAGAAGTTCAGCGAGGCAGGAGGAGAGAACGACACAGAAGACAAAGACAGACAGTCTCGGGAGAATGTCCTGATAGCCACAATAGCACGGTGACCCAAGTACTTTAAGTAATGTTGGAAAGTAAAGGAAAAACAATGAGGGCCTGACAAAATGGAGAGGAATCAAAGAAGATAAATGAGTGAGTGGGATTCTTTTTTTTTAAGGGAATGACAGAGAACATGAAATAAAGAACAGAAGAGACAAAGCAAAGATCACTTCATTTCACAAAGAACATACATTTTGTTTGCAAATGTCCTGTGGTTCCAGTGGTTAGGTTTAAACATAACTTCACAACTTTTATCAACTTCATCTCTGTAAAAATAGCACTACTTGTTACTGGATGTCCTTGTAAAAACAAAATAATCCACAACAAATATTCCAATATTCAAAATCTTCGTCTTGACATTGCAATTGATGTTCAAAGAGAAAACACATTCCTCATGGATCTGTATTTCGAGAATGCACTTAAATTTGTTAGATCAGGTTTTCCAGTCGTGACTAATAGACATGGACAGAGGTGAGGGACAGCTGCAGGAGGACAGTTTGGTGAAGAATTCAAAACAATACTCATACACCTACTGAATGAATTAACAGTCAATAAAACATACAGTATTTGAAGCTGCAGTGTATAACTTTTGGTGATTTGCTTTGTTGGTGACGTTATAATTCTGCCTTTGTTTGGTCTTTATGAACAGAAACAATCTAGCCTTGTTTGTATGCTGCATGCTTCGATCAGACCCGACTGAGAGAGTGTATGTGAATACAGCAGCAGCACAGGGACGAGTGAGGAGAAGAGTTTTTCCCCTTCAAACTGAAGAATGACTGGGATTTTAGAGTAGTAGAATTCTGCTCAGGTGTTTTTTTTTTTTGTGTTTGCAGTCTCAATTTTATTAGCACAATGTTTCTGTTTCCTCCATCTGTCTTTACATCACTTCTTGTGAGCAGCATGGGTATGTTGCCAGGCGTTGAGGAGATAAAACACTGCTATATCTGAGAACACATTTTTTGCAAGTCTCTGAAATAATTAAGTTCAATTCAATTCAATTGTATTTGTATAGTGCCATTAGCAGGTTTATAGCATTCTTTTGGCACTTTTCCACTATACTATACATGCAAAGCATGTATTACATTACATTACATCCCATCCCATGTCATGTCATTTAGCAGACACTTTTATCCAAAGCAACTTACAAGGGAATCGAGTACAACCTGCACAACCTGTCTCTGCACACGGGATACCGTTCTTAATCACTGAGCTACCTCCACCCCGGTACTGTAGTTCTGTTGGTTGACTTCTAAAGGGCTACTGCAATGCAATGTGTAGAAACGCACAATAAACTATGCATCCACAGTCGGTTGAAAACATTCAAACGCGTTTGATTGACTGCGACTGAGGTCATATTGTTCTGTTACCCTCACACACTTGCCGAGTCGAGCCTTTACCGCTCACACATGAACAGATCTCGTGCCAACGAGCCATGCTGTTATGATTTTACCTTCAATCATAACTGTGACTGAAGATAAAATGCCTTCTGACATGCCTTCAGTAAGTGTAAGGCTGAACTTTATCTCATTGACTAGTCTGGAAAAAAGACAACATAATTAGGAATAAATATCATATTGAAATACATGTACAATTGCAATAGTGCACTAGTATCATCCAAGCCCTACATTTACCTCATTGTCTTTGCGTAAAAGATCCTTGGAGAAGAAAACAATCCCCATATCTGAGGCTGAAATCTATAACCAGAGCATCTCCACTTTAATTCCACTGGTCTTCTTATTGTTTTCCTAACTTGAAAAACATTTTCATTTTCTTCCTGCAGCCTCCAGTATCAAGTTCAAAGTAAGATAACTTTAAAGAAATGCAGAAAGTGTCTACATTTTGAAGTTTGAAGTTTAAGTATGCGCAGCATTTCCTATAGGTATCAGTATTGAGAATGTGTTTTATAGTAACAGAGCCATGGACTAAGAGCAGATATGGATGTGGGTAAAAGTGAGATTAAAAGTGTAGACACAGAGGAAAGATGAGAGAAGGTGAAGTGGGCGTCAGAAGAGAGGAGCAGACGGCCTCGCTGAGAGGGAAATATTGAATACTGGCAAGAGGCGTGAATGTATCACTTAAAGTGGTTCTCAAATTGGATGGACATAGACTCTGCAACCGTCTGAGAGAGTGAAGAACGAGAGAGAATGAGGACAGAGGGTGCCGGCTCTATAATGTGTACTGGAGTGTAAAGATGTCGCTTGGAGCACAGTTTCAGACAGTAACATGCAAAATGAAGACACTCATTAAAAAGCTGGAGGCGAGGAAGAGAAAAAAATTATGGACCATACGGAATGGCATCAAATCAGAGCCCAGATTTAAATGAAGAGTTGGTGCATTCAGCCCGTGCTTCCTGCATCACTGTGGAACTTTTTTATCTGCCTGCCTGTCTCTGTGACGAAAAAAAAATTACTTCATCTAAGAATAAACTACTTTGGCCTTTTTTTTTTTTTGCTGCTGAGACCAATTTAGTTTTTAATATCGCCTAGGGTCATAAAGTCCAGTAATGGATTGTATCGTAATACTGTTATGGGTACATTCTATAATATGCTCATCAGTATGTGATATGTATATACAAGATCCTCTAAGATATAAAACCATAATGGTCACCACTGACCTCAGGCAGGAAGTCATTATATTGTAAAATGCACAGTTACCCTGGCTGTATGTTATTTAAATATGGTGACAAAATTTCAATTATAAGTGAATTTGAATATGAATGAGGCATTTGTGGGATAGAGAGTCCAGAAAGGCAGTCAGTGCTGCACATTGTGGACTCAGCAGCACATTTGCCTACATGTGTTTATGCTTCATTAAAGCACAGACGCACATGCGTATCTCATGTGCACTTATAACGAAGTACATGCATGCATGTCTCAAAAGCCTGGCGCTCTGCTATGGCTGCTCTGACTCAAACCCACGCGCGCACTCACATGCACAGGTGCCAATAATGACACACATGCAGACGGCAACATCTTTACTCAGTGGTCCTGAGTCAGCAAGAACATACTTAGGGACATTTCCTCTGAGGGTAAAATGTTCTATTTACTGTTTTATATCTTCAGGCACAGACATACACACCCATGCGCAGAAATATAAACACGCTCTGTGGTTTTTGTTACTTTTGAAAACGCCAAATGGAACCATTCGGTCCTCTGAGGCTCACCATGTCAACCACTGACCCTAAAATCAGCTCTGGGCCACTGTGAAGACCGTCCAAAAGAAAGGGCTGGCAGTCCAAAATACCCTCACAAGAACAAAGGGATGTTCAAAGTCGGTGCTCATATGTACAACTCAGCATGCACACACACACACACACACACACACACACACATTTATAGACATGCTGCATTCTCCAGCCCCTTTCCCCAAACCTAACCAGCTCAGCTTATGCCAAACCTCAGCCCTTAAGCTCACTCTAACCTAAACCCTACGGGGTTTTTATGTAAGTGCATATGCAGCGTTTCTCCTCATAACACATACATTATAAAATAGTGGCTGAAAGCATGTGAAAAAAATTATGTCTGAGTGACAGAGTAAGGAATTATTAAGTAAAGACTAAAACAAACATGTTCTGTTGTGGATACTTTTAGACATGTCTGAAAATATGGCTCCATGACGCACAGGATAACTCCAGTTTTGCCATTCACTTGTGAGTAATTGCACCTGCTTCTACACTACTGCCTTTGGTTTGTTGGCTACAATAGATGTCTGAGATGTCTTCCTCCCACACATACGTCTACCCAGGATGCAAAAACACGGGGAAAGGCTCGCTTTGGCACTTTATTTTAAATCACCAAAGATGAGGAAATTAAGTAGAGAAGAAGAGCAGAAAGAAAAACAGACCCCATGCTGTGAGTGTTTACATTTAAACTCTTTACAAACACTGAAAAACCCACATTTTCCAGTGTCGTGACAAAGTCCGAATAGAGAGAGATTTTACAGTTCATTTTACATGCACGTGAAGCGCACTTTGGTTTGGAAAGATATTTTTGCACAAGCACAAGTGGGCAGTTGGTATTGCTCCTCAGACCACTGCATTTTAGCCCCCACCCACTCAGTAAATCAAGTCTTAAAAAGGTGCAATATGTAGGAGATCTATTGTCATCAGAAATTAAGGATTAGATTTTCCATTTGTGACACGCATCGTTTATTAATGCTTTGAGTTTGTGTTTTGGCCTGTTGTGCCATCCAGGATTATGTGAAGATTTAGCCAAACACAGTGAGCTGCAGCCTGGGATCGAAATGTCGAACATTATCGAATCTAAGAGGCCTCATTACCCCAGTTAAATGTCTTAAAAAGGGGAGTAGAAAAACAAGGGTCTGCAGACAAATGTCAGTGGGGTTAATTTCCTCCTTGACATGTAAGCAAGCGAGCTTCAGGCAAGGTCTCTCAGTCTCCTTTGTACATAAGTGGTGGATATTTAACAGATATAAGGTTTTAGTGCTTCTGTGTTACCTTGTCGCCTTATCTCTCATCATTGGATATTTCTCTGCTGCTGCTCTAAAGCAGACACACTTTCTAACTCCACCTGTTGCTGATGTGCACATGAACATGGAGCAACTTTGGGGATAAGTCCTGCTTCTTGTTTTAATGTTTTTGGAAGCTTCCTTCCTTAAATTGTGAGAGCCACACATGCAATGTTTTTACTGCCGATGACTAATATGTTATTTATGTTCGTCAACATTTGCTTCTGCTGTTATTGACCCAAGCATTTGATTAATTTAATGATACGGAAAACAAACAAACATAGCAATACTATAACATCACAATACCAACACGCTCTCTTTTTGACATCAATCCGAGACATGACGGATATATTATAACTTACACTTGACCATTGGCTACTCAAAAAAATTAAGGCAAGTCACTTGATATAGTTGAATAGATTTTAATTACTACAACTTTGATTAAAAACTATTGATTTATTTAAGTAAATTTAATTAAAACTATTAAATACAAAATAATGAATGAATCGGTTGAAATATTTTGGATTTACCAATAATATGGCAAATATTGAGTAAAACCAAATACATTTCATGGGGAAAACTAATTTATATTTACTATGTATCTGAAAAAACTAATTTACATTTACCAAATATCTTTACATTTACTAATTTTATGGGTGAAATTGAGGCTACTGCTAGATCTATCTCCAAACAGACTATGCTGTTCTTTGCTCTTTGCAGCTCCCTTTCAATTTTGACTTCAATACTATAGCCTGTATTGGAATAGGGAAATAATCTCCTGCACTGGTGTCCACTGAGAGTGTTTGCCACTGCATTCTGTAAGTGACTGTTACGGACTTGGCATCACAGGAAGACAACTTCAGGTAAAGTAACGGCTTCATAAACAGTCTACTATAGAATCTGTCTGTACACTTGCAAAGTTATGGACACTTTGGTTTGTCTGTAGGAACCCTCTCCTCCATACCACACAAGTGAAATGTTTTCAACCTTACAGTGGTTTAAAAAAAAAAGTGATCTGTCTCAACACAATGCCCTGTGAACTGCCGTTGTAGCTCTTTTTGTCATGATCACAAAACACTGAATTTCTCAAAAATCGTCCAATTGACGTGAACGCATAATATGACCTAGAATGTCTCCTTTAACAGCAGCACAGAATTACTGAGTGCTCCAGTGGATTTAGGGGTCCCTTCTTAAGCCAACAGTTTGTTCTTGAGACTGATCACTTTTGGGGAAAGCTTTGAACAATCCAGCTGGAGGAAGAGTTTCTGAAAGGCCTCAAAAGTGTACCTGAGCTCCTTGGGATAGGCGAGAATCATTGCATATGTCAATCCCAGAGTGGTCAGGACCTTTGTTCCCTCTATCACGATGCCGGTGTCCTCTGTACCCTCTGACAGATTAGTCCGGATGCTGTAGAATCATCCCTTGTACAGCAGAAAGTCCTAAATAAACAGAGATAAGAGAGAGCGATCACCTTCTATACATTTCAATATGACAACATCTCTTGTTATGTTGTAGTATTGCTAGAAGCCTGAAATAACACAAATTAATATTACTCAAGGTCATGGTGCAGCTTTTAACCCTGTTTTTTTTTTTTTTTAGTGGAAGAAAACACTGTCAATTATCCTTTATGTGCGGTCTGAGAGACCAGTCTTATCAAACACTTCCTGTCTCAACTGAGGTTTTCAGGACCAGCTATGGTCTCCAGGAAGTCATTGGTCAAGACAAAAACTGAGATAAAAACCAAAGCATTTTAAATGCTGTTTATCACTGAACTTATGGTGAGCTGGTAGGCGAGTTTTGTCACCTTTGGACAAACTAGCTGTTTCTAAATGTTATGATAAGATATGCTGCTGGTTGTACCTTCACATCATTTTCAGTACAGGAATAAAAGACATATCGTTCTAAAAAAGTATCTCAGAGATTGCAAATATTGGCTATTTACTGAAATATTGACGCTAGCAAACAGGACACTTACCTGCAATGTATAAAATAATATGCAATTGCACTTTAAATATAAATAATTTAATTTCATTAAAGTGAATGGAAGGATAATAATATTACTTAATGTTTAGAGGCTGAATTGTGAATCTTAGACTGTGATGTCATCTAATGATACTCTTAATATAATGAAACTCTTATTATTTTTGTACAAACATTTTAGTGAATGCCTTCTGAAAATCGTGTTATTCTTTGCTCTGAAAATATCAATATTATGCAGGATGAATTGGGATTTAATGTATGTTTCTGTTTAAAAAAAAACATTGTTGTATCATACTGAACATATAAATGTGATTGTAAATATATAGGAAATACTATTTAGTTTTTTTTGTTACTTTAAATTTCAATAACTTTTGGCAAAACACAAATATAAAATGTAATAATGTTTGAAACTGCACATTCATAATTAAATTTGAAAAAGAAGTCACTCTCAGAAGTGTTCTTGTCTCCTTGCTGGGAGCTCTGCCCTTTATCTCCTCAGTCAGTATTTATTTTGTGTCGGTGCAGTGTCTCTTTGTCTGAGGGCATCCAAAGAAAGATCAATACCAAATATACGCAGGACAAAAATGCATTAAAATATCAATATTGATTCAGTTTCAAACATTTGTCTGAAGTCCCTCCGTTATTTCATTCATAAATGTGCTTTTAGATAGTTTCCATGGTGTTCTTTGTCAGCTTAAAAATGAACAATTACCGGTGCTTGAGTTATGTCTTCATTATGACTTGCATTGTCAATGAATGTGTGTGTCTCACATATAATGATCAAAACTATGTTCCATGTTTAATCTAGGTGAAAATTCACTGTTCACTGAGACATGTAGATTATAAAGTACTGAGTGATGAGAATCTTGACGAACCACGATTAAAAGACCCAGAGGGGGAATATATGTCAACAGAAGTCCCTTTTGCTATGGAATTTCCTACACGTATCTAAATTGAGTTTGTCTTTAAAAGTGCAGCGTCTCCATCTATTTCAAAAGAAGAAACGATTTAAATTATCCATGGCTGAGGCACGACTGAGAACTACTGCTCATCACTAAATTAAATTTTCATGCTTTTCCATTATATTTCTGTATACACAATAGTTCCTCTTTCTTCATTTGAAAGTGTAGACTTTTCTCACTTGTTATTCCTTACTAGTCCTAACCCTTACTCTAACCTTAAACCTGTTTTTTTTTAACTGCATCAATTATTTATTTTGGACCTGTTTGTGTACATGCTTTGGCAACATGTTTTTGCATCAAACCACCATGCCAAATGTTTGAAATGTCTTGTGGATGATTCTGTGTTCAAGCAAAAACACATTAACAGTGTACCCAGCAGTCCAAAATTGGATATCAATTACAGGATTACGATTTGTTATTTAGGCTCTGCATGGAGGATTTCAATTGTTGCTATTCTCGGCACATTATGAGGATTTTTCCATCTCTCTCCCTCTCGCTCTCTCTCTGTCCAACAGTATAAATGCTAATTATTAGCTGCATTATCCTTAAAGATGTGTAGCTATATATATGGCGGGGGAAAATAGTGTTTGAGAGCTAAGAACAATGTAGGAGTGAGTAACAAAAAAAAAAGAAAGAAGAAAAATCTCACATGTTAAAGATGATCCATATAGCTGGATTCACTGTCACAACATTTCCAATTGAAGGAGAACTTGCTTGCACGCAGACAGGAAGCGGATCTGACACTCCAAAATCGGCTCAGGGATGCTCTTAGAGAATTTTCGCACATTAATGCTTTTAGAGCATCCACAAGACATGCACGCATGGAGACACACAACTCTCAAGAATCCACACATACACACCAATACCTCATCTCTTGCTAATTCCTCCCTCTCCCTCCCTCTACCGTCTCCTCTCCTCCCTCATCCTCCCATCGCGGGCTGCCGAGCTAAGCCCAGAGCAGTTAAATAATCACTAAGGCTTCCAGCTGGCAGAATATGCTGTATTTTTTTATACACTGAGAGGAGGACGTATTGCAGGAATGGCAGGACACTAGTGGTATGCCAATAAGTATTGATATTGTGCTGACAGAGAGTGTTCCTGTGTGTTTGTTTTGAGATTTTCAGGACTTCCTTGGACTGTGAAAGAGATCAGTCCAACTCCATAAGTGCACACGACGGGCCAAACAGCAGGCAAAAGACAGAGAAAACAAAAATGATGCTCACTGAGTGAAGATGTGTGTGTGTGTGTGTGTGTGTGTGTGTGTGTGAGAAATTCGATTCTTCTGTTTGCTTCTGTGACTGTTTGCTCCTGTGTGTGTTCAAAAAGAAAACATTGAACTTGTACTCTCGAAAATTATATCTCCAACCTGATGTAATAATTTGAAATTCTTACAGTTCACTTCCAAATTCCCACAGCCAGGATCAATTTGTTTCTTTTTCTTTTTACTCATCAGGTTACTCTGCAATGCGACACATTTTAACAAAACAAAACTCTGATTATCAATTAAAAAAATCAACTACTCTTTGGCTTACACTTTTTATTTATTTTTATTTTAATATTACAAGTGAGTGCTCTGAGTATGACTGATTGCATGATCAAAATAAAACAGAGAATATTGTTCCTTGTGAGTCTGAACCTGCTTGAGCATGGCAATCCATACACTTTTGCTTTGAGTTGCAAGTTGCATCTTAATAACTGTAAAGCAGATCATTTCAACAGCTTTTGTCAATGTGCATGCTCAGTGCAATATCGTGAAATCTTCGATTTACAATGTTCTTCTGCCACGTTATCTCTAAAGCACTGTTGACAACTTTGTCAGGAGCTGCCTCGGAGGAAAACTACCTGTTCCCTTGCAGACATCTTGCTACTGCTGCAACTTTACAATAGTGACATCATTTGCTAGGGACACTATGAACATTTTTATTATGTTTTCAATTTGTTGTGGTATCTATTGTGAATCCAATTTGAGTTGAGATACATAATATTTAAAATCAGGCATCATAACATTTACAACAAGACAGAGCGATGCCACAGGAGATAACATCAAAATATGCAATAATAGACAGTATAGAGAGGGTGAAAAGTTAGATATGAATTGCTTCAAAACATTTACATATGGCAATTTAAACTGGCAGTGAAGATAATTAAAAAATCAAAGATAATTAGAATGGAAGGATAAAATTGCAGCTTTGTTTCATGAATGTCGTCTTGTACCTCCAGCTAAAACAATCATTCCCCTGAAAGTACAGTATACGGCTTAATGTCTTAATTTCCGCCTGCTAATTTATTTTATACAACAGTAAAATGGCTTTTGGACCTTAATACCAACAATATCTGCCACTGAAAGCAACTGAAGCAAAACGAAGCTTTAAGCCATGGCTGTTGAATTTGGACACAAGACAAACTCACCCAAGGATCCACAAATTCGGAGAGAGATAGAAATATTATATTTCAGCATTTCTTCCAGCACACAGTACTAGTGGGTAGCTAAATACAATATTGGCCCCTGGGTGGTATCTGTAAATACGAGCACATGAAAGGAGTTCATCCGACTAGACGCATCAGTTTGCCACTGGAATCATAGATTCACCCTCTCTCTCTCTCTCTCTCTCTCTCTCTCTCTCTCTCTCTCTCTCACACATCCATTCATGTATTTTTGCTGTTAAGTTCCCTTCATGCGTTTTGGTCTAGGTGATGTGTCAGTAACTTTATATCTCTTGGAAAAGCCAGAAAATACCCACAGGCCAGGTGCAAGGTGTTTTAAAGTGCTGCTCCTCACTGCACTACTGATTTATGCTACTTACTTAGTGAAGACAGGAGGTGGTAAGTAAATCAATCATATAATCAGTCAGCCATTTACTGCGCCAGTCAGTGTGTCAGTCAATCATTCGCCTCTGTCATGTGTCAGCCCTCTCTTTTCTTTTCTCCCCATAATTCTGTGTCTCCCTGCTCCACACACACACACACCTGAACATCCACTTGCACATGAACACGCACACACACATGCATGCACATGGGTGTAACAAGCCGAGGGGATTTTTGATGGCAGCTATTTTTAGCAGGTTGTATCTCGGTGAGTTTCGGTAATTTTCCCCTCCACAGTAACAGTTACCATGCAGAAACTGTTATTATGAGGAGCAGTCCGAGGCGGCCAATCATCTGCCTGCCTGTGTGATGGATGGGCAGACAAGGCATTTGGCATGTAAGCATATCAGAGAGGGAGACAGTGGTCAAGAGACTGAGTGAAGAGACTGCTATATTTGTCTTCCCATTAGAACACCTGTGTGCATTAAACGACTACGTCTGGATTGTGTGTGTGTGTGCTATGATGTTTGTACAGACACATGACAGACGTGTAAGGGAGCAACGGCGGCTGAGTCATAAATTGTTATCAGAAGACGATCTGGAATTGAACACTAATGCAATTATTTCAAAGCTGTGCTTGCAATTTCACACTTCTGTCATCACGTATTTTCATGACTAAGGGTGACTTCATTTGTACATGAGATTTTTGTTTTCTCCGTTTTCGCACACACACAGAGGGTCATAGTTATATATTCTGCTTAATTCAAGGCACACAATAAAACTATGAAACTCGGCAAAACAAACTTAATTCATTAGAGAGGGGGGCATCTTAAGCAAAAATGCGAGTCGACAATGGCTGGTTACTATCCAATGATTATTCATACCACCATCCCCCTAAAAACTAAAGATAGACTAATTGAAAATGTGAAAACAAGGCTGAAATATCAGGGTTTGTAAACCTAAAATGACCTAAAAAATTAGCACTCAGACCTTGACTGAAATCAAAGTTGCACCACATGACCAGGAGAATAAACAAGAACCATCACTCATCAATTAATCATGTATCTTTTTAGTATCATCATGAGCTATTGCATAAATTGATTGACTTTTTTATAATAAAGGAGCAATCAAATATTCATAGCCATCTCTATTATTAATAGAATGGCGGAAACCTAAATCACACGTTTTAAAGTGTACAATTGATAAACTACACAATCGAACTCTGAAAGAGTGAAGTTGCCTGCACAATCATTTACAATCAGCAGACACCAATGATACACAAGAAGAATAATCCAGGCAAGAGATGACAGAAGATGAGAAGTTCTCACTCAGTAAATTTATTTTGCACCTGGATGGAAATGGCCCTCATTTAGTTTGTAACAAAACTTTCAAAGTTTTAAAATTCACAATGACACTTTTTAAAAAAATAATGCCTTATGGTTTGTTACCACCCTGTTGTTTTCCTGCCAGTCACAGTCTAACTGATACTCACAAACTTAGAAGATAAACTAAAGTTGGCGCTGTAAATAAACACAGCTCATGTGACTGAAGATTTGTGCAACCCACTAACTCACCAAACACTTATTTGTGAGCTTCGATGGTTAATCATGAATGATGAATTATAATCAACCAGGTTACATTACACTTTCTTGTCTTGTTTTCACACTGTAAAATAAACTAAGTGTGCAAGTTACGTAGCATCAGCAGTGTTAAACTCAATTAATAAAAAAATGTTAGTGTCATGTATACATGCAGGAGTAATCGGACTATGAATCACATTATTCAGGTACGTTAGTCTGACTAAGACTAGGTTGATTTTAGCCGGAGTAACGTGTTTACATGACATTAAGAAAGCCAAATTATTGTTTTATTTCGACTAAAACGTTTACATGCATGTAAACGCGCTGACTGAAGACCAGTCTGACCAACCTTTTTTTGGTCCAAGTATCAAAAGACGTCTTGAACACGCATTACATTTTCATCTCAGCGTGACATGGACACAAAAACACAGTGCGTTGAGATGCACTCTCATTTATCCAGGTGTATAACACGTGGCTTCATAGAAAATAATGTATTTGTGTGTGTAAAAAGACACTGCATTTGTGTTTGAGGTCATGGTGTGAAAAACGCTGTCAAGAAAGAATGCTTTTACAAATTTAAATTGTAAGCGTTAATCTATTTACAGAATGCAGAGTGAGCAACCAGAAGTCAAATCTGAATCAAATCAATATTTGCTGTAGATTTTATTTTTTCTCCCCTGCCCCTAATGCCCTTGCTGTGTTTCTTCTCCCCAGGATGCTTAAATGGATTTGTAGAGTTGGGTAAGGTAAACTTTTGATCGACAGATGGAGTTGTCAGGAGAGAGGGAGTATAAAGCATTAGGAGAACAGAGAGAATCAGTGAAGTGCAAGGCAGTGATTTGGAAGAGGGGGAAAAAAATAAATATTTGAAGGCAGTTGTACGGTAATGGAAGATACTTGCTGAGCTATCTTCTATTGTCACAATAAGAGAGGTGGGTGAAAGCCAAGATCAGGGGGTCGGGGCATGAGGAGGAAAACAAATGATGTGTCCAAACAAGCCTGAATGGAGGAGAAAGCCATTATAGAACTCGAGCTGTTTACTGTCTGCTTCCTCACAAATTCTCCTCCCAATCCCCCTCACACACACACACACACACACACACATATAAAGTAAACAATGTTTTTAAAACATAAATGAGTGCGACAGCATTGTAGTTTTTCCTGCAGGAGGCTCCTGCTTTGAGATGTCAAGGTGATGTTGTAGGCGGTCTCATCTTCAACTGTGTTCATTTATTCATTCTGTCATTTTTCTTGACCCATATTTAGTGTCCTGTGAGGAGCTACTCTGGCTTCCACTGACAGGGTGGCAGAGTGAGACAACCTTGTGATGTTGCTCTGGCTCACCCTCTTCATGGCTTGGTTGTTGTTTGCCTTTGTCTTCCTAATGGGTTCCTGGTGCTCTACCCATCAGATGGAGGTTGGAATGCCTGAGGCCAGTGCTCCACAGTTAGTTTCCCAGTCTCAGATATATAAGAACTGGAGGCTGCCTCCTGTCACATAACAAGACAGGGGTTCTCTTGCATTTACAATAGACTGTACGCCACCCTTAAATTAAACGTATCCCTCACCAGAGCAAACATGCTCTCATTTACACAGAACTTATACCGATTTCACATTACAGCAGGCATACACGGGTTCAGAAATGATTGTCGGGCTCAGGTCAGGTTCATTCACATCAATTGACATGGTGGTCTTTTAATGAAATTGAGTATAGTAATTTATTTATATTTTTTTTTAATTGAAGATACAGTGTAAACATTTAATAAATCGATGTATAACATGTACAAATAAATAATAATGAGTAGAAACAAATAAGTGGCGGTGTTTTTGTTTATGAGAGGACACAAAAACATGCAGGCTGTCATATTTATGGTGGATGCTATCTTTTTCCTCCACAACAATTCAATGGATTATGTAAATCAGCAGTTACAGTTCAACACAAGTTAATTAAAAGGAACTGATTGTCGTTTAATGGCAAGTTAATGGCATTTCATGTGCTGTTGATAACTCGTTGATAAGATGTGCAGCGTGTGTGTAACTGTAAAATACATGCTGCAACCACCGTGACGGTAACAATACACTTCAGATTACTCTAGGCTTACAGAAGGATGCGACCTGAGCGGCATTGTAATAGCGATGAGCCAATATGATACCCAGTATCAGGATCAATCTGATACTGGGCAAAATCTCGAGAACAAATATCAGAAAAAGAAAAAAAGTAAAATCTTAGACAATCTGTTAACCCTAAATATGACATAAATGTGTCACTAAACACATTCATCATGCTTTGACAAGGACATGATTTAGGGCTGCAAACTGTTGGAGCAGTACAAATGTCTTAAAAGTTGTTTTAAAGAGGTAAAATACTATAGCGGACTGACATAGATACGCAAGGTTAAGATATCGGCATTGTATCAAACAAAGAAAGATGTAGTGAAGAAATAAAGAACCACAGAAATGTTAGCACACTGTGAAGTTATAGATTGGGTATCACTGCAAGTCATACAACCTAAGCAACCAGGTTGGGAAAGAGGAAACAGCTGGCTGCAAAAGCCACAATGAGCCCATCACAGTAATGACATTTTCAAAAAGAAAACAAACACATGCACTAGACCAAGTTTGCTTTGCCTTGATGAGCATATTTACTGACTGATGGAATTTCATTAACTGATGTTAGTCAAAGGAGTGGGACAATATGCGATATCAAAACATTCACTTGATTGTGGTGGATTACCATTATCAGTATAATCATAAGTGCCACAATGAAGACCCTGCAACTTTCCAGTCATTTCAGCACCGTAGGTTCTTGTTTTATTTTTCACTTTGAAGCCAAACAAATATGTATCTGTATGCAATGTGAAATAACTATTATAAAAATGTAACATAATGATTCACTATGTTTTATGGCCATTTTAAGAATTTAAAAGTGAAAGTTTTATTTCTTTGCAGTGGGTCCCGGCTGGGTCTCCACTGACAGATATAGAGATAATCAACCGGATTATTTATTGTCATCGTTATCTCCTCATCAAAAGACTATTTCTTTGTAACTGTACATTTATTTTAAGTTCTTACTTACTATAACAGAATAAATCTCCTTTGCAGTGAAACTAGTTTTACACATATAAACATGACTGAAACAATCAAAATGGCTGACTCATTGCTTGCCGCTATGATCCATGAACTCAAACTAATCTTAATCTGCACATTAGCTTTAGCTTAAACAGTTCAGACAACGTAACACACAACTCATGTTCATACATTAACCCACAAATGCCCAGAAGCCAACAGTAAATACCCAATTACACCATGACACTTACATATTTACACACTTAAAACACTTTTAACTCACAGACCACATATCACCGGGGATTCATATGACGTTGTAAACATCTGAAGTCACAGAAAAGGTGAGTAACTCACCTGAAAGTATAATAAAGAAGTCAACAACGCAGGGGAACTGTTCCTCATTCGCCATTCAACCGGATTATGAGCTCCACATCCGCGACGCACTATTAGGAGTTCCAGTGACTCTACTGGTCAGTGCTGCCACCTGCTGTCCATTTTGTGCAACAGCATGTCATTGTGCGCTTCTGTGTAACTAGTTATGCTGACACACAATATACAATACAACTACAATAAAACAAAAAAAGTGACACAAACTAAATAATATCTCAACAAAATTGCTGTCACTTATTTTGTGGGTATCGCATCTACATTTATTGCAATAGTACAATAAATTGCGATTATTTTGGTCAGGATAATAGTGACATTAAATGTCCATACCCTCCAGTTCCTAGTTGATTCCAACTTTTACTTTGACAGATATTTTTGTGACAATCCCAACCCAGAATACATAAGCAGCAATACAGTGTGTGTGTGTGCCTTTTTCTTGTGCTGCAGGTACAAAGAAACAGAAAAACTACACATCACCATGCTGTAAGCCTTCACATAAATTCCTGCCCTTCTCTGGCTCACCTCTTTACCAAGTAAATGGAAAATAAAAGGAATGTGTCTCTCAAAGGACAATAGCAGTGACTATATGTGTTATATTTGTCCTTGGTTTGCTCGGCGTAAGCTTAGACTGTGCTGTTAGATATCTAGTTGTGTCTTTTGTGAATAAAGACGTTCCAATCTATAATGAATGATGCAATAAAATAACATTCAGAAGACAGAATTGTATTTATAGCACCATGCATAACAACGCAACTATTTTCCCATTGCAGGTCAACTAATCAAAGCATATTTTAGTACATGGTTTGTAGGGATGAGCTGAAAATATAATCGGTAATCAGTATAACCAGTAAGATACTGGTTAATATCTCTGTTTTTATAGTAAGAAAAAGATGAAACCTGATTAAATCCAAAAACCCTCTTAATCACAAGAATAAATCAGTGAGCTCAGGGTGTAAAAAAAAAAAAAGTACTTAAAAAGCAGCAAGAACATTTGAAACATAGCCATGTTGTGGGCTGTTTATTTATTCTTAATGGGAGCAGAACATTTGTCACACAGTTGGGACATTATTGTTTCAAATGGCTGGTCATGGCAACGTGGTAATGCGTCAGAACAAAGGTGTCGTCGTTTAGATTATGTAAAACAACTGAATCAGACCGGTATTGGTAGGTTTGTGTCATAAGAAAAAGTGGAATCAAGCATTATCATACTGTCAAGTACACATGGCAATTCGATTAAAGCACCTCACACACAGTGCTAATTGGCATGCCACACTCTGCTTAATTCAATAGTTGTTGTTGTATTCCTTAATGTGGAAAGTCAGTCACTGACCACTTTGCTTTGAAGCAACACAACATAGCAGAAGCCCAGAAAGGTAAAGTCTTGCTCACATAATTGGGATGGCTCAAGAATGTGACAGGGATATTGCTGTCAAATTCCAGTCGGGCCATGGTAATGTAAAGCTCATTTGGCAGTAATAGCCCAGATTACCAGTAATGAGCCCACGGAGCTAAAGTCTCTGTACTTGTCATGGACTGTGATTTGGAATGACAGTTTAGTTTTGATTTTCTGCTGTGCAATTTTGAGAGAAAATTGTTTATGTCAACACATACCAGTTAGACTGCGGTACATCACAGGAATGACATTCCGTATTTTTAGACATGCGATCACCAAGGTCGCAGATCTTTTTTGTTGTTGCTCAGGTGTTAAAAAGTTATAGCATCTTAATCAGGAAAATACAATCACTAATTAATTTGTACTGGATTTGAATGTGCTTATATCATATATTATAGGTTATCTTGTGGATTCCATAGACATAAAAAAGCCTTGGGATTCATCCTATTCCTTTTTGTGTCTAGTTTTTTTTGTGTGTGACTGTATACAGTTTTTTATCAGCTTTATATTCACACAAGCCGTCATGGTTGATCGTTAATATGTATAACCATATCATATTCAAACATATCACACATAAAACATCACATGAACCAGTAGTGCAGCGTTTAACAAATAATAATATTAATAATAAAAAAAAAAAATCTAATTTAACTATGCACTGGTGTTTTCTGGTTACTGTATTCAGTTATTCATGGTGAAAGTGAGGGTTCAACGATTCATTAGGACATATGTTCAAAGTGTATGTAAATTAAACTGTAATTACATTCAATATGACCACTAAGGTTAACAGACAGACTCATATCTCGTGTGCGGGTATATGTATGGCTTGCTGATTTTGCCCTTTTGAAGTAAGAATATCAAGGAACAAAGCTGCATGTAGACCGTTGCTGGTGAACAGCAGGAAATCCTTTGATAACCCTCTCCGTGAGCTGAAGCTCTTTGAGCTTTAACTTTTAGTGCACAAAAAACCCCACTTTTATTTCTCCACAATAGAAAAAGTTCAGACTTCATAATGCGAGGGGAATAAAAGACACGGCAAGTATAATTCTGCCAGAGCATGTACTTATTCAGTTCAAATTTTATTGAAACTTTTCCCAAGAACAGAAGAATCTGTAATGTTGCTTTTAATAGCAGCAGGAAATACAGTCAGAGAACCACAGGCCACAGACATTTCATCCACAATCCATTGGTGGATTGGGTGGGACACTAGTGCCTTCATGTCTGAACATGTACACACAAAACTGGGCTATAAAACTCATTTAATAATCCTCTAATACTGCTCATTAGGGGTGGGCAACATAAGCTTACAATTATATTCCAATATTCCAGGGAAATGTGCAAGATTAGATATAATAATATCTAATCTTGAATAATATATGATATAATAAAATAATATAATAGATTCAGATAAATAGATTGAATAATTTCCCAGTTTGGGGATTAATAAAGTATATCTATCTTATGGTACACAGGTACACATCCACTGCTGCCTCAACTGGTCATTTTAGTTGTGTCATTTTGTGTCTTTTGTGTTTGAAATTCTTTTTTTCAGATGTACCAAAGTAACACAAACTCAGCAAACAATGCAGAAGTCCACCAGCAGCAGTCCTGTGAGCTGGTTTGGCTTTCAGCGAGTGGAGACGGCACTATGTGGATTCTTCGTCACGCTTTCTGGTGTCAATATGTCAACATGCAGCCGTGATGAGGCATTTTCATTATCACACAAAAAATTAGACAAGGGCTATCATAAACCATCGTTTCCTATCACAATTTTAGTTTTGATATACTGTAGATTGTGTGTGTGTGTGTGTGAAAAATGCTGCAATGCACACACTCAGCAACCAGCCCAGCCACACACACACACCTTCACTTCCTACAGATGTGAACTGTATAAATTAACGAAGTGTGGAAATAAAGCCAGTGACAGCCCACACGCAATCATTACAATCCATGCCCTCTTCATGAGTCCTACTCATTATCCAGGTCTAGTTCACCAACAAAATAAAAGATCATGTTCACCAATTAAATTTCATTTTGAAAAAAAATATTCCAGAGAGGAGGACGATGCTAATTTGCAAGGTGTGAAGCATTGAGGTAATTGTAAACATATAAATCCGGCAATCCCATTCATGGGTTGCTGCTGCTCTTGTATTATAAGAATCACACAATTAGGAGGCAACACAATTTTTTGGTGATGACTGGCTGATAAGCCAATTAAAACAGATTTCTCAGAACCATGTCCTGAAATCTGTGTGCTGAATTGAGTTCAGTGGAATGACGCCATGCTATGATTTGCGTAGGAATTTTTTGACCAGTGTGGGTTTTACATAATTAACTGTATATTTAGATTTATGTTTAAAGCGCTCTTTGGAATAGTTATATATAATTCGGAGTATGTCTGGGATATCGGAGGCATGTCGGTATATGGTTACCTGCTGTTTTACAGGGGATTATTAAAATCACTAGTTGCTACATCAAATTCCTCTACGCTGTGGGTGTAGACCAGATCATGCTGCTCTATGCAGGTTTTTCCACACAGTGCTGCAGTCCGACATGAATGTGCAAAAGTTTAAAAAACGGCTCCACATAATACTAGAGGAATCTGATGGTGATGAGAATCAGCTGCAGGTGTGTCCCACACCACCAATTGCTAAATGCACAATAAGTTGCTGTGATGTCAATTAAGTCTGAGAAATTTCAATTATAATCTCTAAGGTGCAGCCATTTGCTACTGGCGGCGAAGATGCTGGACCATGTTTAAGTGCCAGCCATGAGCCCATAATTTCAGAGTGAAAGGGTCGTAGAAGACGATCAGAACAATTGTGTTCATTTTGATTTAGTGCCAGAGGCAGTGGCAGTAATGAAACCTGCTGTATCCCTGCTGGCCATGGTGTGGAAGACACAGGTAATAAGTAGAAATGAGTCCTAATATCACCACTCTAAGAGTGACCTAACATGCCTTTTTTATCATAATCATAGTAAGTATACAAAGACCACACATAAAAGGGAGCAGGATTAAAAATAATATTACAATAATACTGAAGAAACTTTTTTTTCAGGTTCAATTTGCCAAAGTGCTGTTTTTTTTTTACAGTAATTCAATGCAGGTGACTCTGAGCACACTGAAGAAATCAGAGATCAGGGTGTACACAAGGTAACAGCAGCTCGGATACCATCAGTTATAGGATTTCCATGTTTTTTTCATCATCCAGAACAGAGGATGCCAAAGCTTTTCAACAGCAAAGATAGCACGAAGCACAAGTGGTTGACTTACTTTGAATAAAAAAAACCAGCCTCTGTACTATAGTGTCTGTTTGGCATTTGCACCTTTGATTAAAGGAGAACCCTTACGTAAAGAGAACCATGGAAACATATTCATCAGAGGTTAGTGGAACACAAAAAAAAAAGATGCATAGCGCTAGCGCGGAGGCTTTCTTTATAAATGTAAAAAAGGAAGGTGTAAGAAAAAAAACATGTTAAGTGGCAAGCAAAATGTTGAACAAGCAAAGAGGAGAAATCAGGTGATGGAACATTGGTTAAAGTTATTTAAGTTCAACACAAATGAGGTCTTAGCTATAGGGGAGACAAAGCAGAGGCTTGGAAAATATTGCTTTTAATCACCTCTTCAATATCCTTCAATTGATTATGACGTTTGGAGGAAAGGGCAGATGATCACTTTTTACCATGCTGTCAAAACACATTCAGCAAAGTTGTCAAGCCAACTGAGAAAGACCGTAATAGAAAAGTAAGCTTGGCAGGCAGCTATGTTTTCACTCACAGGTACAACTCAAGGCATCAGCTCAAAGAACCAGCTTTCTGGCATACAAAGAGATGTCATTTACAAAAGATTGATTGCTTTGGTGAACGGTGGATTGCGGACAGGGACGCATTTTGCATTAAATGCTGAAACAAGAAGAGAATCTGGCTCATGTGTGGCCAGTTCAACTGATGCTCAGATTCACATCTGCTGCACGTCTTCTGAATCTCGTTCTGGCACAACTGCTATGTCAACTGAAGATACTGTAAAATGAACTCAGTCATTTTGCTGGCTTCAATATATTGTCATTTACATTTAGGTTTGTTTTTGCTGTATATGCCCCTCCATGTCTAGGTTTCACACACCACACACACACATAGACTGCCATGCAGCAGCTGCAGCATCCACTTCTCCTCGATTATCAGCCAGGGAACGTAACAACAGATTATTTTTTCTCTTAAACCAGTCACCAAATGAACAGCTTTGTTGGTTACTGTTGTGAAATAAGCAGTCAACCTGCACTTTAGGCCACCTGCCACATCCGTGGCATGAAATGATCATGAGAATGTCAACAGTAATATGATTTATGGCAATATTTTACACATAAATGTATTATTGTGACAGGACGAGACACGACAGGCGGTGTTGTGTCACTGTCGTCATTGCTTGATGACATGGGAGTGTTCATAGGAGAGTCATACAAGTGAATGCTGAAATCAGAAGCGATGAGTCAATAGGACAAACTAGGTGGGTGGTTGAGGATCAGGCTCTTGGCGAAGTGTTTGACTACTTTGGAATCCTCAGGCAACGTTGTTTATTGACTTGCTTGTGACATTGAATGTCATTTCTGAAGATGTTGCGGACTTGAAAATGCAAGAGCGAAGGCAAGTGCATTCAAAAAAGAGGCAATTATCGAGTGCGAGACAGAGCCTATATAAAATGGAGGTACTAACAGTATCCAAGAAATAAGGATATACTGAATAGCGACTAGGAGGCAACTCGACTGGTTGCAAAAACAACTGAATTGATGTCTAGAAAATGAGCCTGTTTCTGACTTGATTCATAACAGCAGTTTCATGAGGAGTTAATGGTCTCAATATCTAGTTTCAGGTCTTCTCCAATTGCACATGATGGTAATTTAGTCATTTATGTTCCCATTTTTTGAGGAAAATAGAGGATGAAATTCGGCACACATGAGAGGAGAGCAAGTGGTGTCACTGTGCTGGCAGTGTCACTTGTAGGTTGCCTTGGACAACAATTTTTGCCAAATGACTAAAATATAAAAGTAATGTTATGGACACCAGTGTGGTTGACAGCTGCCTGGTGCCTGTGAATGTTTGTTTACACTACATCAACATGATGCTGGCCACTGTTGTGTAGTTGGAGCGTCTTTCAATGAGAAAAGCGTATAAACTGTCAACATCAGCGTTTATTTGCGGATTTGCTGCTTCTCACGAACATTAACAGAGGAGGATAAACAAATAGACATTTTATTTTCCGACATCTTCGATAGTACCTATCTACTTCCGGGTTATTGCTGTCAAAATAAAAGCCTTTAAAGTAGTAAACTCAAACATTTCAATAGAAATTAAATCTCTGGTTAAACACAACAATAACCATTTCTCGTTTCTTGTGACCTGTAAATATTATAAATAGCAATATTCCTAACTGTAAATACTTTGCCCCTTTTAACTGATCATGCATTACCTTATTTATTTAACTTAACATTTCTTAACAGCCACATCATGAATCTTGAGGATTGAAAACACTGAAGGCACTAGGACGGTCTTCACTGTTCCAACCTTTATTTATTTATTTATTTATTTATTTATTTATTTATTTATTTCGGTCATGACATTTAGATCACTCATCACATAACATTGCAGTTCACACAATATACATAACCGAAAGGGAAAGCGGGAGAAGCAAAGCTTAACTAGTCCCGCCCCCATTATCATCATACATTTCATTTCCTTTTTTTTTTTTTTTTTTTTTTGCTTTTTTTTTTTTTTATGACATTTTGACAAAGAAAACATGTTTCAGCATCCGGTAGCACTCAGAGATATAGTCTAGCTCTAGACAGTCAACTCAACTCAACCTTCCTTTACATGTCTGATCATACACCTTCTCTTTCATAACACTGGAAACTGATAGTCACGCAGCCCGACATATATGATTGAGGGGACAGAAGACACCCTTGGGAAGTGTTCTAGGGACTTTGAAGGAGTTAAGAGAGCAGCAAATGAGTCTGTGAAGTGGACCAATGGAAACCTGCAAGAAAAGGAAGACTGTGAACTGATGTGAGGAACCGGTCAGGGGAAAAAAAAAGAGGAAAAATGCCAGGAGAGCAAGCTGAACATGGGACACTAAACTCACCTGATACAAAGTAGCACAAAGTACAGCATGCCATCCTTGACTCTGTGACAGTGTTTTTCTGCTGATGCAAAACTTTGCTCAGATTTTTGCCTGGATCCAAAAAACTTTGAGAAAAAAAAGCAAATGTATGGGTAGGTTAGGCAATAGAGCTACAGTTGGCACGGTGAGCCAATAGGCTTTGCATCCCATTGGTAAGGATCTAAGAATGTCACCTCTGGAGGCATACACTGTCAGGAAAGCCAGTGAGATGCCATAAGGAAATGATGAGAGTCATTCCACAGCACAGCAGGAAGTGGAACTAAAGACCTGCTCTGTCTGCAAACACTGTGACACATCGGCTCTCAGTACATGTGATCGAGCTTCATAAAGACCAATTAATAGAAAACAGGCTCAGGTTCACATCCTGTATGCATGCTCAATAACACTGTGGAAAGAAAATCCCATTTCTTTGGATAATGACACTGTAATAGACATAGGTGCAAGTCCACTGCCCGGGTGTTCGTTAATGATTTAGGTTTGGTCCTGTTTCCTTGAAGCTCATGAATGTGGAACAGGATGTTATGGGGTATTAGTTATACATGATAATATGAAGATCAAAGTTTCAGAGAACAGTGTGATACTTTTTGTTTAATTCATTTTTTATCCATCAATATTTTGAAGACTGGGTAAAGCTCAAGTATGGAACATCTATTGCCCCCTGTGGAATTCTGAGTAATTACCAAACCACTGCTGTCCCTTCCATATGATGTGTAGGTGATCGCGCACCACTCCCATCGCTCTGCTCCCCAGCTGCTTGAGGTATTTATCCCATCAAACTGACGAACATTCCGAGGGGATTTTATATATCTGTAACTTTCCGTGGGCTCTTCTTGGAGTGTTCACCCGTACTCCAATAATTTGCAGCGGTATTGCTTTACTAGTTCTCGGATGCTGTGTATCCACCTTGCCTCCGTCAGCCATTACGTAAAAAACAAAGTACTTCCTGTGCACAGTGCGGGAATGTCTTGGGACGACACAGAACAAATCTTCACTGAGAAACAAAACAAATGAATGAATTATTACAATATTCAAAACACGTGACAAATTAAGGACTAACCATGTGATTGTTCAAAACACAAATGAAAAAAGCGCTGTAACAATGCAGTCTGTGATGCACTATATAATATCGATGGCATTTTAGTTTTTGTGGCCGAACATTACACTGGTGTGGCTATTATGAATGTATTATGATGTTGTGTTACATCAACCTGCCTATAGGGACTACAAATGGAAATTAGCCTATGGCTACAATGTGGCACATTTGCATGTGAATGTTCAACATGTACTCTCCCCGTTCTCAGTAAAAAGGAAAAAAAAAACAAAGACCACTGAATCTCTATAGCTGTCTTTAATATTACACCAATGCACAGGGGGAAGTGAAATGCTGGTGTATGTATAAATGTATACTATACTACACAAAAAGTGTGGAGAAAATTGCAATTATATTACATTGATTCCTATTTGTATTCATACGGGGGCAGTGTATATAAGTGACTACAGTCAGCATTCACACTTTAACAATAGAATAGAGCTAAATTATTTGGAAAATTGTGTAAACCTGCAGGAGTGGATGCGACTCACTACATGCATAAAGAAACAAACACAGTGGAACGCTCATTTCTCCACATATCCAAATGTGAGTGAGATGTGCAAGGGTTTACAGGAAGAATGAATGAATCACCTTTACTACCTGAGGGCCTGGCATTTTCCGGGTTTCCTTCATATTAGCTAACATCATGTT
The DNA here is from genome assembly GCF_958295425.1 of Solea solea. Lineage (NCBI taxonomy): Eukaryota > Metazoa > Chordata > Actinopteri > Pleuronectiformes > Soleidae > Solea > Solea solea. The sequence goes on from NC_081143.1 coordinate 10,138,929, forward strand.
TAGGGAGTCTAATTGAATTTAGTGGCAACCTCACCAGGTAGCAGTGACACAGATCTGGCATCACTTCAACCTCCTAAGGTATTTGCATAAATACCTCCTTAAGTTCTTTCGAAAGAACGAATGGGGCCCTCCCCTGGGAATGAACACATTTGCTAAGCTCGAGTTGCCCAAGGGCCTGCTGCACATATTTCCATCTCAGGGAGTGATGATGCAACTACTTCACAGGTTCAGGAGGGCAGTGCTTGTCAGTCATTTTTATAGCCCCTGATTGATGGCACTCCCGGTTGTATCAAGATGTTTGCTCAGATGTTTTTGGCTGGTTCACAGACCAGTCAGCAACTGTGATTCAGACAGGAGGTAAAGCTGGGTAGACACAAAATGTTACACACAGTTTGAACCAGAGATACTATCATTACATCACATTTACTCATTTTGGTAGACGCTTTTATCCATACTGATTTACAGGGGGAAACTAAAGCTTCTATAAAATGGTAGACAGTGAAATAAAGCTCCAGTGTGTATTTAGGAGGGTTTATTAGCCTGCATTGAATAAACTATACATAAGAATTTTGGTTTAAGAATACAATCACTGTACAGAGTGTGTGTTTGGTGTTTTAAACAGCAAGCTTACAGGGTAAACAAAGCAGAATGACGTTGTACCACAATTTTTGCCAGACAACCACACATTATTTAATTTTAAATGAAGGTGTCTCTTAATCAAAAGTTACAGGAGACCTAAAAGCAAGTCTCCTGAATCATGAATCATGGGAATGGTTATTTTGGGGAGAGCTTTTGCAGCAGAATGCATAGCATGCATGTGTAATCGGGATCATCAGTGACAAATACACACGATACAATGAAAAAAAACAACAACATGCAGGCTGAAAATGTCCTTACTCGCCTTCAGACTTCAAAGGGGGATTTGCCCAGAAAGTTAGAGCTGTGATATACGGTAGTTTACAATGTGCTTTATGGTAGACAGGGAGGTAACTGGAAGTCATGCAGCTAGTGCCGTGTAATACACAGGAGAGTCGTCGGAGAGTATATAGGGTAGTGGAGTGTGTGGATGCTGTACATCTTGCTGTCTGCTCTGGTGTTCATTTAATTCAGTCAAAGTTATGGAAAGCCCACTTGGTCATTTCACTTTAGTGGAAGACGGGTAAAGCCGAGGCAACCCAAATGAAATGGTCCTTGACTTTGCATATGTATCTGCATTTTTTTTTATGAATTTAAGGAGTATTAGAAATATTTTGGATGAGGTGAGCCTTGATGTTTTTACATATTTTAATACAAAAATGTGATAACCCAGACACTGGGTCTAGGTCCCAATCCCGGATAAATGGTGAAAGTTGTGTCAGGAAAGGCATCCGGCATAAAATCTTTGCCAAATCAAACATGCAGATCATTGAAAACAATACTGTCAGGTTCATGGATGTGGTTAAGGAGGACATGATGACAGGTGGTGTAACAGAAGAGGATGGAGGCAGACGATGATCCTCTGTGACAACCACTCAAGGGAAGAAGCTGAAAGAAGAATAATGGCCTGTTTCCACTGACTCGACTCAACTCGCCTCACCTCAGCACGGCACAGTTATTTTGCGTTTCCACTAGCGATAGTAGCTGGTACCTGGAACTTGTTTTAGTACCTGCTCTGGCGAGGTTCCAGGCAAGCTGAGCAGCATGCCGGCTACTGATTGGTCAGAGTGCCGTCAAAGGAAGAGGCATGAGCGTGACGTCCGACACAAGCATCAAGCCTAACATTGCCAAACTGTAGATCAGTTAAAAAACATGGGTTCATCTCCAGCAATTACCAGAGAAATGTCTAAAATTTCAGTATTTAACAGAGGAGTCTGATGTATTTAATGACAGCAAACGGCGAGCGGCATCACAGCCCTGCCGCTGTATTTGAGTCCAGTGACTGTGTCAGGTAGAGTCTGTGCTCCGGTCATGGAGGAAGTACTGAACAAATATTTTAATTAACTGATTGTAATGATTCAGTTGCACTGAAAACAACTGCTTTACTAGTCACTAGTCACTTGTTTGTGTGTGTGTCGCATGTAAAACGAAGTCCCGGCAGTTTCATGCAGCCGTGCAGTGATGACTCCGCCCACGTTGGGTAGGTACTACTTTGTATGGAAAACCAACCTAAACCGTGCTGTGCTGTGCCAAGGTGAGTCGAGCTGAGACCGTAGGTGGAAAAGAAGAAAAATGCAGAAATGTGGAGAGCAGACGCAGCCAAACAAACATATACAGTACACATATACGCACCGCATATTTTTTTTTATTGCTTGTTATCACACACACGCCTGTCTCACACACCACACTCTCTCTCGGGAGTTCAGGTGTAACAACACATTTGCAAAACTCACATTTAATCCAAGTAAACAAATCACCATGGAGACCCCCCCCCCCCTTCCAATCCATGAGCCAAAAAGTATTTATCAGCACATAAACACAACCAGTGTGTGCACATTGCCATAGTAATATTACAGAGAGTCTCTCAGAGCCCGTCCAGACTGTCAGGGGAATATGCTTATTTGTGATTTTATTGGAGAAAAAGGTGTCCTCCATTTTCATTATTGGCACCATCTCACAACCCCCTGCGGTTACAGGGATAGATATACTTTTGTATGTATGTGTGTGTGTGTGTGTGTGTGTGTGTATGTGTCCATGTTAGGTAGGTATTGGAAATTTTGTATCTCCTTCCAATTTATGGAGATTGATTTCCCTGACAAATTGACATGGCTCGGTAATACTTAGGTTATTCCCATGGTCTTTGTGTAACCAAGCATTATCCTAACCATTTTCTGCATTTGTGTGTGTTCTGCTTATTTGTGTGTAATGTGGAAGTCGACATCCCCCAAAAAATTGAAGTTTTCTGACAAGCTAAGCCGACTTATAATGCTTACCAGGAGCCATATTGAATAAAGATGATGGGTTTAGCAAGGTGGGGGTGGGGGTGGTTGAACTCGAGGCTGTGTGGAGAAAGAGTTACACCGGGGACAAAAGGAAAAGTGGGGTGTATACAAATTGCTGTGCTGCAGGCATTCTTGAAGGCAGTTAAGCAATGTAAAATCATTTATTTTCTTGCATATTAGAAACAAGTAGACCCCATGATACTTCATTTAAAAGTTTGTTTAGACTGCAGGAGACGACGTTGCCTGAAAGTGGATCATCTCAGATGGGCTGCATCTTTCATTCCGATTCAGAAAATTAATTTAAATCAGCTTTTTAATTCATCCATTTATTACCGATTCTCAGCACAGAAATACAGTAATGAGAGAGATAGAGGGAAATAGGACAAACTTCAGGCCGACTGCAATGATGCTAATAATTTCTGACCTGTATACTGGACAAACAGTCAAATGTTCAATTCTGTGGTCCTCTCCTCCAGCTCCTAGCCGGCTGTTGTCTCGAGGGTATAGCTTTGCACCATTATTTGGGTGGAATTAGCTTTTTACCACTGTCCTCCCTCCATTTGCCTCTTCTCGCTTCTTCGGTTTCTTACTCCTGATTTTTTTTTTCTCCTCTCTGACCTGGTTTCCTCCTTTCATTTTCTTTTTCTCATTTCCTTTCTTCCCTTCACTCCCCTCCATCTTATTTAATTGCTCTCTCCAGCTACCTTTTCTCCCCTTTCTTGTTCCTCCTTTAATATTTTTTTTTTTACATTTTACACCCACCTTGTTTATTCGTCTCTTTCCACCTCATTTGCTTTTCTTCCTTTCTTTTGATCTTTCTTAACCCATCATTTTAAACTAATTTCCTTGTCTTTCCATTCTTCAGTCTCTTCAGTCTCTTTTCCTCCTTTTCCTATCTTGTTTTGTTCCTGCTTCTCATCACCTCCCTCTCCTCTCTCTCTCTCCTCCATTTAGCCCTCCAGGCTTCGAATGCAAAGGGAGATGGTACAGCACAGCCATGCCCTCTCTCTCTCTCTAGACACCACTCCACCCCCCAACCCCAACTCCTCTCCTCTTTCTTCCCTATGTGTCCAGAGGGTGTCAGCCGCAAGCAGTTACTCCAATCCCGTCCTGCTGACCACCAGGCCATGCTGCGACACAGACACTGATCTGATGTGACAGCTCTCTCATTATTTAAAGTCAGAACCACTCTGTGAGTGCAAGTGTGAGTGTGTACGGATCTGGGGGTTGAGTGTATGCATGTGTGTGCGCGCGTGCGTCTGCCCTTCTTTTCCAAGGGCCAGAGAGGAAAAAGGAGAAGAGGCCTAATGAATTGAGCATTTGATTGGGAACCAGAGAACCATATCAGTGTTGGAGGAGAAAAAGAGAGAGGGAGACACTGATGGTCTTGTTTGGGCAGAAGAGACTGTTCAAAAGGGTGAACTGGAAAGTCAAGAAAGGGGAAACAAGCAAAGAAAAAAACTTAAATTATTTGCAGTTTGCTTTCCTCGCACGTCCACTGCAATTCTCTGCTGTCACACTTACTATCTGGTAAAGTCTCAAACCCTGTACTTTGTTAATGTGATTACTTTGTTGCCAGGTATGGGATAAAACATGCACCTCAACTGCCAGTTGTCAAGGTCCACTGGCGGCAAGGCCATTAACCAACGCCTTAATGCTGTAACCTAGCAACACCAATGGTTCATGTAAACACCGTTGTTTAGCAACTGTTAGAAAGTTGCCTAAATGGAGAAAATTAAATATTCAACTTTATTTAAAGTACGAGTATAGTGGGCATTTAAAGGTGCAGTTTGGTCTTGGCACATGCTTAATAGCCCTTAGGTAGTTTCAAGCAATACTGCCATTACCTCCATTTGTAATGACCTAAAACAAATTGCATCCTGTGCAGGAATGACAGGAACGTTGCCAGGCAACAGGATATCTAAATACCGATATACTGAGAAACACAAAGTCGCGTGGAGCTGATAGGCTCAATCAGCATAGTGTTAACTGACAGTCGTTTGAATGTCGCAGTCTTAAAAGTGGTGAGAGGCAGCCAAGTTAGACTGAGACACACACATACACAGACGCCCTCACTTTCTGTCCATCGACTCCATTTCACTCATATATTCTCACTCACAACTCCAAAAAAAGAGCGTTTGACTTTTGACTTCTATTTGCCACCGACCACCGAGTGCAATATAACCTCATAAATATCTGCCACACACAGGCACACATACACACACGGACAGTTATATGGAGGTAGGAGCATTGGCTCGATTTACCTTAGCACTGTAGCTTTCAGATGCTCAGGGCCAAAAAGCTAAATTGAAGTGACCCTGAGTCAGCTTAAGCAAACCTGAGAGAAGAGGAGGAAAGTGGAGAAGAGAGGCAGGAATGAACGACGGAATCCAAAAGCTGATGCCAATGTGTAGCTGTCAGAGACCATATTTCAGCAGGGTGCACAGATGGGTTGGTTATGTTATGTGTTCTATACATCATGGTGGCATACACTGCACATTAAGCATGTGGCTGATAAGCACCTCTGTGTGGATTCTGAGCAAATGCATTTTCCACACACATACCGACACATTTGAAGGCGTGAACTGTCCCTGTGGATACAAGAGACTCTATATCCAGCTGTGGCCTGTGGATGTAATGAGGTCAGGGGGATCACAGACTTCTCTTAAGGGTGCAATATTTGTGTCTGTCTTTGTTGGTGATTGTATGTGTTAGTTTCAATCCTGAGTTTCATTGTCCAAGTATGTGTGTACGAGTATCCCTCTCCAGGTTGTAATACACAGTGGAGTATTTCAGTCCATGCCCCTGTATCTGTCTCCATTCATATTGGCTGTTCACTACCGGAGGGCTGCTAGGGCCCTTTGACAGATATTAAAGGAGGGAAGACTGCCAGAAGCCGACTCTATATGAGGAAACACAATTGGAACAATGACTTTAGTGTCTTAAAGGTGCAGTTCAAACAAAAATAAAGGTGAGACGCTGGACAGAAACACGATTAGATGGATAAATAAAAGAGGTACCAGCCTGTATTGCAGATTTGTGGCATGGTATTTTTTTTCAAATCAAGTCAAAAAAAGAGAAAGTGATACTAAGATTAAAAAAAAAAAAAAAGGAGGAGGACATTTTTTTATTTTTGCACAGGGACCAGGAAAGCTATAAATGTCAGGAGGCAGGCTGCAAGTAGGGCAGGCTACAATGCGAAGTAAGATTGATGGGAAAAAGTCATTACTTTACAGTGGGTTGTTCTTTGCTCTAAATCAAAGTACAATGAAGGCGGGAAACACTTGTGGGTGTACTTGTGTAATGAAGACACAGTGCAAACAAGGACCACATTTTCTCACAGTGTAGATAAAGAGAGATGGACACGAGCACCTCTTACCTGATGAATGAAAACACATGACACAAAATTAAAGTGTCGGCAAGTTAAGAAAGAGTACTTCATTTTAATATTAACACACTTGACCTTAACTTTGCATCTTTGTTCAATAATAGATCATGTAAATCAAGACAGTCCTTTATAAAACTATGACACCAGGTTGTTGGATAAAGAAGCTTTTGCAAGCCATAGTCATAATTTATTATTAGATGACCTGTAGCAGATGTAATGATAAAGAGGTTGTCAGGTGACATAAATGGTATCCAGTAAATTTCAGCGAGGTCCAGCATATAAATGTCCTCAGGCTTATTTCCAGAACATCATAATGTTTAACTATTGTTATGATTCAGTGCAGCATTTTAGTATTTTCCTCAGCATCTGTACAAATCTAATAAAGAACTGTCTAATTTCAAGTGCAAAACACAATAGGCCAACATAGCAATACAATTTACGAATACGGAGCAGCGCATAGGAAATTCCTGCTGCCCTATTTTGGTTAGAATGTGTTGTTTTGGTGTTTACTTTTTCTGAAACCATATGTAGTTCAGTGATGTTGAGAGACATCATGTGAAATACTTTACAATGCATGCAACTGGTCTGAACTTTTGCTAAACTGTGCTGTAAAGGGTAGAAAAAACAGTTCAAATAGAAAGTGTCTGGATCTGGACTGAAATTCACCATTTCATAATCTCTGATCTACCTGAATAGGAAGGAGGTTGTGGACAATATGGACAAAACAAAGACATTGGAAATGGTCAACATTGTATGAGCGTTCCACCTTGGACAAAGGTCCTCAGTCCTTTAAAGTGCATCATATAAGACATTATATTTCATCAGAGATTAAGGAGACATGTTAAACTGAATTACTGGCTTGATGCAGTCGGCATACTCATCATTTTGTTATACCACTCACTGCCAAACACCCAATGACAGTCAAACAAGGCAAATGTTGTTTCATAAAAGAGCCCAAGGTACCAAGAGGACACAAAAATGCAAGTAGTGTAATGATTAAACCAATCGCAAAGTAAATCTAGTTCCAGTTATTTAGTCTTTTTCAGTTTTTAGTTCCAAAGTTTAAAAAGCGTTCAAGATCGTGCCCCACTTTTCAGGAAGGCATGGTCCTTTTCTCCTTGCGTGCTATCATAGCTGCTCCTAATCCTCACCTATGATAGTTTAGAATGTATATTTAATAGGTGCATTTTTAATCTCAAAGTGATACATTTTAAATCAAATCTGTATATGTGCATGATTAATCATCATCAAAACTGTGAAAGTGAAATCAATCAGTGAAAAAATAAAGCATTTACTCAATAATCAATAAATGAATTACACAATGAATCAAAAAAATATGTTACATGCATGAACAATATGAAGTTAATTTAAACAAGACAGTGCTAACTGGCTAGTAGAAAATGCTAACATGCTAACAAACAAATGGCCAACTGGCTAGCAGAAAATGCTAACAAGCAAAGGCTAAAATAAAATGCGAAACAACAAAAGGCTAACTGGCTAGCAGACATTCTACAATACTAATAAAGAAAAGGCTAACTGGTTGGCAAAAATGCTAACATGTTAATAGTAAAAATCAAAAAAAGAAACTCACAATTAATTGGGGGAAATGCTTTTCTGAATCCAATTCTTTTACAATTTTTCACTATTTTCACTTGTATAGCTCACTGCAGGTTTTGGATTCAGATTAATGAGTTAGAGTGTTGGTGTACTTCTTTGTATTGCTGTTTGAATGGTGGGTGGTGCCAAACACTTAGGCCTCATTACCGCCACCAACAGTGTTGATAAATGAATAATTTAGATACTTTTATTAACACCAATCTATCGATCACGCCAAGTATCTAATGACAGAGACGTCTGAACCAGCGGATCATTTCAACAGTACAGGCTGAGGTAACACTGCTCTGCAAGAGGAAAAGGATAAGAGGAAAGGTTTAGATTGCAGTACCCATTTTGGCCACAACTGTTTTCATGTTTTACAAACAGCCCCTTTAACAACCCTATTTATGCACAAAACAAAGGTTTTTGTGTCAAAACCAATCCACCAAGTACTTGCCGATACTACTATTGATATATACTTTTATATGGGCCATTTGGCTGTTAACCCACCACAGCAATGACAGTGCAAGTGTTTTAATCCAATATTTTCAGTAGAAGAGAACAGGACGTTCATTCCTGAAGAGGATAAAATGGCACGGAGTCTGTTTACATGGTGATTTTAAACACTAGCTCCGTCTTACAAACGTAATGTCATTTGCACCAACAGCAGAAGCCTCTGAGGACACTGAGAACTCACTTCTAGTTAAGAGGCACAGGCAAAATGTGTTTTTTATTTTTTTTATTTTACCCTGCAGATTTGTGGAAAGAACACTTAGAATCACAGAATATCATAAAATGTGTTCAGGTCACACATCTAAGGTCTATGCTGTAAGCAAACAGGAGTGATGAGCAAGAAAGCCCAGTTCAGTTTCTGCATTTTATGTGTGCTGTGTTGTTTTGAAATTGTTTGCATCTCTTGGCTCTATTTATGAACTTCTCTCTGGTCCTGATGGTGCAGTTTAAAGCCTTGGATGCTTTCAAGTGAAGTTGTGCTCTGCTTGTCAAGCCCTGTTACCTGACATTGACTCAACCTGCCAACCTGCAAACCCTCTTTGACAGGCTGCCGGGTTACCACAGTGGTTATGTCCAGTGTAATTTTCTCTCTGTGTTGAGATATGAAGAGCTCAAATGTGGATGTCATGTCATGGATTTTAGAGGCAAATCCCTTTGATCCAGGATCATTCTGATTGCATACTATACTGAGAACTGACAGTTAGCTTTGCTGAAGAGATGGTAACTCATGATCATCATTTTACATGTCTGTGGCTTTCTGCCTCTTTGGGAATGGATTGAGCATTTGCATCATGACGGCTTTGGGAGACTCTCCTCTTCACATCCCTGACTTCAGTAAATGAACCACATACCCTCAGCAGCAGGTGCTGTATTGATCATAGCCTCCCATAAGAGAATGTTAAAATGTTTTTATCTAGGTCCTAGGAAAGAAAAGAAGAAAAAAAGAACATGACCTGATCCTGACATACCACACACTTGACTCATCAGTATCAGATAGCATTTATCCCCTGTGTACGGCCTTTCACAATGAACCCAGAGGCAGCAGAGGCAGCAGTCTAAATAAAATCAGTCAATAAATGCCAAACTGACCTATGACATCAACTTTGTACACAAAATCGATGTTGACGTTTTGCCACACATCTTGGATTCTACAGTGTAGGGAGAGAAAATAGGAAAACAGTCGTTCAATTTCATGGACTGAAAAAAAGATAATAAATACATGGTCTTTTTAGTAATCTTCAGATCTTACAAAGGTCATTTTACATGTAGGGAATTATCTACAACTACACTAATGCACTGCTTTTTTAAGGATGACACTCTTCAGAGATGATTTGAGAAAATGAAATAGAAGCAAATTATTCATAAACTACATGTTTCTGTCTTCAGCCATATCTCTTAATAGTTTTCCCAAAAGATTGAATACAAGTCAAATGTGTAACTTTGATGACGTTTTACTGGAAGATATTGAATATGCTACTGAATATGTTTGCATTGTGTAAAAAACATTTTGTTTTCATAGCTTTAGAATATTACATTTTATACGTAACATAGACAAGGGCCTGACTTTACAGAGGGAGGCTGGAAGAGTGGAGAGAGTTGTGGAAAAGTGTTTACATCCTTTTCTGGTACATGCAGGCCTCTCTAATGCATGTAGGGTAGGCATTGGAATCTCACTTCCTGGGCTGAACTCAGCAGAGTCACAGAGGAAGTGGATGAAAGATGAACACCCCCTCACAGAAATCATATACTGTACACACACATAAACACACACAAACCATTTGGGTGATAAACTGTGGGGCTGTGAAAATTACTAGTGAGATCCATCCTCAGCCCAGCAGCCAGCACGGGAGATCAATAATAATTTATTGGTAACTTTCTTCCGTCCTTTTATATATTCTGTGCTTTCAAGTCTGGAGGAGAGAGAGAAGGAATGGAGGAAGACGGGATGAAGTAAGTGTGTGTGTGGCCTTGGAAGTTGATTAAAAACAGGTGCAGTGACAATGGCATCAAAGTGATGGAAGTCTTATGTGTGTGTGTGTGTGAGAGAAAGAGAGAGACCAGCTGACCACCCAAAGGAGTCGTGCATCAATGGGTATCGATTGTTGATCATAATTCTTTTGGTGTAGTTTGGGCCTCTCCATCACAATTCACTGGAGACCACATTGACTTATGGGTTGCAAACCTCTGTCAGTACTAACATGCTCTAAATAACAGAACAGAGAGAATTGATAGATGGATATCGGGAGAGACGAAGAAAGAGGAGGGAGGGATAGGAAATCCATTCTACAGAAGTTCATTTCAATCTCCAGTAGATTCCGGCAGTAAGCCAGTGCGTGAGAGCCGTCAGAGATCCATAGGTTGCTTTGGTGCCACAACCACCAGCACTCACCCCCTGCTTTTCCTTGCATTCTAGCGCCCCCCATTGACCATTTCTGGAACTTAAAGAATGAAACAGCAGAAATTACAGGCACCACACTGACAGTGGTTCCTTTTTTTCCCCCTGCAGCGAATCAAACCACGAATGTAGCGAGGCGTCTCCACGGTGTTGCTAAGGAAACGCGAAGGCATTATTGCACACATTATCAGCCCCGCCAACAAGAACCCCCGGGGTGGTTCGCAGACATTATGGCAGTTTGTTACTTGGACTATTGGGAGGAGAAAAGAGGAGGCACGGGAGGGAGGGATGGAGAGAGGCGTGTGTCGGAGAATATGAGTGACTATAACACATGACGAAGACAGACAGCAAAGACAAACAGTCAATAATCACTGACAACTGAGGGACTGTTACAGAGGCAGCTGGACAGAATGTTGGACAGATATTAACATGGAAATTATAAATATAAAAACACATGTGGCAAAAAAAGATAGAGGAAAGACAGTTGAATAGAGAGAAATGAACACAAAGAGACAGACAGATGAAGAGGAAAGCTGACAAACAGAAAGACGAACAGACAAATAGACTTAGAGGGCAAAATCAGAATCCAGAACCCATACCGTATTGCTCCATGGTCAACATACATGCAATCCCCTGGAAGCTTGATGGGATCACACACACACACACACACACACACACAAAGGTTTGCACAGCTATTCTTAAGATTGCGTTGACATTCTTTTATTTGGACAGCCTAAACATGGTGGAGGAAAATTAGAAATACTCTTCTGATGTATATACTAGGGTATGGGATTGGGGTGGAGATGAAGAGTTTTGAGTGCGTAGAAAATGAAACAAATAACAAATGAATGTTTTAAAAAAAATAATTAGAGTCACCTTATCTCTCGCTCCATCTTAATCTAATTTCACTATACCAGTGTGCGCTGTATATGTGAGGAAGAGGAGGATGATGAGAGAGCAAATGATCTTATTGGGAATAAATCTGCCTCCTCTGTAGCTGACGTTGCTCGGCCTATTTACGCGGCTGTATTTTAAGGTTGGTGATGATCGTGTTATTTGCTACTTGGTCTAAAACTTTTGAGAACCACTGGCCTAACCCATGTGTTAACCCTAACCATAACCAGTACATTACATTGACTTATTGACTAACCTGCTACTACTGGTCTAACCCTATAACCCTTAACTTAATCTAACCCTAACCTCATCCTAACCATACAACATATCTTCACTTTAAAATGTAATAATTTAAATTAAGGGCGCTTGCTTTTTGTCCCCATATAGTGACTGTTTAAAAAAGATTTAGGTCCCCACAACATGAGTAACAGCTATTCCTCTTAGGACACTGCATTGACTTCCATTCATCTGCACAGCCTAAACAAAGCATTATCTTTAACCTTAACAGTAAGCACTTAATGCCTCACAGTAACCTTAACCTAATTTACATCTTAACTCTTACCTTAATGAGTGTCTCATTTCCAAGGTGCTGCCTAATTGGGACTCTCTGTCATGACATAGTGTCCTAAAGAGGTAACAAACTAAACTATTACACACACACACACATTGTCACCCATCACAAGTTGTCTTCCGTTCCGTTTGTGTTCACTCTTTCAAGTGTGTGTGCATATACAGTATGTGTGTGATGAATACAGTATTTAGGGCTGTGTGATTGCACGGATATATAACAAAAGGTCAAGCTGTCAAAATAACAGCCAGGCTCGTAGAGCCCACAACGCTGCAGAATACCAAAGATCCTCTGCTGCCATAGGGGCTGCTCTGCATGTGTTTGCACGCGCGTGTGTGTGTTTGAAAACCTCTTTTACTACACAATGTATGCACCTCAGTATGTGTGCAGGAAAAAAAACCAAACAAATAGCCCACATTCTTTGCAATATCATGCAAAAACGACACACGGCCACTCTGCTGCATCGCTGCATGAGTCACTCGGGGCCCGTGTCTGTGCCGAGTGTGTTTACTCTAACTGTGAGCAAATCGATTAACATGCTCCACATGTAAACGGATGGATAGTGAGGGCGACAGGAGATGAAAGCGGAGGGGAGCCGCTAACACTGCAACTGCTGATAAATGCATAGACCCTTCATTATTCTCCAAATGAAAAAGGAAGATTCCTCTCGTTCCCCCCCCCTGTCCACTTTCCTCACTTTTCCTCCTCTCCTCTGCCCTCACTGACTCCCTGACCTGATGAAAGTTTCAGGGCCTCTCCTCACCCCTTCTTCTATGGTTTATCCCACTCTTTTGGAATCAGCCTTATTTCGCACCGCCTGCCCTCTCGTCTCTCTCACCTTTACCCCCCGGTCCTTTGTCAGTTCTACTGCCCTCTCCTTCTCCTGTCCTCGCCTTTTCCTCCATTTTCCTGCCATCCTTTCCCCCTCTCTCAGCTCCCCCCCCTCCTCCTCCCACCCACCATGTCACAGGGTATCATGGTTAATTAGTCAGTAGTGGATTTGGACTCTCATTAGCGTTTCAACAGGAGCGAGGGATGCCTTCGTTCTTATTCTGCCAGTGTAAGCAACCCCCCACCTTCCCGTCCGCCAATTTTCTCCTTCTTTTTCCTCACACTCCCTCCCTCCCTCCCTTTTTTTCTTCCTCCTGCCTCTCAGAAGACAGGATAAGCTGGCCCTCTATTGGTTGTCCTGAACTTTAACTTGTTTCTCTGTTTGCTTTGAGGAGAAAGTTAGCTTTTATTTCTTACCAAGGAGGACAGAACATGTGCCAGTTTGTGCCTGTGCTTGATAAACTGCCAGGAATAACAAGAAAAGGAAGAGAATAGTGTCACTTTGAAGTAGAGGCTACATTGTCATCTTGGATCGCTTTATGTATTTCACTAACATGGTTGGTTTCATTAATCAGTTGTTCCTGTGTGGCACTTGTGTGTTGTGAAAAGTAGTCCTTTCAATGTTACTTCCCATAGTCACCGTGTAATTCTAAGGCGGCAAGTGAAGCCCCATTTAAGTTCTCTTTTTTTGTGTAGTTCTGGAAGCATTGGTGCTTTATCCTCCACCATTTTGTCTCTAGGTTGTATTTTTGGGCTGCTGAGCTTGTAAATGGCCTCTCCCAGTGAGACTGCACCTGCATTAGTCAACCTGATAATTGTGATTAATTATAGTAACAGACACAAGAGTGCAAGAACATAGGCACATGTACGGCACACACACACACACACACACACAAGGACAGGGATAAAGCAGCAACCCTATACCTCTGTGCTATAGGGTAACTTTGTCTTGTGGCGTTATAGTTCAAGCCACACATTTGCCAGCACACTAGAATTCAATAGCACACAACATTTGAAGAAACTAAATCAGCTCGATTTGTTTTCTAATGCAAGTCATTTCTTTCATGCAGTGTGCTATTGTACAGGACGAGCATTGTTGTTTATTATATACCTGACTGGCTCCCTATGAGGTCTTTTATCTTACTGTTGGCATTATGCTGTAAAGTATTATTTAAAGTACAGTCTCCCTGACATTATGTTATAAATGGCTATAGTGTGCTGGACTATTCTGCAGTGGAGTAAGTATTTGCATTTGCGTGACAGATAAGAGTGAATTATAGGGGGGGGGGGGGGGGTTTACACACATTCAGTGGCTGCCTTGTCGCCACTGAATGCAAGAGAACAAACAGAAAATGGCTCGATCCATGCTGATCGTCATGTATTGAGGATTAAATTACACATTCACAGTTTTTGAAAGAGATGAAACGGTCTCACAAGCTGCTTGTTTTCTTTGATCCAAAGCTTTGTGGGGGGAGTTTGTTACATTTTTGTGCTTGGTTTGATACGAATCACAGGTGGCAACAGGATATATATACTGCCAGGGTGCAGATACATTGTAAATTTAAGAAGAACAGCACAGATTTTAATCTGTAGAATTGCTTCAGACACTGGCCCTCCAAGAGTTTATTTCGCTCAAGCAACTGTTAGGCGTCTGATGCCAAACGTATTCTCTCGACCAAAGAAACAAAATTAAGTCTAACGTTGTTGATCCAGATCATTATTATTAAAACAGAAAGAAATATGTAAAAGACCATTCAACATTATTATTATTATGATTCATCATTTACATTTTTACAGCAATCAATACAATGTTTACAATTATGTTTACAATGTAGAAAAATATGCACCATGTTCACATTTTATATATAAACGGTTTTCTTAAGTCATTAAATCACTTTGTGTTAATAGTTATGTGTGTGGATACAAATAAGTATATGGTTGTTTCAAATATTGAATAGAAAAAGCTACTAATCCAATAATGCAAAATAAGTGTTTCCCCCCCAAATTTCAAGATTTTTTTTCTTTTTGAGTGCAACATACAGTATGTCTCCTAAGACATGTATCCTAATGTTGTTCGAATGATTTCTCTGCACCTCTACAATTGTAACCTCTACAAATGGGACTCTGGCTGTTGGCCAGGTGCGAGCTCCTGCTCTGCAGTGTTAACTTCAGTGTAGAGCAGCAAGACCTTGGCAAAGTGTAAGCATCCCTGTGCACATGCCTGTGTCTCTGTGCGGTTCCAGTGTCACTAATGTTGTGGGGGGGCTTCATATGTGAACACGAGCATGTTATGGGAAATGAAAAAAAAAAAAAAAACTTAACATAAATCACAACATACTGTATTTAGATGTATTTATGGGTAGAATCACTTTAGTTTTATGTTAACATTGGCATATGGGTTATAGGCAAGTAGTAGTCAAGTAAGTAGGTGTCCATAAAATGGAAGTAAGTCAAATTTATGTGTGTGTGTGTGTGTGTGTGTGTGTGTGTGTAGGATAGTGGCTACAGGCCAATGACCATGTGCACATCACAGGCAGCATTTCATTGTCAGGGTTATAAAGGTGATCAATGGCAGATCTGCACTCTCCTGTGTTCTGTCTTCACTCAGCTGTAACATCCCTGCACCAAACCTTCATCTTTAACTTGTGGTTTGCTCCTGTTATTAACATTTTAAAAATAATTCTCTTAGAGGGGCTCACAGAAAGAAACTTACTTTACTTTTGGAATCCACAGAAAGAATATATACTGTAGTACATTTCCTTGTGACCCACTCCTAAATTAAATGTGTAACATTGTGCCCGGAAAGATGTGAAAAAAAATAATCATTCCACTGCTTGCAAATTGGTTATCCAAGTAATCTTGATTTCCATTTCCATCTGTGTCGCACTTCCTTTTTCATTATTTTCTTTCCTCATTTCCCCTTTACTTGAACCTAATTTTCCTTCATTAGCCCTATTCTTCCACTCTACCCACCCATGGTCACTTTACTGTACCTCAGATCGGTATTTTCTTCACTCTCCTACATTCTGTCTTGCCTCCCTGGTGTGCCTGCATCATTACAGACCTTACACACACCACATGCTCTCCATCCCAAATCCACCATTTTCTCCCTAAGCTATTATTATTATCCACATTCTTTGCCAAGCTTAGCCGAGAGAGCGTTTGCCATTGTGTGTGCAGTGTGAGGCAGGCAGCTCATTTTTCCTCCTCATGTCAGGTGATTTCTGGTACATACAGGTCAGGTCACGGTGCCAATGAAGCAGCTCACATTAGCTGCTGGCAATGTGGACACACCGGGACAAAAAACACACACACCGATAAATCTTTATATAAATCTCTGTAAATAAATACCCTTGTCTTTTTCAATTTGGTTTTTAACGAGAATAAAGGAACAGTGAAAAATAATAATCAGCAGGTAAGTTGTGAAATGACTAGTAAAACAAAAAAATAAAATGTACATGTTTTATAAAGTTACACTATGCTAC
Source organism: Solea solea (assembly GCF_958295425.1). NCBI lineage: Eukaryota > Metazoa > Chordata > Actinopteri > Pleuronectiformes > Soleidae > Solea > Solea solea. The sequence goes on from NC_081143.1 coordinate 10,155,517, forward strand.
AGTTTTGCCTTTTCACCCAGTCACTCATGCACATCATCTCATCTTTCACCCCTTCATAACACGCATAACTTGCACAGCCATCAAGAGCAATGTGGGGTTAAGGGTCTTGCCCAATGGCACATGAATTTGTAATGTTGCATGTGATGTCCGCGATTGTGAGGTTGCACTTTGTCCGGGCACAAAACGTTAGTAATGGGGAGAACAACCTTGTCCGTGCGCTCCGTTTGGGCGATGTGATGTGTTAGCTGAACATGATTTGATTAGCCAGCACCATTTGGTACATTTGCATAATGTTTTGACTGGCTGACTCTCACATTGCCGCTCCGAACGTTACTGAACTTCTCGCTCAATGCGAGCACAGCCGAGAAAAAGAATTACAATGGAGTTCGGCAGCATTTGATGCCACCAGGACGTGATAATCGACCATCAGAGCTACCTGCTGTAATCGCCAATACGCTACCTATAGTGGAACATTGAGTACACAAGTGCAAGTCAAACATAACAGCCACCTGAGGTTATTTCTATTGTCTCTCCTGGTTTGTTATTCTTGCCAATAAGTATCATCTCACTCAATAGATGGTTTTTGGGTTAAGAGTGAGAATAGAGCAGAATCGAGTCGATGCCTGCTAACTGTCTGCTTACTGCTGTACCAAAGTTCACTTAAGTTTTGTGAAATGTCAGGCAAGCTTGTTCGCGCAGTTGCTGACAGGATAATCATTTGAATAATTCACACAATGTATTGAAATTTATTCAAGGAAGTTTTTACTTTCACAAAAGTATAAACTTTCAAGTAAGTAAAAGTTGAATTATATGACAGCTTACGGCAAAGTGAATGAGCTAATAAACTGTTAAGATAGTTGATTGACTGTTAGATTGCAAATGTGTAGAAAATGCTTTAACATTGCTGCCAATTGTGGTGGATCACTTGCTAGTGGTAACTAACAGAACAAGAACGTCCATCTACACAGTTGTAATGTGCATGTGTGTGTGTGTGTGTGTGTGTGTGTTGGGGGAAACCCTGATTGACTGCATCTTTGTGAATATACAATGTGTGCACAACTTTTTTCTTTTTTTTTTTGGATGACTTTCAAAAGATTGTGCCAGTTGATAGGAGTTTGGCACCGCCTTCTATGGGCAACAGAAGCAGAGGAATATCACAAATCATAGTGGAGGAGAGACTGCTTGGCTCAGCTGTAATAAAGTATTTCCATTCACTGTGTATTATGTCGTGCTTTTACCATCATTCACAGCCTCCGTCTTGGAAACTAACTCCCCCATGCTTTGGCTAAAAATAAAACGGAATAAAAGATAATAACTAATGAAATAAGTGTTCCTGCCATTTGCTTAAATGCTGTATTCCCTCTCTGTACAATGCTGAACATAAACAGAGAAGATGCCTAACATGTTGGACTCCATTGTATGTGTCATGATGTGTTCACATTATCTAAAGCTGCAGTTGCTTCATGCTTAATGCATACATTTTCTTGTTTAACCTGCTGCCCCCTTTTGTGGTTTGTTACTGCCTGACTTATCAAAGAAGTCAGAGGACACAAGAAAGGCATACTAAACACAATGAACTTCCCCTGACTCTCTGCAGCCAATGTAAAAGGTAAAAAAAACAAACACCAGAAAAAACGATTGATATTAATCTGCCCCGCCGATCGATGAGGCAACAGCACTGAGCTCCTCTTGGAATATCACAGGCTCGTTTACAACACAGAGAGAGAGGGGGAGGAAGAGGAGCGAGAGGGTGCATGGGACAAATGGTCTGGCATGTGTCCAAGGATGTTTATGTTAATTCAGAGTGGCCTGGCAGCAGCATGCTGCCAATGACTGTATCGTTAATGAAATGGAACTGAATGAAAGCCTTATTAATGATCTGTAATCTTCTAAGGGTGGTTTCTTTATAAATGAGAGTAATGAAAGAAGTTCTTCCATTAGTGGGACTAATATAAAAGCAATACAGTACAGTTTTGAGGGCGGAAAAAAATGAAATACAAAGAAAAAGTGGTAAAAAAATGAGAACAGAAGAAGAGGCATGTTGCCCTGCAGGCGGTGAGCTCCAATTCAACACCAATGCCTCATGCATTTAATGTCAGCATCACTGCAAATACCATTTGAGATCAACGTTTCCCAGAAACATCAAAACATCAAAAAAACAAATCTTCCGGCTACAGTTGGAAAACCCGCCTGATCACCCAGGGACTGACTTTAATCTTTACAGTGCCTGTTTATAACAAGGATGACTTGAACGACAAAAAATCCTTCCAATATTTTGTTCTTTGAGACGACCTGAGGCTTGTAAGCAGTTTTGTGCACCAATCCTTAAAATCATACATTATTTTACAGGCTTACTTTTGGTCATACATCAAAGATAGAATCTTGTGCTCTCAGAACAAAACACTCACACATCAATGGGCAGGTTGATGTATGAGCACACACACACACACACACACACACACACACACATTCACAGATGCAGTGGAAAACATACGCTGAACTTCTCGGTTCCTTTGACCGCAGGATGGCTATGAAAACGAGATATTGATTGTAAGAGAGGAAAGCGGAGATTTTTGAAATGAAGCTAAATTGTGCTTCTCATAATGGGATCTCTTCAAGTTTCACTCCAGTGGAATGGCATCCAGCTGTGCCACTACTCTTACACTACAATCTAACTTTCCCTCTCCAAAATGAGCTGGTTGGCCTCCAGTAAAATGGTCAGCACTCTAAATTTTTAAAGTGGATGTGCTTGTTTTGAAGATGATCATATATGCATAGGTCTGTGAGTGTCCTTTACAGATTTAACAAGTGGGAGCATATACAAATTAAAATCTATCAATATCTATAGTGCTACTGGTACCGTTTTCCATTCAATGTGGGCGGAGTCATCACTGCTGTGATGTTGTTTTACACTCGACACACACAAACTAGTGACTCAAGTAAAGTGGCGGTGTTTGGTGTACTGAATCAGTAGACTCGGTTAATTAAAAAGATGGGATTCACTGAATCGTTCAGCACTCCCTGCAGGACAAGAGCGCAGACTCCAACTGACACAGTTACTGAACCCGAAATAAAGCGGAAGGGGTTGTGATGTGGTTCACTACTCCCGATCGCTGGCTTTTGGCAGTACTATCGCTAAATACACCATGACTCCTCTGTTAAGTATTCAGGTTTTCAGAAATGGCCTTGCTATATGCTATAGATTAGCGCATATTTTCAGGGGTTTTGAAGTCTTGTTATCGGATCTACAGGTCGGCATTGTTCAATATGATTCCAGTGTTTGACATCAAGTAAAAAAAGCCAGTGCCGAGTTGCTCTGAACTGTGTATTAATTACATTTTACTCAGATTATTTCTATAATCTATCCGTATGTAGAAAGCTAAATTACTGCAGTTGATACACTTATAACATCACCGACATCCACCCTGTTATAAACTATTATATTAGGTAATGTGTGATATAGCTGTCCTCTCATTGAGAAACCATCTGGTTGCAGTTATACGGTTTATAAGGTAATACAGCAACTCTAATTAATATTTTTATGCATTGCATTACATCAAAAGACACGGTGACAGTATGAAAGGGGTCACTAGGTTTTGACCTTGCAGAGACTATTAACCAAATCTGCAGCTTTCTACTGCTTCATGGAGCTTTATATCACGATTCAGCTCATTGCTCAGTGATCTGACCCACAAGTTTATAACTTGAATTCACTTCCACTGCACCCTTTGCTGCTTTTAGCGATAGAAGACAGTTGGACAGTTAGCAGCAACATGGAAAACATAGTACACATGTTAAAGAGTATAATGATAAGTCTACCAGATGGAAGAGTAAATATAACAAATTGTCTAATAATTAGGACGGAGAGCTAGTGATTCAGAGAGTAGAGTAAAAGGGAGCTTGCTGGTCTGATCTCCAGTTCCTTCAATCCAAGTGTCCTTGTGCACAATCACCACTGATTGCTGTGCATGAATGTATATCACAGAAGCACTGCATGCATGTGTACGTTTGAATGGGTGACTCATATAATGGAAAGCCCCTCAAGTGGCCACACGAATCACCAGGGTGATACAACAACCATTTCCAAGGTTAAGTTATCAGGTGTCTGTGGATGCTGAGCTAATGTAACATTAGCCCACATTACATTTTGACAGACTGACAGGAGAAGCTCCGGCAAAGCCACTGATCACTAAAATATTAATGTGATGAACTAAAAGTAGACCTGTTTACGATCTTTTAGAGGCGTTTGCCACTTTTCCTCTGCTCAGGGTCCGACGCAGGAAAATGACAACATGGATGTTTGCATTTCAGCAACTTCTTTGACTGTTTTTTTCTTTTTCTTTCACAGTGAAACGACAGAGAGTAAACTAAACGCTTTGTCCAAGCCAAATGGTTTGCAGAGCATGTTTTATTCAGATCATTCGCATGATGAAGGGTTTTTCCCTGGCTGATGCCAATTTTTCATGCCAATGGCTGATCATTTATGCCATTTTTTTTAACCCATATACTGTATTTAGCCGACTTTCTTCTCCCCTCCATCTGTTAAAATCTAACTGTTTAATTATAACAAATAATACAAAAAAATGCTTCTTCTTCATAACTTCAGGCACAAGTTTCTAAGGATCTCTCCAAACTACAATGTACAGTATGTCTGCACTGTGGTGCAATTCAGTACTTAAAAAAACTAAACTTATCTATCTATCTATCTATCTATCTATCTATCTAAAATGGAGAGAAAAGAGTGAAGCAAAATCCAGCATCAAAAAAGCTGTCAGTACTCAGTGACAGAGATGAGAATTAATATTGATGGTTCAATCCAAGGCCACTGTTGTTTTGAGTGGCAAAGTTGTTTGCTTGTTCGCTGTCACTCCCCCTCACTTGTGACCTTTCGTGTTTCTCTCTGCGGGCTCTTTCCACAGGTTTGTTTTTTGGATGTTTTTTTTCTGATAAGACGCTGCTTTTTTCGCTCCCACTGGTTTACAACTTCACAAAGACACTGAGGAATCTAAGTAGTGGTTCTTACCAATTAGCACTTACAAGAGTGTGTGACAACGCCCCCAGCTGTGCTGTTGTGACAGCACTCGACATCACAATTCTTGGTTGGGACAGAGCGTGTGCACGTGTGATGGCACACTTTTTGTCCTCGAACAAATAAAAGTAGTTTAAAAGGTGAGTTTAAAAAAACTAAAATATGTTTCCATGTGCACTTTATGAATATTTCCAACAATTGGCAGCATCAATTCCACTCCAGCTCTGCCTCTCCAATTAGCATTATCAAGTAATGAGTGGAGTGGAGATGGACGCTGAGACATATCACTTAGGGATTTTTCCTGAGTGATTTTCTCCTTTTTTCTTTTCAGTCCTTACTCTCCCTCACTTTCCCTTTTATAAATGTACGTATATTGCACATTATTTACCACTCTGAACATGCAGGCATCCATCAAGACGTGTTTATTCACTCAAAATAATTTCCCTAGACACCACAGAGGTGGGGTACAAAGTTAATTGAATCTTGATCTGTTGCCTTTCCCTTATTTTATTCCTCCCCCATTCCCACAGTCTCTAGACAGTTCCGTGCTGAGGCACCCCAGTGGGGAGCTGTAAGTTTAAGTGGAGTTAAATATTTACAGAGGAGAAGGTATTAATTCATATTTTACTAAGAAAAGTCTCTGATTCCACTGTGCTCTGTGTCAGGGCTGCAGTGTATCTGAACAGTAGTGGAAAAGAGGGTCAGAGAGAAGGCAGTGTGAATGAAAACAGGTGTTTGTTTAAAACAAAAATCAAATCAGGAGATATAATGGATTAGTTTTGATGTTTGATTGTGAATTTGTAGCTTACCTTCATTACAAAGTTATTACATTTGGTGATTCTGCTTTCATTTTGTAAATGGTGCCACCTGCAGGTTGGAATGTGTCCACTTACACCTGTGCTATCTATACAACAGATGGATTGTAAACATTTTTATGCCAACATTTAACTTTTCATCAGACAATGAATTCAACTGAATCTGAAGACGCTTTGCTTTTATCTAGCAACAACTAAGATGGATTCATTTATATTTATTCTCATTTTCTGTACTTTTATATGGATTATAGTTATAAAACAAGATGAAGGAGGGATAGAAACAGATGGAGGCAGATTATCTGCTATTGCGAGATTGATTATAAAAAAAATACACTGAGAACAACATATTTATTAAGTGACCTGTGACTACACAAACAAATTCACATTTCATACAATATTTAAGATCTGCTAGCTGGTGGTCTGATGGTCCCTGTGCTTTAGGAGATACTCTTAATCATTTGTATAAAATGTTTAAATAATATTTCTGACACTTTTCAAAGTAAAACCAAACACCAATTTGTAAAAGCCCTCTTAGTCAGATGACTTAAAATCCAAATGTTCACTGGTTCTTGAGGCAGCAATTCCAGCAACTGCCTTATGGTTGTGGACATAAAGTAAAATAAATATGGCTGTGAATTGTTTTTAACATTACAACCCATGTACTAGCAATACAGTAATAAATAGTTTATTTTTTACAGTGAGTCAAAGGATTTTGCTGCACATGTGTTTTGACTCTTGATTCTATAGTTTTGTGTCAAAGCCAGATTTGTTACTGTCGCATGGAACAAATAAGGAGATGCTTCCGAAAACGACCGTTAACAGAACTAAGATGCTCCCATCAAGCTTCAGGAATATCAGCCCAAATATACTGTAACCCTGATGGGGTTATATAATGCAAGCTCAAAAAACCTGACATTTTCTGTCTAACTCACTTTAGTTTGTTTCAATACTACAGTATGATGGACAGCACCACACTCACAGACACACACACACCCTCATTCAGCTGTACTCACCATTTCACTGTACAAGGACCACATTTATTTGCTGTTGGGTGTGGAGCTAAACTATGTCAAAGTTTTGAGACTGTCAAAAACTGTGAACAATTTCAGCACCATGTTACTGTATGATAAAGCATGTGCTGGGGGTTATGCACAATCGTTGGTATTGTGAGTTAAATGTCTCAGTGCTTTTGGGAGGAAGTTGATTGATTATTCTGCAGGGTGTCGTGACTCAAAAAGCTTGACAACCTCTGAGTTAGATGGATAACCACGTTGTTTGTAGTGTCTGAAAATGTTCCTGATCTCATATCTCTTCACCTATAGCACCATCGTCATTCAGTTTCTTGTGATAGACCACATTCAGGACCTGAATGCGTCCTCAGCACACTTTTGGAACCTCGCCTAGTTGCCAGTGGAAACGCTACTTAAACCGTGCGAGCCGAGTAGAGCCGGTGGAAATACGTCATATTCTTCTGGAAACATACTCTAACCTTAACCATAACTACTACAGGTCTAACCCTAACTCTAACCTTAACATAACACTAAACAATATATCCTCACCTTATAATGTAAGCATTTATGTTTCTGGGGACTTGGTTTTTGCCCCTAGAAAGTCAAGTCCCCATAATGTGACTGAGATTTAGGTCCCCACAACACCAGTAATACGAGTAACACACACACACACACACACACACACAATTTATACAATACAACTTATTTGTCCCCATGGGGCAAGTTATTACAGAGCAGCCCAACATTCACATACACAACATTCCATCATGTAGACACCAGCTTTATCATTGACATCAGACTCATCTGTACTGTCAGACACGTTATTAATATAATTATGTCAGCGTGTACATTGTCTCAAATCAAGGACACTCATCAGCCTTAACTCATAATCACAGAGGTTAACATGCTAACAAGCAGAAGTAAAAACTGAATTTTTCATAATAACCATTAAAAAAACCCACATTTGGCTATTATTTAATAATGTCATTAATACCAAAAAATCTGAAAAACCCTTATGTTTAACATGTATTTGTACAAAGTAATGAACTAATAAAGATGAACAATAATGATAATAAAAACAAACCGTTGTCTTGTCCCTCGAGTGTGTTTGCATGCACTAATTGTCTCACTTATTAGTACAGTATTTCCTTTACTGTGATCTCAACAGGAAAAACTCCCAAGCAATTTTTGCATTTCCTGAAAAACAATATTAGCTTACACAACTAAAGCACCTTGTTTACACATAGTATCATAAATACTTTTTACCATAAGAATGTCAGAAGCGCTCATGATTATTCAGGGTCACTGTATATCGTGACAGATGTCATTTTTATTTCACAGTCGTGCTTCTGGGAAAAAAAAGAAAGTTACTGTCTCCTCGTGAGATATTCTCCTGCCAATGATTCCCCTGCTTCACTGTAGTAGTATACATGTCACTGGCATGTGCTCACAAGTGGCATGTTGCCTTGGCATGAACTCATACACTGGCTTCAAGCAGGTGGCGTCAAATAAGCAGCAGCACTATGCAAATTCTCTCAGTAGCTCTAAGACACAGATCTGAAAGAGACACCATGTGATGAGCAGGCGCAGTGAGGCAGTCACGATTCAAGCAACATGTTAGGTTAGATTAGCTAGTAAAGGATATCTTTTTTTTATTATGACAGATGGAAATAAATGATAGTGACTAAAATCTGCACCCCTATGAAAAATGTGTTTTCCATTAAGAGTCCCAACAGACACCATGGCAACCAACTCAAAATACTCCACCAATAATGTTTGCCAAATCGTTCCAATAGGCTGCCACAAGACAAAATGTTCCCAATACCAAATGGCTCGATTATACCATGCACAGATCAGCCTGATAGAACAATAATTTAACTGTTGATGATACAGTCGCAAAATACAAGATGGCTGTTGAAAAATGTCTTTTTGCAACAGTACAGACATATCATGGCAACAATGATCCTGAGTTCTGACACATGAAAAGTAGAGACACATGAAAAGTAATGCCCCGTTTACATCACTGAAATCTATACCATCACCGGGTGTACCTAAATAACCTGAAAACAATTCTGCTGGTTCCCAATGTCCACTCACATTATGATGTGCTTTATATTGTCTATTTACCTCTAAATCAGGAACATAATTTACAAAATTGACATCATGTTCTATTGAAGAAAACCTGACACTCATGATTAAGACCATGGACTCTATCCAAGGGCATACGTTTAGTCCTGGTGTCAGTTCCAAGCCAGCACAAGTGACGAGAGTTGTGTCAGTAAGGGCCACATCCAAAATCTGCTGTGGCAACATCAAAAATCTGGAGCAACGGAAAGAAACATATTTTCTGTATTGAAAATAATTTTTCTTTTGTCCTATTTAATCACCCCCTTGGCTATCCATAAACTTGACATCAATTGCGCCTTTTTCATACACACACACACCACCAAACCTCAAAGTGTATAAGACACAGTCCTCCTGGTGATGGAATTAATATTTTAAACTCTTCTGCCTTGATCGGGGTCTGTATTTTTTATTCGGCAGGGCCCAGACACCTGCCTGATGCAGGACCTATTTTCTCAAAGACTGTCCTTCAATAATTTAGCACAAAACATGACACACAGATTTAACTTTTCCAATGAAAATGAGCACAGTTATCATCGCTGCCTTTTCTGCTGAGAAGCCCCCCCCCCCTCTGCTGTGCCAGCTTCCTCTCATTTTCACTCCTCTGCTCAATGATAGATAACAAAAGACAACTGTGATTAGGTTACATCTCTGGCCTAAGCTGCTTCATCTGTAAACGTTCTATCCTATCTAATGGAGAAAAAAAACATCTTTTTATATTAAAAAGATGTGGAATATGATTAAAGTATGCAAAGCTTGTTAGAGTAATGGAATCCACTTTCTCGCTCTGTCTCGTGTGTGTACGATTGAACGTGTGTGTGTGTGTGTGTGTGTGTGTGTGTGGAGTTGGTTCTTTGATTATACTTCATGGTTTGTGCATGTGGGTAAGTTTGTGTGTCTGTTATGCGTGATGGTCCCCTGATTGAACAGCTGTCACTGCTGGCGCCGCGTGTACTAACCAGATGGGGAACACAGGGGTCAATGGTACTGACACGATGCCACCAGATGAGCCTGTTATAAGATCCATGGCACATAAACAGACACACACACACACACATACAGTGATGACACACTGTGGTATGTAAACAGATGGAGATGACGTGCGGAGCAAATTCCGAAACAGGAAGCGAGTTGTTGTCGCGACATAAAATACCCGTTGTTAGGAGATAAATCCGTCAGAGGAAGAGTGAAGTATAATGTAACGATATCAGCAGACTCAATCAAGCCTAACATGGTTCTCAAATTGAATCTACAATCAAATCAAATGGAAATGAGGAATGAAAAGTAATAAACTTGTGGATTATGGTGCAGGTGATGCAGACATGTTTTTTTATAAAAAAAAATGAAGCATTATTATCACTTCAATGTCAAAGCAGAATAAAAAAAAACACTCACTCAAACATTGAACTTGAACCAAATTGGTTGTACACATTCTCATACACTGTGGCTACACTTAAGATGAGTCGAGACAGATGTGCTTGAATGTCCTTCTGTGTGTGCTCATGTTGCTGTCAGATGGTGCTTTGCAGTCTGTTACCTACATATGTCTCCTGCCTGTCCTGCCAGATTCTGCTGACATGTTCTTAAAGTGTGTGGATACATGTGATGGACTGTTAGAGAGAATGTGAACAGGCATATGAAGCATGTTTATTCGTTGAGGGATTTTGCTCTGTGGGCATATGTTTTTGTTTGTGTGCATATGTACATACGTAACGGTGTGTGTTTGTATATGTGCATTCAACAACCCATGGCGGATCAAATGTGTGACGGCAGTTGCTGTATTAGCTTGCAGGAGATTAGCATTAAAATCAACACACATCAAAGGTGGCAAATAAGAAATAAATAAAATTAAAAAACGTTCCACAAGTTGCAGGAAAACTAACCATGGTCCTGATTAAGAAAACAATAGATACACTGATTTACTTTGCTCTAAATTAGAACTCAAAAACCAAACACATTAAATATGAACATAAGATTAAAATGTAACTGTCCATGGTCCTGAAAGTTAGTCAAAAAATACACATTACAGATACCTTAAAATGAAACTCCCCAATGTTCAAAATTAGAAATCAACACAATGTTAATGTTCCTAAAGTGTACTTAAATTATGCCATTCAGGTCTAAATTAATTTCATAAAAACTCTGTGCAAGGAGTAAACTTCAGGTATAATATCTTCACCTGGTACTTCTTCCTGACTTGTCATGTCCTTAGTGAGTGCCAGGCATTTGAGGGGAAAAGCACAGCCAGGAACGTTTTAGCTTTAAAAGTATTATCATACATTTACTTAAAAAGCCTCACACACACAACCCTCCAGGTTTTGTGTAGAGGAATAGAAATTGCATTGTTAAAATTTAAGTTCTGCCCTTATTTCCCCTGAGGCTATGCAAAGTTATATTCACATCACAGCTTTTTAGCTGGAAGCAGGTGAATGCATAATGTATAAATGAAAGGTGTTGATTTGGCAAAGAGTGAGGATTTTGGAAGCTATTGTTTTGGATGTGTTCAAAAGAAAATATTTTAAAAGACTGATGGCCAGAATAAAGTGGCTCATTAAGACGGAGATGCTTCGCATTGTGCAGCATGTGTGTGAATTTCATGTCAAGTCAAGTCAGCCAACTTGTTATACAATTTCACAGCAGCTTTGCGCCACGCTGAGTTAATCGTATATGAACATGAAGCCGTGTTTGTCTCTCAGATGATCTCTGTATCCCAGTGTGACAGATGCAAAGACATATATTATGTTCATATCAATGTTTTCATGATGCTGTAGGAGACGGTGGAGAAAAGAGAAGCCTTTGAGGGACTGGGACAGAGAATACATATTCAAATCCCTCCTCACTCAGTGAGGAAAAGCATTCCAACTCTGGTCTCCACACACACAGATTGGATACAGGTATTCTTGTTGAGAAATTCCACTCAGACCTTAACTTAACCTGTTCCTCAGAAATTAAGTTTTGTCTTATTTGGACCAGCTTTTGGTCTCCATGATGTCAATTGGTCTGGACACACACACACACAAACACTCATCATAGAAGGTGTATAAAAACCTAACTATGAACTCAGAATTTACTGAATAGCCACCAGGGGGCGATACCACTGCTTGCAAAAATCCATAAATGAGAAAAACATTTCCCTGAGCTGAAGGTCTCAATCGTTAGTTTCAGGTCTTCTTTAATAGATGGCGAACCGTCCAGGGTTTGACCCCGCCTATCGCTCTTTGTCAGCTGAGATCAACACAGCACCCCCTGTGACCCTCGTGTGGAGGATAAAGTGGTAGAAAATGGATGGATGGATGTTCCCATTTAGAGGCAAATAGACAATTAAGCATGGCGCACATGAGTAAACACCAAGGGACCGACAGCTTGTTCTGTCCAATAGATGCCTGGTTAAAGAGGACAACTGGGAACAACTTTTTTCAAAAACTGACTTGCCGCTGGTCAAATAAAAAAATATTGACGTTTGTTGTCCAATCAGAGGAGTATGTCCACTTTTATAGGCGGTCTTAAACACACAGACATGCAGACACACACCATTTTCCCAGCTGCTTTCTTGTGCGCTGCGATTTTCCACTAGTACCACCTTGATGTTGGCAGTATCAGGAAATGTCTCACTTCTGAAATCAGGCAAACACGTACACACACACCCAACACACACATGCACATGCACACACTAGCCTGTAGATATAATGAAAGGTTCAGGCATGCTTTTGCCGTAGCCTTGGCCCAAAGTTGCCCCTTCGGCATGGCATGAATAATGGATAAGTGCACACTGGGTGCCATCAAATAATAACAGAGTGCTCAGACTTACCCAGGCACACAACCCCCCCGCAAACTCATGCACACACGAGCCCCCAGCAGTGAACTCCTGCCATGTGGGAGGGGAAAACCACGAGTGCAAATGCCAGAGTTGAATAATTCTGCTTCTGTAGGATTATTCAATCACAGAGTAAGTGGGTGGGGTGATGTGGAAAACCACATGAAGGTCTGTGAAAAAAAACAACTCTCTCTAAATGTGGAGTGGAATCACAGACTGGTAATATTTATGAGCAAATAAAGACGGACAGGGCAAACAGTTGCCTGCAAACTTTCTTACCAATGCTCTCGAACTGAGGCAAAGAGAAAAATAAAGTCAGAGTGAGACACCGTGTGGGATACAATTAACTTTTGTTGTCTTGTTATATTAAGACATGCAATGATTTCAAATGCTGCTTCCATTCGTCTAAGTGCTGTGTGGTAGTCGTGTGCATCAGCTCCACTGCTTCATGCAAAAAGTATAACTCCTTGCATGCGCTGTTTATAATGGATGGATTACGGATATAAGGGAGAGGAGAGATTTGCGTGATTAGCTCACAACAGCATCTTGTTTGTTCCTGATTTCATGATCCTGAGGAAATGTTTCATTATTTACCCTCATGTTTGCCCATGTGATGTCACGCCATGGTTTGGAAATAGCACATTCTTTTGCCCTGCATTAGCAATTATACTTCTCACTACTATTATCACTATTAGTAAAAGGTAGTTAAAATTCCAGGTAGGGTCCAAAGTACGGTCTCAAAACAGGGCGTGTGGAGAATTTGCTCATCGTGTAATACATTTGGAAAAAAAACAAAACACTGCAGTGTTTGTGGTGATTTAAGGAGAAACCACTAATGGAGGGAACAACACTCAGAAGACTGATGGTGTAACTTCATCACTCAGTCAGTCAATCACTAAGTTAAGGACAGGCATGTGGGTTTAATGGAGAAGTTGGGGTCCAGCCAAAACAAAAGAACAATAAGGAGAGTGAGCCTCATCACTAAAGAGAACAGAGAGACTGAATGCAGTACAGACCTCCATAGTGCTTCATATTGTTTGATTTACCTTTGCATGTATCCAAGTCTAATGTACTTATATGTCCGTATATACATTTTGGAAAACTTAAATAAGGCAGCAACTCAATGCATTTAGGCAGGGAGACATGATCAAGACAACCCACGGAAGTTCAAATCCCGCATCAAAATAAGGAAGAGATGTGTTTTAAGTGAGTGTGGATGTGACGTGGTTGTTGGTGAGTATTTCAAAAACTATTGATATATGAGGATTTTCACACACAATCATCCTTTGTGTTGACGGAGAATGGTCCAAAAAAGAGAAAAATATCCAGTGAATGGCAGTTATCTATGCACACATGCCTTGCTGATGCCAAAAGTCAGAGGAGAATGATCAGCAGATGGGCTGAAGCAGCAGAAGTCCACACTGGGAGCCACTCCTGCCACTTTATTAGGTGTCCTGTGTACCTAATAAAATGACCGCTGAGTGTATATGCAGAAGATGAAATAAAACGAAACATACAATGGTAGTGTGATACAAAGTAACAGAATCAGAATAAGTGACACCAACAGTCACCACAACTGTTACCAGAACAATTAACATTTGAGGTGTTACTACACAATAAATAATCATGTATAGGTGGCATATGTACACAATAATCAACAATCTTTTACTGTTGTAAAGCTTTCAGATGTTCTTCTGGACTGCCAAATATGTTGGCATGTATCAAGTGGATGGCAGAGGGTACCACAGGAGGCTTTGGAGTTTTGTGCAGCTGCTCAACAGAAAGAGGTTAAAGGGGGGAGATGATTAAAGTTGAAGCCAGAATGAAGCGGAAATATTAAGTGATACAGACGGAAAGATCCAAGGCGAGCAGAAGCAAATGAACAAGGGAGAGAAGGAGGAGTACAATAGTACAAACAAGCGGGTCATTTGGGTTATTGGTCAGACGGGGTTATCTATGGATGGATGAGCAGATGAAGTGATGGAAAGCAGCCCGGTTCTAGCAGCCGCAGAACCAGCTGCCGAGCCAAGGGTGGGAGCGTGCCAAACCCAGGAGCAGCAGCCCGGCCCCAGGTCAGTCTGCTCCAAACTCCCCCCACTGATCTCCACCCAATTAGCATGGCGTTCCATCTGGCACATGGAGTGACACACCACTCATTCGTGCACACACACACCCAAAAAAAAACACACAGATGTGTAGTTTTGGCTCACACGCGTGCTCCTGCGCGCCACATCCATTCCCCATAACAATTGCTCAGTGACAAGATAAGTGATAGCCTCGTCCAGCCCCCTGCCAATTATAGTCAAATGTGAAAGAGACTAATTCACTATGGCTCTCACACTGTTTGGAGGCTGCAGCCATTTGTGTGTATGTGTGTATGTGTGTATGTGCACACGATGAGTGTGTGTGACTTGTGGAGAGGTTTCTCTGTTTGCAACAGGGCTGTGTTGAAAGCATCTGTGGCTGGGACCCAGACAGAAGACTGCTCCTTTCTAGGTTGGCTGCAGGCTAGTGGTGTCTTTCTCTCTCTCTCTCCCTCTCTGTGTCCCTCTCTTCCTGTACGCCCCGATCTCTCCACCAATCAATATTTTACAATAAACCCCTAACCGAGAGACAGCGATGGAACGTTATAGTGGAGGGAGACAAGAGGAGAAGTCAAGAAAGTTTGAGGGAGGAGAGAACAACACTTACATTTGTTTCTGTTTTCCTTCTGCTGCTGGCTCTAATTTATAATATTGGACTTTGACGATAACATCCAGACAATCTGACAAAAATGGTGCAGAAGGTATTCATCATCATGTTTAATTGGATTTTCTTCCGTGACGGCCTCAGTCTGTTGGTAGAAAATGGTTAGCAAGCTGGTATAAACATCCAACTTCTTCCCAAAAGCTGTTTGCTGAACAACTCCATCATTGAGCTGAATCAATTCTCACTGTGTGCCTAACATGGTCAGCGACTGCCCTTCACCATATATTCATTTCAGTCTGTCTTTTGAATTCTGAACTTCAGCCCATTTTACACAACATATAGCTTCACATTGTTAATTGTTAACAGCTAATATCCTCTGCTCACTGGCCACTTCATTAGGTACACAGGACACCGAATAAAGTAGCAAGAGTGTCACCCGCTGGGGTGTTTTGCTGCTTTAAGGTTCAAAGTGTTGCATGCCGACAGATGGTCATCTGCTTACCATGGTTGTAATGAGTTATTCTTGTGAGCTACTGATGCATTTCGATCATTTGGAAACAGCTTCTTATCGTCCCTCTTTTGTGGCCTCGATAAGACATTTTGGCCCAGAGACCTGCCATGGTGAAATGTTATGTAATCAGAATTATTAGCGTTTTTTTTTCTCCTCAATGAATGTTCAATGAATCACAATTGTGTTTTTAAACTTCTTAATAGACGACAATGTTGTTAAACAGACAAACTGTGCAAATCTGCAATATCATATCGAGAAAATGTGTTTGCACAATACATTTAGAGTCACTTACAGTCACTCTGGTACAGGTGTACTTAATAAAGTGGTTCATACGTGTACGGTTATGCTATTCTCAACATCACTGTAGTGAACAAAAACAAAGAATTGTGAGGGATTTAAAAAAAAAAGGTAAAATCAAATCCAAGAAAAAATAATAATGATAATCCTTACAGTTTCAAGAGGGTTCTACGCACCTTGTTCTCAAACCCTAAATATTAATTTGGTCCAGAGCATAATCTCATGGAAACTGATGGGGAAATTTCTGACCTAATGCATTTTTAATAACTTAAATATTATGCATTAAAGGCAAGTAAAGATAGTTAGACCCTGGGAGACTGCATTTATCCTCACTTGACCTTCATTTATGAATATCCAAGGGTAAAAACTTGATTTTGGCACCAAGAATCCCTGACCAAAGTAGATGATTTAGCTTATGCTGTTTGACAGTGTACCAGAATGACAAAATGCATCTTGTTAAATACATATTCAGCATGTTTTACTCAGAATTAGGATACAAAAGACTCTCACACGCATTATTTTCTAGTTTATTGCTTTCTGCAAAATGTGCAATAGAACTTTATACACCTAATTCATAGCTTTCACAGAGAAATCCATCTAGATATCAACACATTGCTGTTATGAGTTTGGCAGAAACTCACAGCAGTAACTCAGCTAACTGGAACGTAAACAAGCAGGCGTTCATCCTGGCTTTGAACCAGGAAACGCTGTATATCACCACAACAAGCACTCCAGGTTTTCTCATCATTCCATTTTGTGATCTCTCTTTATCTTGTTGAGTGTCACTTTGCAAATTGTTGCGAGCGAAGCCAAAAGACTCTTTTCCCTCCTGATGAATTGTATTTAATTTATTATACTTTTCCACGTTGCAAATCTATTGCAGAATAATCATAATATGGTTTGCAGAGGACATGATGGGTCTTTCTGTGTGCATTATGCGACCCAAAGTCCCACTAAAAACTACTGAGATGTTGTTTCAGTTCAAAAAGAGTGTTTTGTACTTAGATCTTAGATCAAATGCTGAAAATGCAACAAAAGTTAGACATCTCTGCTTTTATTATGCTGTATTTACAAGGATAAGGACAAGTGTATCAAATATCCTTTTGTATACTGGTTTTATTTTCACGCACATTTTTCATGTGACTAAAATATGGGCTTGTGTGACTGATGATGATGTTTCTTGTTGCCTAAGTGTTTCAGATTGATTTTTAAAACATCAAATGGCTTCAAAAGTCTGATCTTGTTTGACCAGAGAATACTTAATATGTTGTTAAGGCAAAAAGACGACTAGAAACCTTCTGCAAGGACAATAAGGCATTTTGAAACGGAGAGGGAAAGAGGGAAAAATCCATCAGAACCATTACTACAAACATTATTACACACAGAGCATAGGCCGTACAATGCTCTGACAAAGAGGTAAACTATTCAACAGCATTGACGACATCAGCAGTGGATGTCAGGAACATTGTGTATTGCTGCCTGTTCTAAGGCACAATAACGCCTCCTGGTCATTAATAAGATATGACCTTGTGCAGCATCTCACAGTATGTACCTGCAGGCTTTGAAGTTGAATTCCCACCTTGTTTTATTAAGGTCAACTGCTGACATTTTTAATTCAGGTTTGTAAAGCTGAGCTCACGACAGAATCATGACATGTTGAGGAAACGCAGGGGTTGAAAATGGATGCCTTAATAATTCATGCGGGTTGACAATTAATTGAAAATGCATGCTCTCTTTGGAGGAAATAAATGGATGGATGGATGGAATTCCCCCTAACAATGCTTTTCCACGGAAATTGCCATGGAATCCACTCCCACTGGAGAATGTGTCATTGTTTATGTTTTACTGCTGTGTATATGTCAGTGTCAGTGAAATACATTTTTGGGGAGATGTTTGGTCAAATTTGCTGGCTCTCTGCTGGCGTCACATCAAATCCTTCTGCCGCTCTGTTTGCTGCCTCGCTCCACCTCCCAACTCCTCGGCATAATGAAGTGTTGAAATGTCTCATTTCATAAGAATCTAAATCCTTAACTTTCTGTGCCGAGCAATGTAACACAACATAGAAAATTGCCCTTTCTCGTTTTGGGCTCGGATACAAATCTGTAGTGTTGCTGTACGTGCAGCATCCAGCCTTCGAGCCGCAGCTCTTCCTCGCCCACTTATGCCTGGTGTACATTACAGAGATAAACACACACTGCCACTGGTTGCAAAAGCAATATGACCCTAATTCAGTGTTGCAGTCTCGCTGCATACTACAGAAAGTCCTGTGAACATCAGTGAGTGTCAGTAGTGTAGTTTAGTTTCACCATTTACCCTCAAGGCTTCTGTAAAAATAAAGATAAAGTGCACTAGAAACATTCTGATCTGGTGTACTGGCACAAAGCGCTTTTTACTGACACAGGTCGCATTCACACGTTCACAGCACTTCAGCTAAAGGCTACATGTAGCCTCACTCGCACACGTATCACTAATGGCAATTTGGGGTTCAGTATCTTGCCCAAGGACACTTAAACATGGAGAAGCTGTTGATAGAAGCAGTGACTTTCCGTCAAGTGCACGAACCACGACTGCCCCATCTCTGCGAATGCGAGTTTGGGAGTGATAGTCTGAGCTCCCACGCAGCAGCTCTGCCCAACCCCCGCCTGTCCTTCTCAGCAGTACTTGAAAAAAAAGTGGATAGCGTGGCTGTGCAGGCTGACACCAGCAAAACCAACACCAGCCTTCATTTAATGAAGAGATGTGGAGGCGTATACCAGGGTCAAGGATTCAGCAGAAATTGCACAGATCAGCTTAAGCCTTTACGGTGGACATGTCTAACCTGGGCTGACTCCAAAGAATGTCATGAATGCTAAATATGCCAAGTCATATCAAACAGTTACTGCAGTCTCAATTCAAAACATTGTAGTGGTTGGAACAAAGTTTCCAAAGCATGGAAATAAGGAGCCGCACTTGGTGTACCTGGTGTTACGTTGTGTTCATGTACATTCCCTTAAAGGAATATTTCACCGATTTGCGTTTAGCTTTGTATTACTAGAATAGGGGTAGTATTTTTGAAAAATTGTGCTTCTCAACCCTGATATATATCTTCATTCTTTGTCCACCAGTGACATGTTTTATCTCTGATCTCCATCTTTTGACTTAATCGGCACATAACTGATACTGATACTTGTCTATTTACAGTATATCTACTCTAGGTGACATAAGACCCCACTGACACACAACAAAAGACCACAATTACACTATTTAAAAATGGAAATCATTTGTTTGGCAAAGAAACTACTAAGACTTTCAGATGCCTTCAGTTCTGCCCCTGTCCTTGGTGGCCAATTAGCAAACCTAACAAACTGTACAGGTTTGTAGGAAAATTAGAACTTGCTGTCCTAAAACATTCTTCTATTAATAATTTGAGAAATAACATTGAGAAATTATACTACTACTATTATTATTATGTGGGAACTAAAAAGTTTAAAATTGATTTGCTTGACATAATTTTTTACAAGCATATATAATGTATCATTACCTTTTTTTAAGTAAAATTAAACAAAGCCACATGCATTACAAACAAAATGTTGCAAAACACATATTTTGGATTATTTTTCCCCCAAATATAATGTAAATGTCATCTGTGAAATCACATAAATTGAAATGATTCAACTGAACCACAAAATAAGTGAAATGAAATGTAGTTCACACTGAGCTCAACTAGGCCTCGCAGACCTAAACACGACACCCGGTGTTTTTCTAACCGCGGCCCTTTTGACAACAAACTGAAGGAGTTGGTCAAGTGGAACTTCTGTGCGTGAACTTACTGACTTTCCTTTTCTCAGACACTGAGAGCATTTGTTGACACGTTTAATTCTCATGTACACAATTCACACTGGTGTTGTTGTCAAGATCACACATTTAGGGAGACAGAGTCCAACCCAGTGCACTATAATGTCAGCCATGCACAATTTCTCAGAACTTAACTTTTATTTCCAAAAAATAAGAAACTGAAACTGCAAACTCATAATTGAAGAATATCAAGCATTTATTTGTATTCCTTTTTTTTTTTGCATTTTAATGATTTTATGTCCAAAACTATTTCACATCAGCTGATTGCGGACAACATTCATCAATAAATCTTTGACAGGCCAATACTGCATCTAATAGACTAATTTCATTTGTTGCATTTTACTTATTTATGCATTTATTTATAACCTATATATACACAACATAAAATCCTCTTTCTTGGTCAAAAGAGACAGCAGCAGATTCAACAGGGTTACAGACAGACAGAATAATAAATTATAGTGACATTTTGGAGACACGAGGTATAATAATAGTCATAAAATATTCATCTAAAAGAAGAAGAATGAAATACTGAATCATCAAATTAAACAGCATTTCCAGCATTCAGCGATAAAACCATATTAATGTTTTCCTTTTTTTGTTATTATGCAGATTCTTTGTGACTATGCAACACTTCCTTTCCCAGACAAACTCATCATATTATCATCTCAATGATCCGACATTTACTTAGTATAGGGGGAGACATAGCAGTTATAACAATATTCCACCAACGTCTGTTTCTGGCTGCATTTGAAGATGTTCATCCAATCCCAATGATACTCATTCAAATACATCAGTTTTGGTCGGTCTCCATTTAAAATCCAGAGTCCTCTGTGTCCAAGAACGAGACAAGACTGAGTGAGAATGTGTCACAGTCTGAGACGAGTCTTGAGCACAACAACAACAACACACTTCAGCAGTGCTGTCCAGCAAAGTTTTGTTGGGACAAGTTACTTTGCGACACTTCTCCTTGCATTGAGATTTTAGGCTGAGATTCTCCACAGAAAAGCTGAGTCACAGCAGTGCTTTTCACTCTCTTTGTGATGGATCTCCTCTTCCTGGCCATGAATTCAGATTACCTGGCACATCTACAGTCAATACATCACTTCCACTTATGGCTCCCACAATATACTGAACAATGGACTGTTAGTGTATGCGATCAAACTCAGACAGACTATTAAATTAGACAAGAAGAGGGGGGACTCTTTGACTTCATTAAGGAAAAGTCATTACTTTCGGACAAAAAAAAAAGTGTCTTTGTATTAATATGAATTAAGGAAAATTGCTCCAAAAATAAATCGCTTGTCACAATTAGTTATTGTAAAAGTGAAAAAAAAAAAGAATGTGAATTGTTTTCAGAAGCCAATCAAAGTCAGAAACAGTGGCACAGCTCAGGTAGAGAGTGATCGTGCCATCGTATCTCACATAGTGAGTGAGCGTGGGGTTTGAAGACTAATCAGGTGTTTCTGCTGACCAAAGGCTAACGGTTCTTCTGACAACAGCCTGGCAGGGGTCAGTACAGTCGTTCAACCTGACCTTACAGAAACTCAACTCAACTCAACTCAGCAGGTAAGTGCTGCTGAGTTGAGTTGTTAAAACCTTTTAAGGTTTTATATAATGTAATTACACACACTCCAGAGGTGTCAATGTGTCGCTAGGGTTTTTGACAAATAATACGATTTTTTATTTTTTTTTTCACTTTCTTAAGTGATTCTCTTGACATTTCTCAAGAGTAAAAGTGTTTAAATCACAGTCAGAAATAGTTAATAGCATGTTATTCTCATGTTTGTGTCAAGTTTCTCTGGCTTCTTCCTCCCACAGTCCAAAAACATGCAGATTGGGGTTTGTTTGTTAACTGGAGACTGGAGTTCAATCAAAGCTCACTCACTTTCTATTAAGGATGTAGGAAAACCCACTCCCATGTAATGTGGATATGATAGTTACACACATTGGCTGGATTTTTTAGATGTGAATCATTGAACTCAAAAACACTCTCTATCCAAATCACTCCATTTTTGTTGGATAGATCTGCTGTCAACATTACCCTGTTCTTAAGCTCTAGAATGAAGCTTAAGAAGTTACCTCACATTTTGTTTGAAAACTCTTGACTTGACTCTTGACAGTGAGAAGCTGAGACCTTAAGAAACAATTATCTATATTCACTTACTGACTGGTTCTTATCAGCCACAACTTGAAAATCAATTGTTAAAAAAAAATTGTTTTTACACTAACTTTTAGTTCCATCATCGCATCACAGAAATCCCTGTTCTTAATTTTCAACAGTGTTTCCCCTTAGTATTACTCTCTGAAACTAAATAAACAACTGCAACGGAGAGAATCAGCTTCCTGTTTACACCGGCACATGGGTGTACATTTTGCCTGATAGATCACATACTTCTGATATGGAGCTGAAAGGCTGTGGATTGTTTAGTTTTTATATGAAATATTTGATGTTATACTTGAATAAAAGAAACACAGTAGTTTGGATGTAGCCTAACTCCTGCAGTTTCCCCATGTCCATTTTATACACGGCTGCCTGCAGGAATGTGTAAAATGTGGTATCTTTAGACAGATTTTACACAAAATATACTTGGAAAAGTTCATGAAATGCCCAGAGGGAGCAGCCTGTCTGGCAAAAGATGAGATACTTACCCATATTGATGTAGAAGCTAATGCAGATGCTCTTCTGGTGCCAGACAGCAGAAGGTGTACAGCTGCTGACCCTGCCGGTTGTGGAAAGGCTCCTCCAAATTGCAGCATGACTACAGCTAAAATCAGAAAACAGAACCTTAGAAACAAGAATAATGTGCAGCCACAGAGGAAACTACAGGAATGATTATGCAAATATCTTCCCACCGGCAAGTGCAAGATGAGGATGTCAGTGGAGTCTAGACTTTGAAGTTGTTCAAGTTTTATCAACCTTTATTTCCTTCACCAAGGAGGTTATGTTTTGGAGCTGTTTCTTTCTTTCTTTGTCTGACTTTGAGCTGAATAACTCCTAGTAAATGACACATTTTTAATAAATGTTTTGAGAGATATAGTTTATGGCCCAAGAAAGACATTATTACATTTTGCTGACGATCCTGATTTTGATTCCGAATTTTTTTGTGTAGGGGAAAAGGAGACTATACTGACACTGCAGAAAACTGAGCGGCCCTGGCAGAGATTTGTGCTCTCTGAGTGCTTTCACTGGTAGACACATTTCTGTCCCACTTGTGGTAATTATGAAAGATGTTGGTAAAAACAGGCAGGCAATAGGCTGACGACAAAGAGTCATGAGAAATAAACAAGAACTTTTTAGATCTGAATGTGAACAAAACAGAGGTCTCAAACTTGTGATCTAATTTTAAGCTCATATCTCCCACCCTGACTCAACAGTTCACCTAACCGTCCCCTCCTGACCAGATGTACTAGATGTACTCATTCACTCACTCACTCACTTGTCAAGTCCACCTGGTGGAACCATATGAACCTATCGGACATCTCATAAGTTCCAGCGTTTAACATTTAGGAGGATTTATTGGCAGAAATGGAATATACTGCCCACTATGTTTGTATAATTACCTGCACAAGCGGACTATGCAACCAAAGAAGGAATAGCTCTTCCCACATAAATCTGATGCATAAACAAATGAAGAAGAAGGATGGATGGAAGGATGGAGTGTGTGAGTATGGAAGGTGTGGAAGGCCACAGTTGTTCCCTGGTGTTTAAAGAGAGGGGTGACTGAAGGAGTCCAGCATTTGTTGCAATCTGCAGTCTCACCGTTAAGTGTCAAATAAATGTTTGAATCCACCTCGAGTCTTCACAAAGAAGATTTTACTACGACTACAGGCAATTCATTTCCTCACATTTCAAGCCATGAACATGATCAAGCATGGCATACCAATCCTTTTGTGTACAGAAATCATGGGAAGACTTTTACCTTGCTCTTTAAAAAAGCCTCTGATGGTGATGCTGTATGGGTTCCCACGTCTTCTTGTCATATTGATTTTGTGTCTGTGTTTTCGATTTCCTCAGCATATCCTTGGGTCCTGCCAAATTTGAAGACTGGGTAAGTGGATGTCAAGAAAATCAAAGGACAGATCAGCACAAAGTAGTAGCTAGTCTGAACCAGTGTTGAATCAACTTGCATGGACTTCATATCAGTCTTTTTTTAGGGGTTTTATTGCTGCAATCCCCAGATGTAGATTTAACCCTTCAGCACAAATTGGCTTTGTAAAAAATAGACAGTTTTCTATATTATGGGTGGGAATCATAGGGTAACTGTAACTGATACAATATGTGATACATATCCTATGATGGTAATCTACAATAAATAAGCACGACATGACACCATATTTCCTATATGTGGAGGAGGAACCTTTAGCTCTGTCCATTAGTATCCTGCTGTCAGTCTCTACTTTTGCAAGTAAACGTAAAAACATGATGATTTTTTTGCTATATCAATATTATCTCCCATCCCTATATGTTTTATTGTGCCAATATCAGCACTCAGAGAGGGAAAGTATCTTTCAGATATTTTTACTGCGAGGCAATTATGGTCGTAACATGGCAGTGTCAGATTTGGGACAGCTCACGGTTAAGATGCATAAAACATTCCAGAAGTACACAGTACATCTGTAAGTATGTGTCCATGTGACCAAAACTTGAAAATGAGAATCGTATAAAAATCAGGCAAAGGGCAAATCAAGTGTGCCTGTATTGTGAGCATGTGGGTCATTGTCAAGCCGGTCTTGTTGAGCTGTAATGGAAATCAGACTTGGCAGCTGAGCGTATAAAAGCAGAGGATTGTTGAAGGCCTCAAATCCCATGGAGAGAAACCAACTCTTTAATACTTAATACAGCGTAAAAACATGGTTACCAGCCTTCACTTCAATTCCATCAAATGATGCAGCTGAACATGTGTGTCATGTGTACAGTACTGGATATTTTTGTGTTTTTATATGCATGTGTGGGTTTGCTTGTCGCACATTTTGCCTCTAAACTTGCATAACCTACAGAGAGCAGGACAGGGGGTGATTACATTTGTGTAAAAAAACAAAAAAAACTGATGATGCAGCCTATAATGCAGTGGTAACATATGAGTCTTTCCTCCCAGCCAGTGTTTGACAAGCCAACATGCTCGCTTCGATCTCCAGGGTGATAGAGTGCATCAGTGTGTGTATAACCCACTGCTTTGTAGCGGTGAGCCATGCACCTCTAAGTCTGCCTTGAATAGGGAATGACTGCTGAATATTTCACATCCTACTTCTGACATTCCCCCGCTCATCTCATAAATCATAGTTTATGGATCATTTAGCTTGCTCCTGATGTATGCGTCTGTTTGCGTGTGTAACACAAAACAGCATTTTGTTTGGGAGGAGTTTGTGTTGTTTGCACAATGGAATCAGACACACAGGAGTCGTGCGAGAATGCGAGCCTGATCATGGACAAACGAACACACACACACACCCATACACACACAGTGATATCATTCATAGCACTTCTGTCCTTTAGAAATAATGTTTGAATCAATAATCGGCCACGTGTCGCAGCTTTGGAGAACTATACTCTGGAAGTCAGAAGCACCTAATCACAGAAAACACACGCCAGCAAACGGACCAAGATGCCTACAGTACACACACTGTTATTCCGGTTGCCTTATTTAGCATCTGCGTTTGTGTGTGTATATTTATCTCCATGCAGATCACGAGGCCATTCTGTTTAGTGAGCTGTCAGACATTTGGTTGGGGTCAGAACCCGAGGGACTGGAGTCGGGAGAGTGTGGGAGGGTGATGGGGTAGCACGGAAGGAGGAGAGAGCAGGAGAGAGGGGTGAGAAGGTCTAGCGGGACATTGGTGAACTGTGCTGACAGACACTGTGAGAAGACTTACAATGGCCTTCGGCGGAAAGAAAGACAGACAGACAGAGAGGGAGAGAGCAACAAAGATAGAGGCTTTAAAGCAATCCAAACCCTGGAAGCAGAGTATTGAAGAGGCAGGTAGAGCTAAGTCTCCATGCTCCTATCATGTTGTTGTTAGGGTCTTGCTTCACCATGTGAACTGCCTCTACCACCAGCTCTTTTAGAAGTACTTCCCAAAAAATGTTTTTATTTCACCCAAACTTTCACTTCATGGATTCTGTGTATACCCAACTTTCTGTCCCTTATTTGCCCTCCAAGATGAGGAGGAAAGAAATCAGTGGCGGAGACTAGGTGGGTGTGGGTGTGGAATGGGCATGTTAAAATCACACCGGCCTCAGGATGGGAGGGGAGTTCAGTTGTTTGTGCCAAGTTTTTTTTTTTTTTTTTTTTTTTCCTAGCCATTGCAGAGTTCATGTGAGCATGAGAAATGGATATTGGAAAAACAATAGGTAAATGCTATCTGGTGCCAGGATGCACATTCAGGTACTGGAGGGAGCGAGAGAGATGTTGGTGGGGGGGAGGTGGTGGGCGCTTAGGAAATGGAAGGTAAATGACTGTAGGTGCCAGAGGGTCAAAAGAGTTTGGCAAGAAATACAAAATAATGGAGTAAATTGGGAAATAAATACGCAATAACCGCATTCCTTCAGGCAGAGACAAATACATTTACCCGAAGCAAAAGGAATTAGGCACCCCCTCTCTGATGTTGTTAAACAACAGAAATATCCCACTGTTGCATATCTTTCGAGCTGCACTTGTGTCAAAGGAAACTGCCGAGACCAGGTGATTTCCCGCTTTCCATCAATAAAACATTAGCAGCTCAAAACTTCTCCTGGGACACAGCGCCAAGTGAGCTAAACAAATGGAAATTCATATTGCATGAGGGGAACCATGCATGAGGTTGTACGGTGCTGTTATGTGTGTGTAAGGAAGTGTGTTAGCATTGTTTGGCAATTGTTTACCATTTGACATTTCCATTTAATTTTGTGTTTGTGCCAGGGTGAAATGACAATCAGAGCCAGACATTGTATTTGCGGGGTGAATAATTTGAAAACCAGCAGCAGGCAGTGGTTGAGACAGACTTTACTGCTGTACACCAGGAGTCTGTGGATGTGTGGGTCGGGGCGGAAGGCTGTTAAACACGAGCCAAAAAATGCTGGTTTAGTTGTTTTCTTGTGCTTTTGCAGGTTTTGTTCCTTGCTAAAATGCAGTTTTTTTATTACAGTTGAATGGAGGATGAATGACTGTGCCTTAGTCTTGCCTATACTCAAAACAGTACATTTCATTATTCTTGTTTACATCAGCATAAATGGTCCGATTGGGCTTCAGTGTAAGCTATCATCTATCAGCTACCCCCCTTTTCCCTCCTCACACTGTTTTGCTTCTCATTTTCAGGCTCTGCAGCATTATACATTTTGGAGGAAGGGAGCTGCATTGAAGTGAAACGCGGAACTCATGTTTGTTTGTTGTGGTTGCTAAACCTTTGCTCCAAGCTTCCAGGAGTTTAACAGTAAACAACATTTAGTTTACAGATGACTTCCTTTTCACCAGCAGGGACGCTACAATGTCACAGCCTCTTGCTGTACATGCCACAACCTTAGCATTGTTGATAATGTGTTATGACCACAAAAACAACAAAAACACACCACTGGAACCAGGAAGTTGTCATACCATACAGCATGGAAGTATAATAAGTGCCCCCCTAAGACTCAACCTTGGACTGAGCAGCATGAATGGACCACTCGCTCTGCAGCCACTTCTGGTTGCTATAATTTAATGAAATGAATGTAGAGGAATATGTCAGTAAGATTTGGAACCAAATGTCATCAGTCTCCACCCACCACCAACTTCAGCAGCATTCGATTAATCAGGCCTTTTATCGTAGAGAGGTAGGATGGAAGCCACTTTGAGTGAAATGCCTGTGGCAGGCCACTTGGTGTTTGACAGACGGCATTTAAAGGACTCCTAAAAGCATGAAGAAAATTATTTCTGTAATATGATTATAGGTTTAAAGGAAGACCTCCAAAGTCTAGTGAACACAAGCCACTGCTCACCATGTTAGCTTCCTGGCATCAAGGAACCTTTCAAATTTCATTGACCTGAAGCATAAAACCAAGACACCACGGGAGTGGCTGTAGGACAAGTCCCCGACCATCTGAAACCCTGTAGACCATCTGTGCAGACACTTGAAGATGACAGTTCACAAATGCTCCCCATCCAGTTTGATGGAGCTTGATAGGATCTGGCAGAAAGAATGAGATAAACTGCCCAAATCCAGGCATGAAAAGCTTGAGGAGACTTACCAAAGATGGCATAAGGGTTGCAATGTTCTGCCAAAGAAGCCCATCAGTGGAGGGAATTATGGGTCTACTTATTTCTGTTGTGGTTATTTATAAAGTGCAAAAATGTCTGGAACTTATCATCATCTCCAATTTGTTGGACAAAAATGTGGCTGCTTATTTATTTTTTAATTTAAAATACTCAGAATGAAACAAATCCTGGTAAAATGTGCAAATAGTAAAAGTTCTTTGATGACAAAATTACCATTTGGAGGAGAAGGTAGTAAGTACAGTGTAGTGTCTGTGTCTTTTAGCTCAGTTTTTGTTCTCTACCATCTCCTGCAGAAAAAAAAATGTATTTTAAATGCTAAATGCTCCATTATAAGCTGTGGCTGTCTGCTGTTTGGTCCTGAGCAGGTGGTATTCTCACTGAAAGCAGCTGCCTGCTGCAGCCTGATACCTGCTCCACACACTCCGCATGTGCTGTGTGAAACGGCTGCATCGCTGATCTACTACAGCGCACGCACTTATGTTACTCAAACTGCTCAAGAGCGTCTGCCACAAGTTTTGTTGTAAAAACACACTTGTAGAAGTGTTTCTGTTTCTTCTCAATTTAATGAATTTAGCCATGCATCCATCAATCCTGCAGCATCATTTAATATAAAAGCTTTTAGGGTACAGAACCTATATTGTGTTGTGACAGACATACATATGAAGACATTGAAACTGTGTTCAAAGATCATTTTCACTGTACAAACAGGTGAGACATCTTTATTTGAGAAGAGCAGCGCAACTTAAGTGGGCAAAGCCGCTCTGATCCTGATAACTTGGATGTCTAAATGTCACGGGGTCACCTGCTTAGGGACTGTCTTTTGTTTTTTTCCTGTGTTGATCTGCCCTCACTAACTCTCTTGTCATTGCAGATCTTGTCACTCACGTCGGCCCTGCAATCACCTCATTCCACTCACCTGAGTCTCCCCGCCCACTTCCACACCTGGCCCTCATTATCCTCATCAGCCTCCCTTACAAATACAACCCATTCTCATTCACCCTCTGTCAGATCGTCCTGCCAGTTTTGCTCTGCCTAAAGACTTTTTGCCTGCTACTTATGCCAGAGGTTTTTCTGGACCTCCCTCCCTCAGTTAGTTTTCACCTTTGTTTGCTGCTTAGGTTTTTGCTTTAAAATAAAAACCTTTTTTTGGACACTCTGAATCTTGGGTCCACTGTTTTCTCGGACATTACACTAAATAAAAAGCAAGTTGTTCGTTCTGCCATGTTGTCTCGCTACTGAAATTGTGTGAATGCATTACATTTTATTTTAATTCAAACAATAGAAGAAATAAGGGATGCTGCCATAAAACAAAAAAAATAAAAATGACATTTCCATCCAGTGACCTCAATTATTTTTTATTTTTATATAAATTGAAAGAATAGTTACACTTGCCATTCACATCGTGGTGGGGGTGTGAACCCAAGCTATGTTAATCTTAACCAATCTTTAAATGCTAACAGTGTGGAACACGGGTGAAAATTGTATCCATGTTGACTTCGAATGCCTCATTATCCAGTCAAAGCATCTCCTTGATCTGACAAGCTCTCTTCACTCCTTTTATCCCTTCATCCTTTAATCACTTCATCTCCCAAATTTCTCTGCTGTTTTGGAAGATGAACAGCCATCTGCACGCTGCAGTTTTCTCTTCAAACTTCTTTCAGACTTAGTATTCAGTAACTTGCTTACCTGTCAGCCTTCTCCCCTCTTTCCTTTCACTCTATCCACACACACACAAAGAAATAAAAATAAAGTGCAAAACACAAACATGCTTTCGTTGCTGTTGCCCCCGGTGTCTGACAGGCGCTGATTAAGACTTTTTTTTAACGTGAAAGAAATCAAAATCTACTGTCATCACTAGGGTGATAAGGTAGGAGAGTGGGCTGTTGCCGCAGTTGTCATGGTGAGGACTTTGAACTTTGATTGGCTGGAGGCATGGCCTGAGGCGTTTGGAAGGCCACCACTGGACCATGAAGAGTGACAGCCAAAAGTGACAGGAAGCTGACCACACACACACACACACATGCATGCACAGGAAAAGTTATTTTCAAATTTAGTAGTGCCACGCCGCTCATGTTAATGGTATGCAAATGTATACATGTACAATAACATATTCTATGTACAATACAACCTCCAGCCACTTTATTAAGAACATAGGATGCCTAATACAGTGGCAGGAGTAGCCCCTTCAAGATTCAAAATGTTCTGCATTCAATTCAATTCAATTCAATTAAATTGTATTTGTATAGCGCCAAATCATAACATACATTATCTCAAGGCACTG